>NC_092817.1:213550563-213856422 GCF_023375885.2 Dermacentor andersoni
GGCATCTTCCGGCGCTGACACAGGTCGCAAGAAGCGACATAACGGCGCACAGAGCGATAAATGCCGGGCCAGAAGAAGCGGCGCCGCAGGCGGTCGTATGTACGAGTGATGCCCAGGTGTCCAGCAGTAGAAGCATCGTGAAATTGCTGGAGCACGGCAAGTCGAAGGTGCTTGGGAACGACTAGGAGGAGCTCCGGGCCATCAGGGCAAACGCTACGACGGTATAAAGTTCCATCGCGCAAGGTGAACATCCGGAGGGACGGGTCGTTGTGCGAGGAGCTTAGGTGTTCCATATGTGCTCGAAGAACAGGATCTTTGCGCTGCTCGTCGCCAATATGGAGCAAGCCGGAGAGGGATAGAACACTGATGTCCGAGTCTGCATCGGTATCGTCCGGTTGATCCACGGGATTGCGAGACAGGCAGTCAGCGTCTTATGCAGGCGCCCTGACTTATACATAATAGAAAATGTATATTCTTGTAGACGCAATGCCCAATGTGCAAGTCGTCCAGTTGGGTCCTTCAAAGAGGAGAGCCAGCAGAGGGCGTGATGATCGGTTACGACGCAGAAGCTCCGACCGAAAAGGTACGGCCGAAATTTCGCAATTGCCCATATGAGCGCGAGACATTCTCTCTCAGTAATGGAGTAATTTCGCTCGGCCGTGGAAAGAAGGCGGCTAGCGTAAGCGATGACACGGTCTTGGCCCTGTTGACGCTGAGCGAGGACAGCACCGATGCCATCACCACTCGCGTCACTTCGTACTTCAGTGGGCACAGAAGGGTCAAAGTGTGACAGAATTGGTGAAGTTGTAAGCCGCTCAATCAGGGTAGAGAAGGCTTTCTCCTGCAGTGGTCCCCAAGAGAAAGAGACGTCTTTCTTAAGAAGGTCAGTGAGAGAGTGAGCGATGGGCAAAATTTTTCACAAATCGCCGGAAATAAGAGCATAAGCCCAGAAAACTACGGACATCGTTTGTTGAACAAGGTACAGGAAAATTTCGCACGGCGTGAACTTTCTGTGGATCAGGTTGGATTGCGGCGGCGTTTACGAGATGGCCGAGCATGTTAATTTCAAGGCGACCGAAATGGCACTTGAAGGAGTTTAGCTGAAGGCCAGCCCTGCGAAACACGGAGAGTGTGGTTGTGAGGCGCTGCAGGTGGCTCTCAAAGTTCGGCGAAAACACAATCACATCGTCGAGGTAACAGAGGCATGTGGACCACTTCAAGCCGCGCAAGAGAGAGTCCATCATTCGCTCGAATGTAGCTGGCGCGTTGCATAAACCAAAGGGCATGATTTTAAATTGGTACAGACCGTCCGGTGTGACGAAGGCGGTTTTCTCGCGCTGCATCTCATCGACGCTAATCTGCCAATAGCCGGAGCGGAGGTCAATTGATGAAAAGTATTGGGATCCGTGAAGGCAGTCAAGAGCATCATCAATGCGCGGCAGGGGATAAACATCCTTCTTTGTTATCCTGTTGAGGTGACGGTAGTCAACGCAGAAGCGCCACGACTTGTGTTTTTTCTTTACTAAGACAACCGGTGATGTCCACGGGCTACTGGAAGGTTCAATGATGTCCTTGTCCATCATCTTGTCTACTTCTTTCTGTATGATGGCCCTTTCTGTTGCGGAGACACGATATGGCCGCCTATGAATTGGGCTGGCGTCACCGGGGTTGATGCGATGCGTGACAACAGATGTCTGGCCAAGTGGACGGTCGTCCAGGTCAAAGATGCCCCGAAAAGATGACAGGAGGTGACGAAGAGATGTTGTTTGCTCGGAAGAAAGGTCTGGGGCGATCATCTTAGAAACATCGTCCGCAGGCGTCGAGTACTGAGGAGTAGGTGACGAAGGTCCGTTGGTACTGACGAAGGATTCAGAGGTATAAGAAGAAATCTCAAGTTCTTCCAAAGGAGTGATATGCGCTATGGCGATACCGTGTGGCAGCACATGCGACGAAAATCCAAAATTGAGGATGGGCACGCGAGTGCAGTTTTCGCGGATCCGGATTAATGTGCTCGGCAGGGCAATATTGCGCGAAAAAACCACGTCAGTAAGCGGCGACACGACGTACTCGCCTTCAGGTACAGGAGGACAGGGCGTCAGGAGGACATTTGTAGCCGCTTGTGGAGACAGCCTTGCAAACTCAGCAGAACATAAGCGGTGTGAAGCACAAGTTGCGTCGGCAGGAAGCGGCAGATCCAACTGTACAACACCTGCGGAACAGTCAATTTGGGCAGAGTGTTTCGAAAGGAAGTCGAGGCCAAGAATTAGGTCGTGCGGACAGTGTTCAAGGATGAGAAATAGAACAACGGTATAATGGTCCCCAATGGTCACACGTGCTGTGCACATTCCAAGGACAGGTGAAGTACTCCCATCGGCGACTCGCACAGTGCCCGGTACGGTGGGTGTCAGAACCTTTCTGAGCCTTCGGCGGAGAGCAGCGCTCACAAGTGAAAGCTGCGCTCCTGTATCAACCAGAGATCTAACAGGAACGCCATCAACTTCAATGTCCAGTAGGTTTCCAATTGTAGGCAGGGTCAACAGAGGATTTGTGGGCCGGGTCGGAGTTGCAGCTTCACCTCCGGGAGCTGCACCGCCTAGTTTCCCGAAGCGAAGCGACCGATTGCAGAAGGGGACGAAGAGCGGTGAACGAGAGGCGAACGGGACCTACGACCTTGCGGAGACGGGGAGCGGCTGGATCTTGGTGGAGCAC
This sequence comes from Dermacentor andersoni, assembly GCF_023375885.2. Lineage (NCBI taxonomy): Eukaryota > Metazoa > Arthropoda > Arachnida > Ixodida > Ixodidae > Dermacentor > Dermacentor andersoni. The sequence continues at coordinate 213,553,273 of NC_092817.1, forward strand.
TGTCGGCGTTGATGTTCCTAGTCGGCGTATAGGGCGAGAAAGTACGATTGTCTGGTACTTGGCGGTAGTGACTCGGAGACGACCATCGAGGAGGCGACGACCAGTGGTTGCGGCAATGACGGGCGATGTGTCCAATACCGGAGCAATTAAAACAGATGGAGTTAAGTTTTTGTGTTCTTTTCTCCTTGAAGTCGACCAAAGTCTCTTCAAGGTGATTATCGGCGTTGATGAAGCAGGAGGCAGGTTGGAGGTAACAAAACTTGAAGATATATTGCAACGGAAATATTTACACAGTGAAATACAGAGTTAGCAAAAGAACACTGATACAAAACTCACAAGTACACAGCGCCTTACTCTTCTACTTTTTCTTAAGTTAGAGCCTAGGACAACTGTCACTACGTACGATCAACCGAGTCTCACTGTTCTACCACTAAGTGGTTACGGCCCACACTAGCGTTGCATCGTACGGAGTCTTACTGTTCTATCAGGTTTAGTGATTACAGCCTAGACTGAAGAACAAGCACCTCGTCTCGATTGTTATAGTAGGAAGAGACAAAGAAAAGGGGCGGTAGGGTCGTGAGCCCATCCCACGGAAGCAGTTGCCAATGAGAGTTGACAGTTTCTTAAGCCACAACCCAAAGGGATGGGCTTACTCTCAAAAGTAAATGTATTGGAAAACAACCCTGTTTTCCCTCTTCCCACAACTTCGTTTCCCTCTCTTATTTCCACGTGGTCAGTGACGGCCTCGGCAAACACGCCAGGCACGCACGATTTATTGCGGCCATCTCGCACCTCAGCGGCGTTTCTAGCCAGCAGGGGGCTCGGGCGCTGGTGTCCCAACACCGCGTACCACAGTCCCCCTCAAGGTCTTTCTTTGTAGAAAAATAATGACCGCTGGCGGCATCCGGACTCGGTGTTCTTGAACGAAGTTCTCCGAACGCGGCCTCCGCATGCGCACCGCGCCCCTCTCTACGGCGCGCACTGCAGTTTGTAACACGACACCAAGCGGGCTCTCCTCAGCGCTCAAAACAACATGCACGTGGCTGCCGCCCGAATGCGTAGGGGCGTGAACCCCCCCGCTCCGTACGCGCAACGCGTGGTCAACATTGCTAGCAGCTGCGTCTCTAACCAGCACGGAACTCGGGAGCCGGCGCCACAACGTCGCGTATACCACCGTCCCACTCGAGGTTTGTCCGCGTGGCCCTATTATGACCATCGGCGGAATGTCAACACCGCGCGCGTAAGAGCATGTTCTCCGAATCCGTTTTCCGTCTCCGCGCCGCGCCCCCCCGGGCGCGCGCCTCGGCTCGTCACCCGACACCACGCGGGCCGTCCGACCCCTCAAAAACAGAAACGGTTGCTGCCCGACGCGCTGGGGGGTGGACGCCTCCCTATTCACAAAACGCATGGGCCACTCGCGGCACTGCAAAAGTATATACAAAACAATCATGCAGCCCTACACCGTCCATTCTGCATGCTCGAGAGATGAGCGGCCTAACAGATGGGTTTATCATCCGCTGTGCACCAGTCAGCTGGGTTGCGACGGAGTGGCGGAAAGCTTTGCGTCTTGGAGCGAGCGGCCGGAGAAATCTGGTAGGTGTTTGTGTGGTGGACCGAGCAGAGAGATGGAATGCCCAAACTTGCTATTTCCTCCCGAATGACCGCTTGTATAAGGCAGATAGCGGGCACGCTTTCCCGACAGTCGCAACGAACTGGAGCTGGAGCCATGGCCTCTAGCTCACGGCGAACGATGCGCGTGATATCTTCCGGTCCTGTGGGCTGAACGAACCGCGCAGGGTCTTCGCAAGAAGATGTCGGGGCGGTATTGGGCAATCGGTCGAAAGTTTGAGCGACGCGGCGGCCCTTCACTTGTTCGAAGCGCCGGCACTCCTTTATAATTGCATCCACAGTGGCACAATCCTTGCACATCAGGAGATTGAAGGCATCGTCTGCAATACCTTTCAGTATGTGACCAATCTTGTCTGCCTCGGTCATGTTGTTATCAGCCTTGCGACAGAGGGCCAGCACATCCTGTATGTACATGACATAGGATTCTGTGGACGTCTGAGCGCGGCACGCAAGTTCTTTTTGTGCTGCCAGCTGACGACCGACAGGTCTGCCAAACAGGTCTCACATTTTTTCTTTGCAGACATCCCAGCTCGTTAGGTCAGCTTCGTGTGTGTCGTACCATTGCTTCGCAGTTCCTCTTAGATAAAATATGACGTTTGCTAGCATCATTGTTGGATCCCACCTGTTGTTGTCGCACACTTGCTCGTACATCGTAAGCCAGTCCTCGACGTCGGCGTTGTCCGTGCCACAAAATGTCCCTGGGTCCCGTGGATGAGGGAGGATGACCGTTGGCACGGGCTGTTGAGGCGTTGTCGCTTGTGTCGGTAGATTTGCCATTGTGGCGGCAGATAGATGACGTCCGCTGCGAAGTTCCGTGATTGTACCCAGCACCTTCCACCAAAATGTTGCAGGAAGAAAGCAGGCCCACGAGTATAAAATAATGTGTATTTACAACAGAGGTATATATGGCGTTCAGGCAACTGCCAGACTTCGTCTTCCTCTAGTCTAATTCAACTTCGTCCTTCTCTTCACCGTAACAATATTTTCATAAACAACGGTTAAATTTGTTAATTTTCGCTTTTCCTCCCTGTTTGGATGTTGCCTTGGCTCTCTCCCTTAGTAGATCGCTTAATTTCTCAAATCCTTGCGACTCTTGTTTCCAGTTAGCAATTTTTCAATAATATAGCCGTACAATTATGGAAAAACCAGACGAGTTAACGTGTGACAGTCATATTGCCTATGAGTTTAAGGGTTATTGCAGGGTTTGTTGATAGACGCTGACCTGCATTACTTTATTTTCCACCTTATCTAACCTATATCACGTGTTTATGGTTCCGAGGATCTGTCAGCGTTGTGGCGAGCCGTCACTCGAGAAAATAATGAAACAAAAAGAAGAGTTAAACGCAATTGACATTTTCTCTGACCGCAACTTGTTCCACGTGCATACAGACCAGCTGACCACGAACTGAATCCTTTTCCTGGTCCTTGGATCAGTGTAAACAAAGAAGGTTGAACTAACGAAGCAACAACGATGCACGTGACCGTTGAATAGACGGTGACAGTTGAATGCATCTCGAGTTAATCGCGCGGGCACCGAATTCATAAGGAAACTGGCCTTCACTTCCCAGGAGACGCTGATAACTACCACCATCCAAAAGGAGTGAGAAAGGCAGCAAAATGTTGACCGCCGAATAGCTGTCAAGTCTCAATATTGATTTGGCGGCGCTTTAGGAATGTTTGTCAGAAGTGGTGGCAGGGGCGGGGGAGATGCGTGGTAAATTCGGGGGGGGGGGGGGGGCGCCCGGGCCCCCCTGGGCCCCCCTTGGGTTTGTGCCTGGTGGACTATCTCCACTATGAAGAACAAAAGATGCGCAACTACAGGAAAGTCACGTGTACTACACACAAGTTCAAATAAGCATGTATGTTGTAGGTGTGAGCATATGTGACTTTTACGTGTACTCGCCAAAGGGGTCGAAATGTGTAGAAGTAAGAAGGAACGACTCCTTTCTGAAAAAACTTGTGCGGAAATTGGAGTGGTTTCTTTTAGGCACTACTTCCCAGCTGTGCTGAGGTGCTGAAATCTGTATTAAACTTTAGCAGTGTGTACTTGTGAAGCATGTTCTTTTTTTATTGAACAAAATGTGGGCATGCTTGCACAATACAGCAAAAATAAAAAGAGCTGTCCAAACATTTGCTTCTGTTCAAAGCACTCGCACAGTCTTGATGGCAGGACCTTGTAGGTTAGCCAGCATGCTGCACACATGCACTATCTTGTCAATGTGATACTTGAGTTCTGGAGTTGGCCTTTCATTCAAGATCGCAAAACTCTTGATGCGTTAAATGCACCTCTCCACATGAATGCGGTGAGATGCAACCTTATAAGTTTCTTTCATCGCTGCCTTGGTAAACTGCTCGTTGGGCGTTGCAAATGGTGACATGACAAGTGTGACATCCTTACTTTCCATCGCACTTTACATGGGGAAAACCTTTGTCCGCCATCACCATATCCCCCGGTTCCAGCAAGTTAATCAATCCAGAGTTGGCGATGATGTACGTGTCGCTCGACCTGCCAGCAAACACATCCGAAATGAATGTTATGTAACCGGATGGCGTGATCACAACTATAAATTTCAGCGTAAAGTCCCTCTTTTAGTTGCTCCAGCAGTTTACCCTATCTGCAACTTTACCTGGCTTCTCAATTCTGACTTCCGAACAGTCTACAATAACCCTACAATTGGAATAGTTCAAGCGGAAAGAGGAAGGCATCGATGCTTGCACCATATCCCTTGAGAACCACTTGATCCACCCTCTGGTGCTAACGGACAGGACATCCAGAGTGGCATAGAAAATGCGCGACATGCTAGTTCGATGTACGCCGAACAAAACGCCTAATGCCGAGAATGTGAGGCCATGCTACATCGTCATGAAAAACAGCAGAAGCTTGCTGTCCACCGCCAGGTCCAAGTATCTCTCGCCACACACCTGTAACATGAGAGGTATTTTGTGAGCACAACATTTACAGTAGTGATAAAACCAACCTTCAAAGCTTTTTTGTTCTTACTAATTCAGAAACTTCCACAATATTACAACACATGTTCCGCTGATTTAGTGCTTTAGGTGTATGAATGGTTTCTTCAAACTGTCCAATGTCTGAACACAAGCAGGCGGTACTTTGGTGTGGGTAGACATCCCTCCCAAGTTTGTTCACGCTCCTCTGGCCTGTGCATCTGGCACATTGATGCAAACACTCCTGTGTAGTGCTGTTTTGTGTCTCACGCCAACACTTATCTGAATGTCACAGTTGACGATGTCTAGGTTCGTCCCCCTGGTGCCTAGTGTGACTGCATTGTCAAATGCAAGATTGAAATCACCAGAGTATCAATTTAGACATATGTTTCTCTTTCATTCTCAAACCGCAGTGTCCAACAATGGCAATCCTGATGCAGTTGATGGTCTTGTCCACTGTCAAAATCTTGTTAGACTTGAGAAGACCAGGGGAACTTGCACTCCTGGCTTACTGGATCCCAACCCATCTGACACACCTAAGATTCAGTCACATTGCAAAGCTTTTTTGAGATCCGTATTTGGAACTCAAAATCTGTCTTCATACATAAATTGGCACACATGCTCGAGGGCCATGCTGCAGGTAAAAACAAGCTAGTTGCCCAATGAAGTGCGTTGTGAAAGAATTAAAAGATGCACCTGATCTCACTGCACCACCAGCTCCTTCTTCATCAAAAGTTCAATGGATGTACGCACAAAGCCAGCGTTTGAACCCAGCATGAACAGACACCATTTCACGGCTGTCATCTGGTGAAATGAACGCTTTTCAAAGGCTGACTTTCTCCAGCGCCTATGTTTATGCACCTCGTACGAACAGCTTATATTAAGATTTGAGTTTGGGCATGTGGTTTCCTATTGAGAGCATGGTCCTAAACTGCAAATGTGCTAAAAACAATTCTCCATCACTAACGTTAAATAAAGATTGTCAGATCAAGAAGTCAGTCTTTTGTTTTGGTTGTGATCAATATGTCACTCAGCTTGCACTGAGGTAGCTGAAATCTCGTTAGCAGATACACTGTCTGCTAACGCATGTGAAAACAAAAAGAAATACCACCATTCTGCAGTACCATATGCTCCGACAAATTCCACGGTACGTTAAAATGGAAAGAAAGCACTAGTACATAAGACATCTTGTACACATCTGTGCGGTTCTCATTATCCATAACCAGAAAAAACTTTGTGTGAGGTGGTTGTCAGATTCCCAAGAGACAACATCAAATATAAAGAAAGGCTGCACCTTTAGATGAACGTGCATGACATCAGCATATCTATTTTTCAGTTCAATTTAAATTGGGCAACTTGTGAATATGCTCTCGCTTGTGTCATTTGGAAGCTGATCTAACATTTACCTGTGGCAAGAGGCTCAACAGGGCCAGAAACACCGTAACTGTCACCCCAGTCAGGTCTCTGAGGGCATCATCGTTTTTCTTGTCCACCAAGGACTGGTAGCCATAGAAACCTTTTGGTTGGTGGCCTTCCAAACACAATGCAGTAACACCTGCGTTAGCCGTTGCACGCTGTTAAGGTGCAAAGAATTCAACCTGGGTGGATGCCTCGCATGCACTGGCGAACAGGGTGCAGGCAATCATCAGGACTCCTTTGCTGTGGGCTTGCGGTGTCTCTAGTGTCCGAGTTGAGACCTGCATAAAATTGATGCCATGTTAAAATTTTCAGACAAGAGAACACGGTGCTTCTTAGCTTTACCTTACTCTAGAATAGCGATTGTATGCCACGTCGAGAAGCCCTAACCAGGCACACCAAGACATAAAAGCCCATGCAAGGCTCACCACAGTGCCCCTGGGAAACTAGGTGAAACTGAATCAACGTTCATTGTGATGAATAAGATGGGAACTACCATCACAGGTTTTTTAATAGGGATAACAACAGCAAGGATTGGAACCTACAGGATTGTTCGTTGCCTGGGGGACTCGAACTATGAAGTTGCGGCTGACAAAACCCAGCTTTTTTCATGCAGCCATTTGCGACCCGAGGTGGTTCACATTATTCTTCTCAAGCCGTTCTACACTCGATAGGACTGTGCACGTTTCGTGTTCCAGGTTGCTCTTCAGTGTACCATTATTTTGTTTTGTGTTGCATCGGGGTGATGTGCCTTTACCAGAGGCAGTAAAGGCTGCTTTTCGTTTGTTTTTGGCACAAGTTTACCACAATAAATGTTCAGTTGTTTGTCATTCACTGCTGCATTGTTTGTCCTTTATGACAATATGTATGTTCTGCCTTTTAGCTTTCAAACACAAGAAGCACCCACCCTGCATTCCTTTTTTTTTTATAATCTGCAAATTTTGAGTGGGCACTTACTCGGTACCTTATGGTAGTACAGTAGAACCTACCTCAACTCCTTGCAGTTGTTTGGGTTCGTTATTCCCATCAATGCCTTCAGGTTCCTCCAGCGGCAGTGTGACTGCTGGTGCTGGAGAAGCTGGCACACTCATGGTGGCTGTAGGTGGTCCAGCTTGCACCACGTTTGGCAAAGATGCTAAGGAGCGGGTAAGATCTGCAGCAGTTGTTGCGGCTGTTCTCCGCTTCTTAATTCCAAGAAGAAGAAAAATGCATACCGTCACTTCTATAGATAATCGCAATGCAGGCCGGCATTGAATGAGAAAATGTCTGTCTAATTAGGGGGTGTGGGCACTGCTACTGTAAGCCTTGAACAGTTGCAATCAGCAATGTTTGGCTCACACTGACATAGCACGCACGGACTGAGGTGCTGCAGTAGAACTGCTTTAGATTGGAGTAATCTCGTTTACAGCCAACAGGTCCATATCATGAATCTGCTCCCCCTTCTCTTTCACCATAGCCTGACAGGGAGTCAGGCTATGGTGAAAGACCAAAACAAACAAAAAGTAACTACTGTCAGATCTCTTAAGATGACAATAAACAGACTCGATTTTTGTTCCGCACGCAAATTTGTCCCCATGCTGCACACTTTGCGCGTTTTATCACCCCCGGAATGACTACATGCACTGCTGTTTACTCCCAAATATGCACCACTCTAAGTACATGCGCACTTGGCCATCTCGTCTGTGTAAAGTCACTGCACTTTTCTTTTTTGCGGGAATTATGGTGTAAGCCAAGCTATGCTCTGGCGACCTCTCAAAGCTTCCGAGTGTCATATGGCTACCCCACCATACTATTTCTGCTTTAATTAGGGGAACTCTTCAAGGAGCCGCGACCACATCGTCCCGCGACCTCTCAGAGAGGGGAGTTTCGACCCACAGTTTGCGCACCTCTGCTCTGGCAGCTGCGCCTTTGCCAGCACTGGAGTGAAATCAGACACACGAACCACTGAGCACACCTACTGATGAAATCTTGGCTTGGGTGTCGCCAAGAAATTATCGCATCTAAAAATGTCAATACCTGACAGCTAGTTTAAAAAGAAAGAGCCTATTTCGCGGAGTTCTCATCTTTCATAGCGTCCAGCCTTATCTTCCGGAAGCACGGACCGCTTGCGGTACTCGTCAGGAAATATTGTTGGCACGTACGACGGTGGACGACACATCCTTGGACGGCGCACCCCCAACGAAATGGACGCTGCATATCATCGTGTGCCGAGAGGGCTCCCAGTTTGTTCCATCGGCATTGAAATGTGCAGATGTTAGTGGCACATAAAAACAAAAACGTGAAATGCAAGACGGCTGAGAGAGAAGACATGGTCACGGGAACCAAACTTACTTTTTTTGTCACACAGCCGTGATCCACTGTTGCCGCTGCCCGACAAAGCACAGACGAGCTGAGAAACCGTGAAACGTCGTCCCCGCTGGGCACAACGTGTACCTATTGGCACAGCAGACTACACAGAAATTCATTATTCCAATAAACTACGTGTTAATGACGCGGTCATGGTATACCCGTCTCTACGGCGGTATGGATTCGTATTCCGGCGGCAGCACGGAGACCATGCGGAGACGTTTCCTTCTGCTCAGGTTCTCAACGAGTGTCTTCTCTGACAGCCGCACAGCGGCGCGCCAGTCGCAGCGCACGGAGTGTATACATGAGCAAAAGTAATCAAAAAAGAACTTTTGCATTAAGTTGAGTTGAGTTGAGTGGTTGTAGGTTACTGGTGGGATTAGCCTAGCAGTGGCTGCCGGCAATTGCTCCACCGTAGCGACACTTAAAATAAATAAATCACATAAATCACAGACCTCACAACTACAAATAGTCACTCCTAAGGTCAACATGTGGAGGCCTTAGGCCTTAGTTGACCTTCCTAAGGTCAACTTTTGCATTAGGTCACGTGAACCCCTATTGCATCACAGACAGATACATGATTTCGTTTTTTGTGAGGGCAATAGAAGCATGCTGATGCAAAGGTCGCCCAGCCGCTAAATCTTGTCAGCCTCTATGATTTCATGTATAAGCTGTTCTCGGGGTTTGGAAATCATGACGCAGTTTTCAAATTCGGGGTCACAATGGCAGTCTCTGCAATGAATGCCTAGATGACCTTGCACGGCGGTATAAACATTGTAAAAATGCTCTTTCAATCGCTCATTTAAGCATCTGCCTGTTTGGCCAACATATTTCTTTCCGCAAGTCAAGGGAATCATGTAAACCACACCCACGGCGCATGCTCCAAACCGCTTCCTATGGTTAGTATTGCAAATATTCCGTCGTGAGGCATGAGCATTCACACTCCTACAGAGCACTGATAATTTTTCCGGGGCAGAAAAAACAACTGTAATGTCCACTTTATTTCACGATCCGCCCGGGTTCGTCATCAAGGGATTTACTGCCTATCTTCTTCAAGCTGTGCGAAATCTTGTGCAAGTAAGGGAGCACCGTGACTCGCTTATTGTCTCTGGCAGCACTGTGAGCTGGTGCTTTGTCTCCCAGCTCGATTTTCTTTAGTATCTTTTCTGCAACAGAAACTAACAAAAGCTCGGAGCACCCAGCATATGTTAGGCGGGAGGCCTGCGCTTGGAGACTGCGCGTTAAAGAGTGGAAGCAAGACTTGTTTAGGGCATTTGTGAAGCAAAGATTTACAACACCCATTTAACCAGCTTAGAATGGGCTGACAGATAAGACAAAAGTGGCTTGTTCCCTCTGGGCTTGTACATCCAGCACAAGTGATCTCTAGAGATACTAAGTCGCAAATCTAAAAACCTTAACAAGTCATTTACTGGTAGTTCATGTGTCAGGACAAGTGGCAACAAACACTCATTGAATAGGCAAAGTGCATCTGAAACAGCAGGCTCAAAACCTTGACCTTCTTATGCAAAAAGCAACAAGTCATCCACAAAATGGAAAACTTTTACAACCCGGGTGCTATCAATGCGGCCAGCAATAAGTCGGTCATGGTAAGTGAGAAACATGTTGCTTAAAATTGGTGCTATGCATGAACCAATGCACACACTGCTTTTTTGAATGTACATGTGTTCGTGCCATAAGGCAAACGATGACCTTAAATATAAATCCAAGGAGCTGAAGGAAGCCGCTTGCCGAAACAGCAGAAGCATTCTGGAACACAACTGAGTCGTAGTTGTCAATACAGTCCTCTATGCACTGCCGCAGCGTATCATGCGGTAAAGAGTAGTACAGGTCTTTGATGTCAATGGAGCAGGTGTTGAGGCCCTTGTCATTACATGACATATATGCAATGATATTGTTACGGAACTCGCTTATTGTCTCTGGCAGCACTGTGAGCTGGTGCTTTGTCTCCCAGCTCGATTTTCTTTAGTATCTTTTCTGCAACAGAAACTAACAAAAGCTCGGAGCACCCAGCATATGTTAGGCGGGAGGCCTGCGCTTGGAGACTGCGCGTTAAAGAGTGGAAGCAAGACTTGTTTAGGGCATTTGTGAAGCAAAGATTTACAACACCCATTTAACCAGCTTAGAATGGGCTGACAGATAAGACAAAAGTGGCTTGTTCCCTCTGGGCTTGTACATCCAGCACAAGTGATCTCTAGAGATACTAAGTCGCAAATCTAAAAACCTTAACAAGCCCGCTACGTCGCTGTCCCCTTAGGTTGTAGTTGTCAATACAGTCCTCTATGCACTGCCGCAGCGTATCATGCGGTAAAGAGTAGTACAGGTCTTTGATGTCAATGGAGCAGGTGTTGAGGCCCTTGTCATTACATGACATATACGCAATGATATTGTTACGGAAGGATGAAAGGAGAGACAGAGGAAGAAGATCACGAGACGCTGGCTGCTGCTTGTTGTTACTAGTCAGCCATTTTTAACCCCATTGACTCTGCTTGTATATACATTGTAAATACAGTCTTATACACTCAACATCCCCGTAACATATTGGTGGGAGGTGCGGGGTACCACGGCTGGAAACAGAGCTCCTTAGTGGACGTCGCATCACCGTCTCCAACGTCACCATCGCCCGCTACGTCGCTGTCCCCTTAGGTTGTGGTTGTGCAACCCAAGGATCCCGGAACTTTCTGTGGGACTGATGGCGCCGACGTTGAAGAGTGAGTGGCTATGTACGAACGCGTCAGTGGAATCAACAGATGAGACCCTACGCTTATACTTGCTAACCTGTTGTTCTACCTAAGAGGCATGGCAAAGGTGTGGTTCGAAAACCAAGAAGAGGAGCTGACCAGCTGGGACCAATGCAAAGAGAAGTTAACAGAGTTGTATGGCAAACCAGCCGGCCGTAAAATTGCCACAAAGCAGGAACTGGCCACTCGTGCCCAATCCCCCAGAGTCCTATGTTTCATATATCCAGGACATGCTGGTGCTTTGTCGTAAGGCCGATCACGACATGACAGAAGCTGAGAAGGTAGGGCATGTGCTCAACGGAATTGCCGACGACGCATGTGCAATTGCCGACGATGCTCATGTGCAAAAGCTGCTCTACAGTTGATGCTATTATGAAAGAGTGCGGACAATTCAAGTAGGCCAAAAGCCGACGCGTCCTGCACCCATTCACCAGACTTCCCAATACTGCCGTAACGTCGACGTGAAAATCAGCCCACACAGCAGCATGCGTCGTCATCAGAAGACGTGGTGCGAATCGTTCGACGTGAACTGGACGTGATGGCGCCCGCAGCTTTCTGTTTGCGTAGCCCTGACGCTACCCCTTTTTCAGTTCCCCTCGTGCAAGCCATCATTCGACAAGAACTTGAAAACTTTGGCCTACATTCTGTCTGTGCTGTCACCAACCTCAGAGCCAACCAACGCCCTTCTACTATTTTCGCTCCACCCTGACGCTTCCCTCCACATTATCAGAACTCGACTGAGTGGAGAACTGTGGACGACCAGCCGATATGTTTCACCTTTCGCCGCATTGGTCATGTCGCCAGATACTGTTGCAACTCGTTGACCTCAACACCTCGCATGCGGACCAACCTTAGCCATTTTAAAGAAAATGCCCGCAATGTTTTGCCCCCCGCTGAGTCTAACAGCGCCATCTCTGCTAGGAACATGTGGAACAGTCGCTCACCATCGCCACGCGTACACCATTCTCGTTCACCGCAAACACGTTGCCCATCTTCCCGTTCGCCACAGCCATGACGCTTTTCGTCCCCTGTGGCTTTTGGCCGCACCCTTCCAGAAACCTAAGAAATGCAGCCCTCTGAGGTGGTGCTGCACTGCCCACTACTGCAGCAAATCCTCTATAGGTGCCCACAAAGAGAATTGTAATTGACGTTAAAATAGACGGCTTACCTGTCCAAGCACTCGTCGACACTGGAGCCAACGTATCTGTGATGAGTGCTAGCCTACGTAAACGTTTAAGGAAGGTCCTCACCCCAGCAGCTGCCCGAGTGCTTTGTGTGGCCGACGGCGACGTGCTGGTTTACTTGGAATGTGTACTGCGCGTATAAGTATAGCTGGCCGCCCTACTTCTGTTCTCTTTACTGTCATCGACAACTGCCCTCACGACATTATCCTTGGATTAGACTTTGTATACCATCATTCCGCTCTCATCGACTGCGCAACCGGCGTTCTTCAGTTGGACCTGCCTCAAGTCGCCGATGCTCCAAGCACCGCTCCAACACAATTGTGTTCACTTCAAGATGTGCGTCTGTCACCTGAGGAAGTCACGTCGCGTTGACCGCACAGCCACAGATTCCCGACGGTGAATATGTCCTTCGCCCCATCATCGACGTGCTTCTGAACCGGAACGTTGCTCTTCTGCATACGCTGGTGACGATTACTAATAACGTCATTCTTTCGCTTCTAAATTTCAGCCTGTGCCCTCAAGTGCTTCCAGCCAGCATGTTCTTGGTCAGCATTTCTAATACTTCCAAATTTGGCATTGAAAGTCTGAATGCCGAGAGCGGTTTCTTAGCACCAATTGCAGCTCACAGCTCTGGTTCCCTAACGGATGACTTGGCGAAGATGATAGCACCTGACCTCACCTCTGCACAGGCCAAGGACATATGTCTCCTCCTTAAATCGTACCTTGACATCTTTGATTTCGGCGACTAGCCTTTAGGACAAGCATCTGTTGTTCACGACCGTATCAACACTGGAGACACAAATCCTATTCGACGGCGCTCCTATTGTGTATCGCATGCTGAACGTCGAGTAAGCCAATCAGAAGTGGACAAAATGCTCCGCAAAGGGGTCATCGAACCATCAGCCAGCCCTTGGGCTTCGCCTGTCGTCCTTGTGAAAAAAAAAGATGGCATCTGGCGTTCTTGCATCGATTATCGCCATTTAAACAAGATCACCCGACAACAAGTCTACCCACTACCACACATTGATGATGCCTTGGACTGCTTGCACGGTGCTAAGTACTTCTCGTCCATCGATCTTTGATCCGGCTACTGACAAATTTCAAATGATGAAATGGACCGCAAGAAGACGGCCTTCATCACACTAGATGGCTTATATCAATTCAAAGCCATGCGCTTTGGCTTATGCAATGCTCCTGCAACATTTGTACATATGATGGACTCTCTTCTGCGAGGCTACAAATAGACCAACTGTCTCTGTTACCTTGACGACGTTATTGTTTTTTCTCCCTTGTTCAGCAGCCACTTTACCCGACTCGCTGCCATTCTTGTGGTCTTCCGAAAAGCCGGCCTCCAACTGAACTCCGCGAAGTGTCAATTTGGGCACCGTCAGATTACCGTGTTTGACACCTCATTGACGCATCTGGTGTCCAACCAGATCCGGAAAAAGTTCGCGCCGTACGCAGTTTCCCTGTGCCACGTTCTACTTCTGACGTGTGCTGCTTCGTCGCCGTTGCTCGGCCTTTGACAGATTTTCTAAAGAAGAACACGCCATTCTCATGGGACCCACAGCAGGCTAATGCGTTCGCCGCTCTCATCGGGTTTCTGACCATCCCTCCCATACTTGCCCACTTTGATCCATCTGCGCCGACCGAAGTCCACACTGACGCAAGCGGCCACGGCATTGGCGCTGTTCTCGTCCAATAGCAGAATGGTACCAAGTGCGTGATAGCTTACGCCAGCCGCCTGCTGTCACCTGCTGAGAGAAATTACTCCATCACCGAGTGGGAGTGCTTGGCTTTAGTTTGAGGTGTCGCCAAGTTCCGGTCATATTCGTACGGCCGCACGTTTTTGGTCATTACAAACCACCACGCCCTCTGCTGGCTGTCTTCCCTCCGGGACCCCACAGGACGGCTTCGTCGCTGGGCTTGGAGACTCCAGGAATTTTCATTTGTTGTCAATTATAAGTCTGGACGTCTGTACAAGGACACTGACTGCCTGTCGCATCCCCCCGTGGATCCTCCCGACCCTGTTGAGCATGATCCAGTGACCTGCGTGATGGCTTTGACTAACATGACCGACATGCACGCTGAACAACAATGCGACGCATCCTTACAGTCCATCATCGCCGGAGTGCAATCTGGCAGCACTGACTGCATGTGCCGCATGTTCGTGCTGCATGACGGCATCCGCTGGCGCCGCAATATCAACCCTGACGACCCTGAGTTGCTCCTTGTCCTTCCTTGTCAACTGCGATCCGTTGTTCTCGAACAACTTCACAATGCACCGACGGCAGGACACCTTGGAGTTTGGCGTACATACGACTGCGTATGACACCGGCTCTTCTGGCCGGGTCTCTACTGCTCTGTGCGTCGTTATGTCGCAACTTGCGAATTGTGTCAGCACCGGAAGAAGCCTCCCTTGCCACCTGTCGGCCGACTCCATCCAATTGAAGTTCCCTCTGAACCATTCTTTCGTATAGGCCTTGACCTGCTTGGCCCTTTTTTGAAGACGACTAGAGGGATTAAGTGGATTGCTGTCGCTACTGATTACGCGATACGGTACGCGATAACAAAGGCATTGCGGACTAGTTGCGCAACTGACGTCGCTGATTTTTTTCTTCATGACGTCATTCTCCAGCACGGAGCATTGCGACAGTTACTTACAGACCGTGGCCGCTTCTTCTTGTCTCGAGTTGTAGACGACCTCCTGCGCTATCGTGCCACTGAGCACAAGCTGTCCATTGCCTATCACCCACAAACGAACGGTCTTACGGAATGTCTCAACCAAACACTCACAGAGATGCTGTCGATGTACGTTTCCAACGATCACCGCGACTGGGACGGCACACTGGTCTACGTGACATTCACGTATAACTTGTGCCGACACAACACCGCAGGATACAGTCGATCCCGGATATATAGAACCCGGATATATTGAATTATTGCCTATATCGAACAGTTGAAAAATCCCCTTGGGAATCCCATGCAAAAGTATAGTGCTATTGCTCGCGTATATAGAACTCCCGTGCACTGGCATATCGATGTGTCGAACTCCATGCTGAGCTGCACCCCGGCAAGTGCGCTTCCCCCACCATCATCATCATCAGCCTGGTTACGCCCACTGCAGGGCAAAGGCCTCTCCCATACTTCTCCAACTACACCCGGTCATGTACTAATTGTGGCCATGTTGTACCTGCAAACTTCTTAATCTCATCCACCCACCTAACTTTCTGCCGCCCCTTGCTAAGCTTCCCTTCCCTTGGAATCCAGTCCGTAACCCTTAATGACCATCGGTTATCTTCCCTCCTCATTACATGTCCTGCCCATGCCCATTTCTTTTTCTTGATTTCAACTAAGATGTCATTTACTCGCATTTTTCCCTCACCCAATCTGCTCTTTTCTTATCCCTTAACGTTACACCTGTCATTCTTTCCATAGCTCGTTGTGTCGTCCTCAATTTAAGCAGAACCCTTTTCGTAAGCCTCCAGGTTTCTGCCCCGTACGCGAGTACTGGTAAGACACAGCTGTTATACACTTTTCTCTTGAGGGATAATGGCAACCTGCTGTTCATGATCTGAGAATGCCTGCCAAACGCATTCCAGCCCATTCTTATTCTGATTATTTCAGTCTCATGATCTGGATCTGCGGTCACTACCTGCCCTAAGTAGATGTATTCCCTTACCACTTCCAGTGCCTCGCTACCTATTGTAAACTGCTTTTCTCTTCCGAGACTGTTAAACATTACTTTAGTTTTCTGAAGATTAATTTTTCGACCCACCCTTCTGCTTTTCCTCTACAGGTCAATGAGCATGCATTGCAATTGGTCCCCTGAGTTACTAAGCAGGGCAATATCATCAGCGAATCGCAAGTTACTGAGGTATTCTCCATTAACTCTTATCCCCAATTCTTCCCAATCCAAGTCTCTGAATACCTCCTGTAACCATGCTGTGAATAGCATTGGAGAGATCGTATCTCCCTGCCCGACGCCTTTCTTTATTGGGATTTTGTTGCTTTCTTTATGGAGGACAACGGTGGCTGTGGAGCCACTATAGATATCTTTCAGTATTTTTACATACGGCTCGTCTACACCCCGATTCTGTAATGCCTCCATGACTGCTGAGGTTTCGACTGAATCAAACGCTTTCTCTTAATCAATGAAAGCTATATACAAGGGTTGGTTATATTCCGCACATTTCTCTATCACCTGATTGATAGTGTGAATATGGTCTATTGTTGAAGAGCCTTTACAGAATCCTGCCTGGTCCTTTGGTTCACAGAAGTCTAAGGTGTTCCTGATTCTATTTGCGATTACCTTAGTAAATACTTTGTAGGCAACAAACAGTAAGCTGATCGGTCTATAATTTTCCAAGTCTTTGGCGTCCCCTTTCTTTTGGATTAGGATTATGTTAGCGTTCTTCCAAGATTCCGGTACGCTTGAAGTCATGAGGCACTGCGTATAGAGGGTGGCCAGTTTTTCTAAAACAATCTGCCCACCATCATTCAACAAATCTGCTGTTACCTGATTCCCCCCAGCTGCCTTCCCCCTTTGGATAGCTCCCAAGGCTTTCGTTACCTCTTCCGGCGTTTCAAAGTGTTTCCACCTTCTTATTGGCTCATACGGAAAGACAGAGAATCGCGGGGGTGGGGGAGGTGTAGCTGTCGCAATTAAATCTAACATAATATTTAGTTTTACACAGCATATCTGACCATGAAAGCATGTGGTGTAAACTTACATTTAATGGAAAAAGCAGATTTCTTGGTGGTGTATACTGACCTCCGATGGCGCACCCTGAATACCTAGACGTTATGCACGATTACATTGCACAACACACTAATTCACGTTCCAATATTATCATCACAGGTGATTTCAATTTACCAGGAATCAATTGGTCTAATCTTTCGCACAACAGCTCTGATGAAAAAAGTGCTGAATCAATATTGTTTATGTCATTTACCTTCTCTCTAGCCACGCTAGTTTCCGAACCGACTAGAATAGCTGGTCCGTCATGTTCTGTGCTTGATCTGATGTTCGTAAGCAGTCTATTTCAAAATAACACATTAAACATTGAAAATGGCATTTCAGACCATAAAATGATTGTATTCTCCTGCCCAATTTTAGTAAACCATGAACGCGTTAAGCCATCGATTGCTGTTATCAGGGATTACTCAAGAGCGGATGACAATGCTATCTCAGAATATTTAAACGCCTGCTTTCTGCAGTTTTCATTACTTCATGACGTAAATGAATTATGGTTACTTTTAAGCATATTGTACGCTTTTGTGAAGAAAACTACATTCCCTCCAGAAAGAAACGAGTGAACAGAGAACATCCTTGGGTATCGAGCGAAATAATGCATTTAAAGCGAAAAATTAAAAGGAAGCGCAGGAAGAAAACCACACGTGACCTTCAAGATCTCGTACACTTACTACAAGATAAGATCCACATGGCCAAGGAGCGTTTTTTCACTGTTACTCTGCCTTCTTACATGATGAATAAACCACAAAAATTCTGACGCTACCTATCGAGGGAGCGGCACACCGTATCGCAGATTACTGTTTCGAACGAGACGGTTGTTCAGCTTGACGTCATAGCAAGCAAATTTAATGAATTTTTTCAATCTGTATTTAACAGAACTACGTTTAACCGCCCCTCTCCACGGCATCAGTTCGAGAATCCAATGCCTGAGATAGATATCGACCAACAAGGAATTTTTCGACTCTTACAAAAACTGGATGTAAAGAAACCCTGTGGCCTTGACCTTATATCAAATGCATTTTTGCAAAAACATGCAGTTTGGACGTCAAAATACTCATACGTAATTTACAGGCCATCTTTGGAAACTTCAGTGATACCTGACGACTGGTGAAGGGCCAAAGTAATACCTGTGCACAAATCTTGCTCTAAACGCGACGTAACTATAGACCTGTTTCATTAACATGTGCATCTAGTAAATTGTTTGAACATATTATTTATAAGGCCATAATATTGCACTTAGAGAATAATAACCTACTATACAGTCAGCAACATGGATTCCGTTCAGGTCTAAGTACTATTACTCAGTTAGCTGAGTTAACCCATGATGTAGCTACCGCAATAAATAACAGAAGCCAAATAGATGCCATTTTCTCAGATTTTTCAAAGGCCTTTGATGTTGTTCCTCATCCAGATCTTATTACTTAACTAATTGCCATTGGTGTACACGAGAAAACAGTATCATGGATCAAGAACTATCTCGAAAACAGAAAGCAGTGCGTAGCTGTGAATGATATTATGTCTGATTACATCAAAATTTTTTCTGGTGTTCCACAAGGCTCAGTTCTTGCGCCCCTCCTATTTCTGATCTACATCAATGATATTCGTTCATGCGTTCAGCCACCTATTCAAATGCGCCTATTCGCCGATGATTGCATAGTGTACACAACAGTAGATACCAGAGAGGATCAGGTAAAACTAAATGATTCGTTAGCTGCTATACAAAGTTGGTGCAACATTTGGGGGATGAAACTGAATGCATCAAAAATGACCAGTATCTCCTTCACACACAAGAAAAATGCGCTTCAGTTTACATACACAATAAACAATATACCACTAAGAAAATACAAGGAGGTCACATATCTCGGGGTCACTCTTACAACGAAATTAAATTGGGAAACTCATATAAATAACATATACGACAAGGCCCTAGGTAAACATTTCTTGAGAAGAAAATTTAGAAACACACCTCCTAGTGTTAAATTAAATGCATACAAAACCCTCATTAGACCCGCTTTAGAGTATGCTGACATTATTTGGGCCCTGCACCAGAAGTATTTAACCGAGAAACTAGAACGCATACAGAACTTAGCATTGAGATTGATATAATCACAATATTCACGTCAAACAAGCATTACGAACCTGCGCGTCAAGGCTAACGTTCAATCACTGGCTCAACGTAGAATGATTTCCAGATTAAAATTTCTATACTTGCTTTATCACGGCTCCTACTGAATACCACAAGCAACATACATTCAAGCGCCATTCAGACTTTCTGCCCGAACCAACCATAATAAATCAATACGACACCATCCCAGCCATAATAACACTCACAAGTACTCTTTATTCCCACACGCCATTTCCCATTGGAACATACTACTCTTTAGAGCCGTAAATTGCCCATCTGCCAACGCATTTATTGACAGTATTGAGAATCTGGAATTTGAATGGTGATATTACCTGTATTTCATATGCAGCCTCTGTAGATGCATTCTTATGATAAACGCTGTTTCTCCTGCTTCCCGGACTGCTCATTTAAACAGAGTGTATATATTTATTGAGTATGTTCATTTTTGTGTGTGCTAGTGCTCTTTGTTTTGGATACACTAGCTTCACGTTCTTATTTTTTTTACGGTATTCCATGTTGTAACCACTCCTGCGTGGGCCCGACGAGGGCCTACAGTATTGTAAAATATTAATAAAATAATAATAATATGCACCATTGAATGTTGTTTCTTTCTTGTCAAATTTGTTTCCACTCAAACAGTATATTACATCGATGCATGCGAAAATAAAATCTATAGTTAAAAGTGAAGCGCTGTCTCTGTGTATCTGTTTCTTTCTATGTCCTCGTCCAGTCACGCTTATACACTCTATCATGGATTGTAACTAACTAGCCCGCCAATGTGTTTTAGCACTTGCCGCATTTACTTGCATAATGATCGCACTCACGTAGTGATTGCACCCCTGAATTTTGTTCTCAAAATTCCATTTTTTTTTTCTTTCTCGTGTAATGATCGCACCCCGAACTTGCCACAGCGATACGTCGTGTGCCAAGTCTAGCTATTAATGATCGCACTTAGCATCTCTCGAATGCTGTCAAATGCTGCGCGACTCTTCAAGACATACCAAGCAGTCTGCAAGCACCAAACATTCTTAAGCAGATGCCCCATTTTATTCCTTTCATCACTTTCCACACTTTCATAAAAAAAAAAGCTACAACCAAACTTGCCTTGGCTTCATTATTTGTGGGCTTTATAATGGTTGTGGTCAACAACAACAAAAAAGGCACCTTTCGATTCTTCTCGTCTGCACTCGTGGGCTCGCAACAAATCGCGAGCAGCAACGATAGTAGCCATGTTTACACTGCACGTTAGAAGTGTACCCTATTCATACGCCGACGCTTGTAACACAGCCAGGATATTCGCTCACCCTTAATGAAGACAAATGCCGCAGTTTCCGCAGCATACCCACCATGTGTTTCTATGTCACTGGCAGCTAAGCACGCCCATCTCTGTTTCTGTCCCCTCAAAGTGGACATAGTTAAAAGGTACTGCCACAGGCTTGTCGATATTAACAATATTATTCATTACTCATGCGGAAGAAACTGTTTCAATGCGCATAATGTACTCACGAAAAGAAAAAAAAATCGCATTCGGCTTGCTCCGCCGGCCGCCATTTTTGTTTTGGTGTCCTGCACTGACAGCGGCAGCCACCTGCTTGTCATCCTGCAGCAAATGCGGGATGAAAAAAGAAAATGTTTCTTTTCGTGGGAAATTTAACCTGCATAATAATCACACCCCTGAATTCGCATCAATTTTTTTTTTGACAAAAAAGTGCAATCATTATGCGAGTACATACGGTAATGCTGCACAAGATTTCTGCTTAGAGTTGCTCCTTATTGCCTAGTGTTTTGATATAACACATAGAACATCTTATGCTGCTTTTGCATGCTTTCTAATTGTTCTGTCATGTCAGGTGGCATCATTTTTCATTATGATGAACATTTCGAGCTGTCATATCGAACTGTGTCCTAACATTTTTACTGTATACTGAAAATCTAACTACTGTTCGTTTACCTTCCTTTCTTTTTATCTTTGTTTATTTTGCGTTCTTTGTTTATTATTTGATTCTCGTTTTGTTCATATTTATCTAACAAAAATTATGTTTTTGCTCCACAATTGTTTTCTGTACCACCCCCCTCACGCAGTACTCCTTCTGGAGCCTGTGAGGTATATGAAATAAATAAATTATTCCTATTTAGAAGCTAATATTGCCAGCTTAAACTTTTAGTGGTGGAACTAGCACACCTGCTTTTAAATGTTTTTGTATGTGTGTATTTTTCTGCACAGATTTTTTTTTAACCACTTCTTCGAAAGGATGTCCTCTGGTCGAAGTCGACTAAAAACTCTGGCAATCAAGATTGCTGGCCTGATGAAGATCTCGAAAGAGCAGTCTGTAAAAATACATGCTGTGCAAGTTTCTAGCAATTTTAGCAACTGCGCCTGTTTTTCGTTCTGTATCTGATGCGTTGCAATGTTTTCTTTCACACCAATAGGCTTGTTAGACTAGCACATTAATAGACCCATTAGACTAATAAACCAATATATCTATTAGACTAATACACTAACAGACCTAATAGACTGTATTGGTGTCAATAACCCATAGGCTATTAGATTTTGTATTAGAATTTTTGCTATTGGCAGCAGTGCACGGACTAAAGCTTCGTCACAGAGGGCGGTGTAGACAGATGAAGAGGAGCATTGGGAACTTCACACCGCCTTGCATAAAAGCTCTCAGCTTAATCGGCACTTCGGGGAATAGATGCAGGTACCGAATTTAACAGGACAGTCGTCCCGACTCTCAAGTAAATGTCTCGATTTGATCCAACCTGGACGGCCCATTATCCCAACTTTTTGTTTTTCTGCCTGGTAACAAGAAATAGATAAGATTTCCTTTTTATTATGACAACTTGTTTGCACATCCTTCTTTTTATATTCTTTTGCACTGTCATAAACATAAAAGTAGTTTCGTTTTTGTAGTGGTTCTAGTTGTGTTGTAGTTTCTAACCACTCACAGTACCTGTATCCATATTGGTAGCCGTGTTGCAAACTCGAAGGCGACTCAGTGAGGCCAGTCACTCTCATGGTGCACAATGCTGTGTGCCCCCCAAGCGTGACTTTCCCTCTTCACCAGTGTAGTGCTCGTGCCAGGCCTGACAAACTCATTCAATTGACAGAACCAATAAGCCCCTTTATTCAAGGCACCTCACATTATTCACAAGACAAAGGACACACGGTTGGCAACTGCCAATCTGCAATATGCCCAAAGTGGGACATAACAATCCACATACACAGTGAAGCCAACTTCAAGCATTTCAGTCAGGTGATAGCACAGTGGCATCATTACCAGGTTGAATGGTGAAAACACTGTGCCCTGTGGCACTTGTGATTTCTTTGGTGCAGAGAGTGTCTGTCCTACAGCGACTTCAAATTTGCAGTCATGGAGAAAGTCGTGTATGCCCAGCGTTTGCCTGTTATACTGATGTCAGTTGCAGAAGCCAGGAATGGAAACGGCTTTTTTTTTTCTTTAATGCTTGCATGAAACCAGGCACACTACCACAAGCATTTTGAGGCTTACCTGATTAACATTAGACAAATGTGCTTGCAATCTTAGTGGAGGAATTATCTAGTCTTCGTACCCTTTTTGATAAGGTGTATGCTAAACACAATCCATAAAACTGCTTCAGTGAGGGGAAGCTTCGTCATTTAGTCACAGATGAAAGTGAAAACAGCTTTCAATATGCAATCTAGTTTCATTCTATTTATTTGTCACTCAATCTTTACAGGTGGGCGCACAATGCAAAATGTGAACAAAAACATGTCCAGTATAGTAAGCTCTTGCCTCACACAGTCATCACAGGCTTCTTGACCTTGGCATCAAGAGTGAGGTTGGTGCTTGAGTAGCCAGTGCCGCCCTGTCAAAGAAAATAAGCCATTATCAGGGCCAGTCGCAAGATATTCCACATACCTGAGAAAGCTCTAAAACCTAGTCTGTCAGGAGGTGCTTAACATAAACATGCCAGTGGAGCTATTAAGTCTCATTAAGAAATTTAATGGCCTTAAGAAAATTAGGAACTCGCACGAGCGAACAAAGTTCTTCCCCATCACCCAACAAAGAATTCGTAGTATGGAAAGATGTTCCCAGATTCATATGCTATTAAAATGTATGTGGCAGTCAGTGAGATAACATTCTCTGCATTCACACTGACACAACAAGCAAAAAATTCCCTTTTTGTGTCTGCATTACTATGTTTCCTTTGTTCCAAGAGCAAGTGAGGCCACACATTTGGCTGCCCAATGTGGAGCTCTTGGAAATCTGGACAGTTTCGTTTGGTAAGGCAAAGTGCAACCTTTGTTTGAATCAAACAAGTGCAGACATAGCATGGATATTGATTGTTAGTGTCAGTGGCATGCTTTCTGAAAAACGAAGTGATGGTTTCTGTGGCATCAGCACAATGCGTTGGCGGGCTAGTTGGTGCGAATCCATGAATACTTTGTTTAGCGCAAAACGACAGAGACAAGAAAGACGACAGGACAAGGCGCTACTCTCAACTGACATCATTTTATTGCATCACTCCTTTATAGACTGCTCAAACCAGAGGAACATGTGCAGTGAGCACCATGCGGTGGAGCCACCAACATCCGATCCCAAGAGCGCACTCATGCGACAGAATCCAAAAAACCAAATTCAGCGCTGTACAAGGTTAAGGAAGGCACACTAATGCACTGTGACCCCAAAGACTGAATGAAAAAAGCTTCCTATAACTCTCGGGCGGTGGTGTCACGGCTCTTTTTCAAAATCGTGGTATCACGAAACATGGGTTTGCACTTGCATGTTTTACAATGCTGAGCCAAATGGGAACCTGTGCCTGTTGGTATGGATCGCTCATGTTCTCTAAGGCGCTCGTTAACACAGCGGCCTGACTGCCCTACATACACTTTGCCACATGACAAGGGAATCTTATAAACCACACCGACTCTGCAATCTACAAACTTCACGTGGTTCTTTTCACAATCAGGTTTTTTACTTCTTTAGGACTTGTCTTTGAACTTGTCAACACGCTAAGCCTTTTTGCAAGTGTATTTAGAAGTATAAAAAAAGTGTGCCAGATTGATTAAAATAGTAGGACATTACGGCGGGCTAGTTGGTTCATAGCTTAAGACGCTTCTTTTAACTGCACGAAAAACGACACACGAAGGAAACACACATCACATCACAAGCCATTAAAATACCCCCAAGAGCTAGGATGCCATACAGACATACATTGTATGCACATGCAGAACACATAAAGAGGAACATATCTATGGGATAACAATGGGACCAAATTTTAGATGTCCACTGGACATCCATTTACTACATGCTTCAGGCATTTTTAGATATTCATAAAACACCTATCAAAATTACGTCAGATGCACATTGCATGAAAGTTTAGATGTCCAAGGAATGTTTACAAAGTTTATAGGCATTGTTTGTCACACAGAACTTTCGTAATGACTATGCCTTGAATATACTTTTTAGGTGCACGATGCAGTGCAGTTGGCACTTATTATAAACAGCTTTATATTTCAAATAAAATTGGTGTTTTATGAATTGAAAGCCCCCTACTTACTGTAATGCCTTGTTGGCTTTATGGGTAAAGCACAAGCAAACAAAGTCAATAAAATAAATGAGTAGAGCAGTCTTGAGGCAGGTAAAGCACAAATAAAGCATGAACAGCATTAAGAATGAGGACATACAGAGGATGTCCATTTGCAGTTTACCTGCCTTAAGATGTCCTCGAACCAACTAGCTCAGATACAGACCCTAGTTCAAAGTAAATGCAGTTAAACCTCAACATAACAAAATTTTCAATCTAACAAAGTATTTGTAGGAATCATCAGGAAGGTGGTGGCTGAATACTGCACCAAGGATGCCGATTCCTATTCTGGTGAGGGAGCGTCTTTGGTCAAGCTAAGTGGGCTTTTCAACTTGAGTTGTAGTTGTGTTAGTATAGCCCCACTCGCTCTCGGCATCTTTTGCCGGTGTCAGGCGTCACTCCAAGCCTGCAGATGGCCACTAGAGGAGGTGAAATTCAATCTCACTATCGTCAGGGGGAAAAAAGTCTTATAGAAGGATTTGAACTTCGGGCTATGGCAACTGAGCATTCGACATAGCTAAGTCAGATAAACCCGTAGGGGGCAAGGCTACCTTAACGCCAACAAGTAAAGCCCAGATGGCCCCACATGCCTAAACACTTCTTTGATTTGTACACGATAGATGGGTTTAGCTGATCGCAATGGGTAACTCAATATAGAATGATTTCTAAGCGGTTCTGGCCTTGTAGTTCCGGAATTCTTGCGTGCGCAGGCAGCCGTGAACTCGGCTAGGCAAACTACACAGGTGTTCTGACGACCTCGAACAGCACTTAAAACGAGTAGAGACATTGAAAGAAAAAAATTGAGATGGGCAGGTCATGTAATGTGCAGCTTAGATAACCGTTGGACCATTAGGGTTTCAGAATGGGTACCAAGAGAAGGGAAACGCAGTCGAGGATGGCAGAAGACTAGGTGGAGCGATGAAATTAGGAAATTCGTGGGTGCTAGTTGGAATCGCTTGGTGCAGGACAGGGGTAATTGGAGATCACAGGGAGAGGCCTTCGTCCTGCAGTGGACATAAAATAGCCTGATGATGATGATAATGATGATCAAAGTATCTAACTTTTCATAACCTGTCTACAGAACACCATGTATTTAGAACCTCAATATAGTGAACTTCGTATGCGATTTTGATATAACGAAATTTCGCTTGTGCGGCAAAGGAATGGCGAGAAAATAAATGGAAGCTTCCGTGGATGCAGATGAAATGATTAGGAAGTTTTAGATCAGGGGACGCAAGCGGCTTGTGTATGCAAGATGCGCAGTAACGTGACCCCTAGGTCTTGCGTACGCAAGCTGCTTGTGTCCCCTAATCTAAAGCTCTCTACTGAATCACAAGCGGCTGCTTGTAAGAGCACCTCTGAAATCAAGCATGGCGTGACAAGAACGATAGCTGAATTGGAGCTGCATCATGTTCCGTACAAAGTCCCAGTGCAATAGGATCCTATCACGTCCCACGTGCTTTAGTTGTGAGTGAAAGTGTGCGAGGGTGAGACAAGATGGTGGCTTCAAGACTGCTGCCTTCCTGCACGAGCAGAGGGAAAGAGGGAGAGGGGAGCTAGCTCGCAGGAAAGCGATCAAGAGGGCACAAACAAAAGCCAGGGGGGGCGGGGTTGTAAGTTGGCGTGCTCTCAATTTCTGGCGCGCGTCTCGGTCGTGGTTACGCATGGTTGTAAGCGCGGCTGAGTGCATGTGCAGCCGCGCACGCTGCTTTAGAGGTAATCTGCCGCATATGGAAAGAGTGGGCGTGCCGAGATGGCGTGGCATCATGTAGGCTCTCTTGCCGTGCATTTAGTATTGGAGGTTGTGTAATCTCGAGTTTCAGTGACTCGTTGGAGCGAGAGGCAGACGAAGCATTCGCTCTCTGCTGCCGGCGCTTTTCATAATAGTGTTGTCCCAGTGCAGGTGATGCTATCAGCCACGGGGGTGGAGTGCACACGAAAGCATGGCTGGCTTCACTTTATTTGTACCGCCTATATGAAGATATCATCGACACGGCAAGAAACTGTATCGCTCGTCACCGACTCCTAGATTCATCAAAATGAATTGTTTTCTCATTCAAACTTGATTTTTTTTTTATTGCTCGATAATTCGCAGTTCTGTGGCCTCTTCCCATGCAAGAAAAATCGATGGGCGACTGTACTTATTTCCATAAAAGGTCGAATTTCAATATAAAAAAATTTGGATAAGGAAGCAAATTGACGACTTTTACCTACTTCGTTATATCGAGGTTTAACTGTAGTGCACTTTGGGGCTACAGTAAATATGAGGTTGCGTGAGGAATTTGGAAAGGAGTAATGGTGCTAGCACTAATTTTCATAAGTTCAATTCTGTGGATAAGACAACTTTTTCGGGTTGGTAGTAGATCAAAGGTCGATGGGCCTGTTGGTATTGGGGTCTCACGGTAAAATCACAATGAGGCAATGCAGACTAGCATGGACTGGGACTCTTTTGAAGATGGAGAAGCACTGAGCAAAATTTGTTTCGAAGGAAAACATAGGAAAATTAATGAAAAGAAATGGGTGGCTAAAGCGCACACATACAGTCACCGACCGATTTTCCGGACTCCAAAAATTCGGACATGCCCGATTATTCGGTCAGCTTCGCGGCACCGCCGTTCTCCCCATAGATCATAATGTATAACAACTGCCGAAAGTTCGAACACCTTGCAACCTCTCGTCTGATTTTTCGGACACTCCTTGAGCCAACTCGATCGAGGGCATCATGCACCGACTCTGACCGGCGCATAGTTCGACTTGCTGAACGCCATTTTTGTTTTGAACGGAGCCTCCTTGCTGCCCCACGAAGTGGCGCTACTGGAAATCCCCGCCCATCATCATCGTTTCTGCCTGGTTCGATAGAGTGGCCGTACAGCATTTCTGATTTCAGCTTAGTAAGCCATGTCAAGACAATCCAGCAGCTGATTTGTTTCTTTTGCGCACGACGCTGCGAGCAGGCCACGTTTTTCGTTTGTGGGACTGGTGTCGGCACGGTGGTGTTTGCTTTGTGTGCTGTGTCGAGGTTTCGGTGTTCCAACGCGGCGTACGGAAACATCGCGTCGAGTGTCTAATGGCGCCGACAGTGCCCGCGCAGACTGCGCTGGGGAATGCCGGCAAGCGGGTGCCGGGAGGCCTAAGATTTGTCGCCTTCCGATGTGCTCCCTACTGATGCGGAAAATGTTCTGCCGAGACCTGCGCAGTGGTTGCATTGCGATTCCGGACACCGTCTCATTTGACAGTTTCACAGGTGCTGACACTGCTGTACTGACATGAGCAGAACTCGACGACGGCGAGATCATTCGTCAGGTTTCTGCTGCACCCATTCTCCATGCTGCACCGCCGGACGATGACTCCGAGTCGGAAGATGACGCACCATGTGCTACGCTGCCGTCGCATGCGGAGCGTGCACAAGCAGTGACTGTGCTTTCAGCCGCCTATAGTGACCGTGCGACCCTCTCCGAGATTTAGGCTTATCTGATTGCGCGTAAACGGAACAGCGTGCAACGGCACACTCACGATTTCTTCAAGCCTAATGCCAAGCCCCCGAATAAGTGCGTGGAAATAAAGGATTTCATTTTTTTTTCTTAATCTGCTTTGTCGGACACCTGTTTATTCGGACATTTCCGTAGTCCCCGTGAGGTCCGAATAAACGGTCGGCGACTGTATCTGTATTTCAAAAGCGTGGACACAGAAGGGAGGAAGAGGTCAAGAAAATTGGCAACCAAGTACAAGGTTATTTAAAGTGTAAATAGACATTACACAGTTGTCAAAAATAAAGTGAGAGGAGTGCAGACACTTTTAGAATAAGGGTGCAAATTAACACAGGTGAAGGAGAACGCATTAATCCAGTCAGCTTGAGCCCCTCTTCTAAAAGCTATGCGTAACCGCATAACCCAACAAGGAGATAGTAAATTGGATGCAAAGAATGTTAACAAAAAAAACTTGGATATGTACAAATACAGCAAGACAGAAATATAGAGGGAACAACTGTGCGATAACACAAAGGGCAGTGCCTTGGTTTTTGAGGCCCTAGTTGGTTGCCTGAGGACCAAACATATAGACCGCATGCATAGTGCTGACAACCCTGTGCGCTCATGGGGTTCCTGCCACGATTGTGAAGGGTATACATGCGGGCAAGAGCACTACTCAGGATGCATGCAGGTAGTTTGTGGATCGCACGGGCTCTGCTACAGGTCTTGTGGTGGGTGGAGTGTTCACCAACCAACATGGCCCTGCGAACGCAAGCTTGGTTCTCTGCAACAGGATAAATAGGATATATCTTGGCATGTTCCGCCACTTGTGCCACGAATGACTCACGACTACCACAATGCAAAATTAGACTGGGTCAGCTCACAACTTTAGAAAAAAGGGACTCCTGCAAAGCGGATGCACACAAGTCTCGACCAATGGGCGCGCACTCTAGACTGACGTCATGAGCCTGACGGCCGGTGACCTCACCGATGGAGAAGATGGCCGCTCGTGCTTCGAACTGGGCCGAGTCACGTCAGTTGTGTGCATCTGCCCCTTGTCAGAGTGAATTCCCAAACTCTTTGTGGTGGTCTATCATGCTGGAAATATTATTGAGAGTTTGTGATGCACCATTTATGCCACGTGCATTTATTCTGAGCCGTGATCCGGCAGCGAAAGATTGCAGTGAGCATCGCTGACACTGCGCTTCGTCTGAAAACAGGATCCCGTGGAGACACATCGCTACAAAGAAACATCTTGCGTGTTTGTTCCATGGTGTTGTGTTTTGCTCCAAAGTGAAGTTACATCGAGGAAAGTTTCCTAAAGGTACTGTGTCGCTGTACAAAAAAATAAAAAAAAACGTGAAAAGGAACGAAAAGGAACCTACCACATTCTTGAATATAAGTTTGTGAAAACATAAAATGAAAAAAAAAAATCTTATGCTATTTAAAAGCAAGAGTCTTTGTGTAAAATGATGAATAAAGAATTTTTGTACCTTTCCTGCCTCGATCGTCTTCCCGCCCAAGTTTGTAATGGTTTCAATAAATGCATTGTTTTTTTAAGTACTCGTTGAATAGCAATTGATTCATTTTAAGCTGGGAAAATGCAAGCTGGTGTTTTATCGGCAATCTTCTCGAGCCGGTCGTGCTCGATTTGCACCATCCAACTTTAGACAAACAGTTTAAATGCATAGTAGGGTCATTGAATTTTGTTCCTAGACCTTTGTCAATGGCCCGGACACAAGGGTGCGCAGACACTGACACTCGAATCGTTCAATTAGCACAGTGTCATCGACAACTGTGTGCCGAAAAACTCTTGTTTTGCAAACTTCAAAGCTGCACACCTTGAGAAAAAATTGCCCAGTGATCATGCAAAGCCCCTACTGCAAAACTGTTCAGTTTTCACGATTGCGCTGTGTACCCACAATGAGCGGCTAATCGTTTTTTGAGCAAAACAAACACAACCTCAGACTCAAGCCAAAGCATTTGCGGCACTTTCCAGCACAATACTCTCATAGTGTTCCGTGACCTCCACACACCCCCTTAAAAGAACTCACACCTTCGAAGGTTGCCAACTGCCACCGTCTTCAGCGACCCTGACGATGACCAGCTTGACGATGACCGGACTTGCAGCGATCTGTATGAGGCTGTTCATAAAATTGCCGGCCAAGAGGTTGAAGACGACTTCCAGACATTCGCGTTAGCTGACGCTGCTGCTCCCGCAGTCACCCCAGTGACAGAT
This sequence comes from Dermacentor andersoni, assembly GCF_023375885.2. Taxonomy (NCBI): domain Eukaryota; kingdom Metazoa; phylum Arthropoda; class Arachnida; order Ixodida; family Ixodidae; genus Dermacentor; species Dermacentor andersoni. The sequence continues at coordinate 213,583,711 of NC_092817.1, forward strand.
GCGGAGGTACTAATTGACAATACACTATTGGTGGCCCCAACGAGGACAAAGAGCTGACGGACGAAGAGCCCCGTGAAGTGCTAACTATGGTGCAGACGCGGCAGTACCTACGCCTGGTGCAAAATAAAGTTGAATGCAAGGGCGGCAACCACGGCCTCGAGCAATGCTTGTTCAAATTAGAGCAGGAGTTGCTCGCGCCAGGTAAGAACTTGAAACAGACAAAGCCCACTGCCTTTCTTGAATAAAGCTTTCCTTCACTGAATACATTGTATTTTGACTTCCTCACAGTTGTGGCACAATTAAAGCTCGACTGCTTTAGCTTTTCTCTGGTGGTCATTTATATCGAATTACCGCTTATAACGAATTTATTTGCAGTCCCGCTGACTTTGTCAAAGCGAGGAATTACTGCATACCCAAGACTGGTTATAGTACACACCCTTGCCACCTTGAAATTCAGAAGTGATGAGAAGAGAATAGAAGATAGGAAAGATGTAAAACTAAGAGAGAAAGAAAAAGATTGGAAAGGGGGACAGGAAAAGCAAGTGCCAACTTCCCCCAGTGGATCAGTTTGGGGGTGCTGCCTTTCTCGTAGGCAGCACCCCCGAACTGATCTAACCCTCCAAACCTCCAACCCTCCAAATGCGGGAGGGTTGGATGCATGTAATGAAATTGTCGTTGTAGTATGGAAAGGTCCTCCAACTTTCGCTCACGGCCAGGGTTGGGCCTTCAGTAGGCATGTTCTCACAACACACAAAACACCTGGTCATGCACACACCCGTATGGGGCCTTGGTGGATGCTCTTCATTCTTATCTCTACGCACATGTGCTCTATGTGCATATGTCTACTTTCTCCAGGAATAAGTTGGAAGTCCGAAACGGACCTACTTACATGCCCCCCTTTTGTAATCGAAGTGACTGCATCGTGCACATTATTATTTTAAACACGAGTAGCGTTAAGGACCCCGTGTTCCACAAAATTTGGTGTTGGAGTCTTTGGATTTGTTCGTGTGCGAAAGCTTCCGCATATATTTACGTGTATGTAATGGCAGTGCAGCTTATCCACTCTCAATGGCTCAACCTTCAACATAGCATAAGATGGATGTACCCCGTGTCTCGTCGCCTTTCGGGTGAGAGAAGCGACCAGTTCCACCATTTTTTTGCAACTCGATTTAAGTGCTGTTCGTGGTCGTGCAAAAGTCTCATATACCTGGCCGTGTTCACGGTCAGCTGCGTACGTGGGATTCTGGAAATACGAGGTCAGAACCATTTAGAAACAATTCTATATTGTGCTACCCATATTGTTTTGCGCAAGTAAGATCCTCTGGTCTGAAATTCTCCACCACAAGGTGGCTTCGCAGCATGCAAGGTTATCTGACTGAGCTAGCTTAGATGCTCGGTTGTCATAGTCAGAAGCTCGGATCCTCGAGTTTCTTTTTTCTGTTATATACACGTTTTTTCAAGTCTGAAGGTGGTAATATCGAATTCACTTCCTCCGGTACTCTACATCTCCAGACTTTGAATGGCGCCTGACACTGGCAAGAACGCCGAGAACTACTGAGGCTATACTAATCTAATTAGGAAGATCCACTAAGCTTCAACAAATACACTCCCTCGCCAAAACAGGAATTGGCCTCCTTGGTGCAGTATTCGGCCACTACCTCCCTCATGACTCCTACAATTAACTCATGGCCCTCAGTCCCCAGCAGCTGTGAAGCACCAGACCAAGCCAGCAGTCAGACCTGTAATGCAGCAGAGGGCGCTAAAGAATCTCTGGACCCAGAGAGGCATCCAACAGAAACTTGACCCTGGCAACCTTTAACAGCTGAACTCTGTCGAGTGAGGCTAGCTTAGCACGACTCTTTGAGGAACTATCAGGCATCGTTTGGGATATCATTGACTTTAGTGAGATTAGAAGAACTGTTGAGGCTTATACAATGCTGACTAACGGCCACGTCCTCTCCCATAGAGGACTCCCAGATAAGAAGCAATACAGTCGAACCCACTTACAACAATATTCAAGTGCCATGAAAATTCCATTGTTATAATCAATAATTGTTATAACCGGGTTGCATCAAAAAATCAACATAGATGGCAGAGCTGATGTGAGAAAATGGTGGGGAGGCCAGTGCCCCTCCCCACCACTGATTGTGTTCACTCGTTTTAACTGTTTCCTGGGCGCTCCAATCGCTGGTAACAAGCCACGGCTGCCGGCATTAAAGAATGGCACTGCTATAACAACTGCAAAGAGGTGCCACAGGAGGCAAGCGACATGCAAGCGCCGCAGAGGCATCACTTTTGGTAGCGCCAAAAGGGGCATTTTAAATATTGTGAGAAGGCTGCCGCAGCAGCCTATCAGCTGGAGAAGTCCAGAAGAAACACTGAGGAGAGATCGCCAAAAGCATCTCGCCACGTACTTCTCACTGACTTGCATGGACGAAGTCTATGTCCGTCAGCCATGCATGCCTTACGCGAAGCTTGCCGACATCCTTTTCCAAGGCATCCAAGCGCTCCACGTAGTGCAACGGAAGGTTTCTTGCAAAAACAAAGCCCCGGAGGGGTCTGAATCATGCCGGGCCTCCTGTGAGGACAACGTTGAGGCAGCCTGCCCTACCGCATCATCGCTGCCGTGATGATCAGATGATTAGTGGGCGGATCAGCCATCAATAATCTTACTAACGAGCTGGGTGAATCAGTAACAGATTTAACCTGCGCAAATATGTTCAACAACACGTTTTCTTCAGTCTTCACTAATGAAATGGACACACTTCCTACCCCGCCAACTACAAATATACAATGCAACATGTCAGCCATCACATTCACAGTACGTGGGCTTTTATCTGTGATAGAAAATATTAAGTTGTCTTCATCATCTGGCATCGAGGATGTTAACTCTAAACTACTGAAAACACGAAAGACATTTCTGCAGAGTTTCTATATTTATTATTTTCACAGTCGCTTTCCACAGGCATCATGCCAGACGAGTGGAAGATGGGGAAGGTTACTCCAGTCTACAAATCGGGCAACAAAAATTCTCCCCTAAATTACGGCCCCATCTCATTGACAAGTGTTCCCTGCAAGATCATGGAGCATGTAATCTCTTCTCATATTATGAGCTTTCTAGACACTAACAACTTCTTTCATCCTTCACAGCACGGGTTCCGCAGGGACCGTTCTTGTGAGACCCAGCTTGCACTATTTCTTCATGATGTTCATGTTAATCTTGACCGTAACATACAAACAGACGCCATATTTTTCGATTACACAAAAGCGTTTGACAAAATCGCTCATCAACGCCTATTACTAAAACTTTCTCGTTTGCATTTGCATCCTGATATCCTAAAATGGCTTGAGCAATTTTTAACTAACCGCTCACAGTATGTCTCATTTAATAACCACGCTTCAAACATTACACTCGTCACATCAGGCGTACCACAGGGGTCCATCCTTGGCCCCCTTCGTTTCTTAATTTACATTAACGACTTACCCTTGCATGTGTCCTGCCATATCCGTATGTTTGCCGATGACTGCATTAGTTACAGCGCAGTCAATACCATCACTGACCAAATAACACTTCAATCCGACCTTAACCGGGTACAAGAATGGTGTGATGTTTGGCTGATGACACTCAACTCTAACAAATGCAAACTAAAAATGAAACTCGAATACGCATCTGCAATCTGGGATCCACATCAAGCATATCTCACCAATGCCCTCGAGGCAGTTCAAAATCGCGCCACCAGGTATATTCATTCCACATACTCTTACAATGTCAGCATATCATCTTTAAAAAAAAGAATCTTCCTTATCGCTTCTATCCCTTCATCGCCGCATTGCCACCCTCTCCCTCTTCCACAGGTTCTACTATTCGACGCTTAATCGACCACCATACATTGTTCCCCCAATGCGCCGGTCACGATGCATTGGCCATCCCCAGCAAGTAGCACAACCACATTCACGCACAAATACATTTTCAGCCTCATTTTTCTACCGAGCATCTAAAGACTGGAATGGCCTTCCTCATCAAATCACTGCCATCACCTGCTCTTCACAATTTGTTCAAGATATAACAACTTTTTATTTACAGAATTGAATGCATTATAACATTTGTTTGTATATGTTGTATTCCCACCCCTTATGTAATACCCCTACTACGGGGTCTTTAAGGAAATAAAATAAAATGAAATGAAATGAAAAGAAGTGTTAGATAGGGTAAAGTGCAGTGATCATAGGTTACCGAGGTCTAGGATCCACCTCAAGTTCAAGAGAGAAAGAGTAAAATTGGTCAAGAAGAAACAGGCCAGCCTAGACGTAGTAAGGCTAAAAGCAGACCAATTCAGGCTGGTACTTGCTAATAAATATGCAGCCTTAGAACAGTGAGATGAAGATGACATACAGGTAATCAATGAAATTGTAACTAGGCTGGCTTCAGATGCAGTGATTGAAGTGGGAGGTAATGCACCAAGGCAACCAACAGGTAAGCTCTCCCAAGCAACAAAGGACCTAATAAAGAAATGACAAAGAATGAAAGTGTCCAACTCAAGAGATAAGATAGAATTTGCAGAAATGTCAAAACAGATCAAGGAGAAAATAAGGGATATTCAAAAATTATAACGTACGAAAGACTGAGGAAGCAGTAAATAATGGACGCAGCATAAAATCAGTAAGAAGGAAACTTGGCATACGACAAACCAAAATGTATGCACTGAAAGGTAAGCAGGGTAATATCAGAAATCTCAAAGATATAGTAAAAGCAGTGGAAGAATTCTATGCTGACCTGTACAATACCTGGAGCAGCCAGGTTACCTCCATTGGAAGTAGTAATGAAAATGTTACAGAGGCTCCTTCTATAACTTACAATGAAGTTAGAAGAGCATTAGACATGAAATGAGGAACAGCACCAGGTGAAGATGGAATAACAGTAGATTTAATCAAAGGTGGAGGAGACATCATGCTTGAAAAGCTTGCGGCCCTTTATACGAAATCTTTCACGACTTCAAGGGTCCCAGAGAACTGGCAGAATGCCAGCATCATACTAATCCACAAAAAAGGACACAGACATTAAAGAATTGAAAAATTAGAGGCCCATTAAAAATATTCACTAAGATAATTTCGGATCAGCCACCTTTCTATAGATAATTTCGATTAATAAATAGATAATTTCTGATAGAATAAGGGCAATACTTCAGTCAACCAAGGGAACAAGCTGGCTTCAGGAAGGGATACTGTACAATGAATCACATCCATGCAATCAATCAGGTAATCGAAAAATCTGCAGAGTACAAACAGTCACCGATACTGAAGTTCTTGCCGATCTACCTAATTTTAATGTTTTCCGTGGGGACAGCAAGGGTTCCAGAAGAGGAGGTGTACTAATTGCCACTAATCAGCAATTGCCTTGTTCTGTTATTAACATCTGATCAGAGCTTGAAATACTATGGGTAATCTGCCGTTCCGCACCTTAAACCGTCACACTAGGTGTCTACAACAGACCCCTCTACAGCAATCCAGGTTTTTTTTACAACCTAAACGATAGCCTAAATCAACTTAATGCTACACATCCCAACACGTGCATTCTCCTTTCTGGCAATTTTAATTTCCTGTCTATTGACTGGCAGAACTTAACACCAACAAACAATAAAGAAATAACTAACTTCCTTTACGTCTGTCTAAATTTCAATCTCACCCAGTTAGTAAAAGAAACCACAAACGTCCTACGTGAATCGCCAAACATCTTGGACCTTAGACTAACTAATCACACTGAAAGTTTATCGACTCTTACTTACTTCCTTGAAATTAGCAACCACAAAATCCTACACGCTACTTTCACCTTCATCCCGGAATCGTGCCAAACGTTCCATAAGACGATTTGCCTTTACGACAAAGGCAATTACAATGAATTTAACAACAATTGCTCAGTTTTGTTTTTTCAAACTTCGAAAGAGGTTTCCACGACTGGTCAATTCAGCACTACTGGCTTGCTTTTAAAACCAAAATTACAGAACAACAAAATTTATTCCCACCATTACATTTCGTGCCAATCGTAACAAATCATGGTTCACAAAGTCCTCAAAAACACTCGAGAACAAAAAGCAACAACTTTTCTGTGCAGCAAAACGAAAGCAGAGCGCATGCGCATGGAACAAATACTACCAGGCCGAGTCCACATATTTGCAATCCATTTGTAATGCCAAATGCGCATTTTTTCAAACTGATCTGCTGAAGATCCTAACCAATAACCCCAGAAAGTGCTGGCAAGTTCTAAACCTTGACTATGTGCCTATTGTCACACTTACCAACACACTTGGCGACGAAACGAGCGACGTTGAATGTGCAAATATATTTAACACTGCATTCTCATCCATCTTCATAAAAGAAACCGATATGCCACCATCAGTCCCAACTCGCCAACCAGGATCACTAATGCCACCAGTCACATTTGCTGCGCATGGCATCGCTTTTATCATTAAAATATTAAGATGTCATTTTCTGCAGGTACTGACAAAATTACCAGCAAACTTTTAAAACACTTGGCATGCTTCCTCAGTGTATCTGTCATTACTGTTCCCGCAATCACTTTCCACAGGCAGCATACCCAGCAATTGGAAGGTGGGGAAGGTCGTTCCGATCTTCAAATAAGGTAACAAAGAATCACCCCTTAATGACCGCCCCATTTCTTTAACAAGTGTGCCATGCAAAATCATGGAACATGTTATCTATTCTTGCATAACGAATTTTCTTGACTCTATTATAAATTTATTTGATATTTCTCAACATGGATTCCATAAGAACCTATCTTGTTAAACACAATGAGCTATTTTTGTTAGCTACCTTGATCGTAACCTTCAAATTGATGCAATCTTCCTAGATTTCGCGAAAGCCTTCGACAAGGTTCCTCACAAGCGCTTGCTAGTAAAGCTTTCTTGGATAAACTTACGTTATAACACATTGTAGTGGGGATAAAAGAATTTCTGGCTAACCGTACCCAATTTGTTAACGTTAATAATCAAGCTTCTAGGCCTCTTCCCGTAACATCAGGCATCCTGCAAGAGTCAGTCCTTGATCCCCTTCTATAATTAATATATAATTACAACCTACCAACACGTCTCCTGTAACGTCCGTATCTTTGCCGTTGACTGTGTTATCTCATCATCATCATCATCATCAGCCTGGTTATGCCCACTGCAGGGCAAAGGCCTCTCCCATACTTCTCCAACTACCCCGGTCATGTACTAATTGTGGCCATGTTGTCCCTGCAAACTTCTTAATCTCATCCGCCCACCTAACTTTCTGCCGCCCTCTGCTACGCTTTCCTTTCCTTGGAATCCATTCCGTAACTCTTAATGACCATCGGTTATCTTCCCTCCTCATCACGTGTCCTGCCCATGCCCATTTCTTTTTCTTGATTTCAACTAAGCTATCATTAACTCGCGTTTGTTCCCTCACCCAATCTGCTCTTTTCTTATCCCTTAACGTTATACCAATCATTCTTCTTTCCATAGCTCGTTGGGTCGTCCTCAATTTAAGTAGAACCCTTTTCGTAAGCCTCCATGTTTCTGCCCCGTACGTGAGTACTGGTAAGACACAGCTGTTATAAACTTTTCTCTTGAGGGATAATGGCAACCTGCTGTTCATGACCTGAGAATGCCTGCCAAATGCACCCCAGCCCATTCTTATTCTTCTGATTACTTCAGTCTCACGATCCGGATCCGCAGTCACTACCTGTCCTAAGTATATGTATTCCCTTACCACTTCCAGTGCCTCACTACCTATTGTAAACTGCTGTTCCCTTCCGAGACTGTTAAACATTACTTTAATTTTCTGCATATTAATTTTTAGACCCACCCTCCAGCTTTGCCTCTCCAGGTCAGTGAGCATGCATTGCAGTTGGTCCCCTGAGTTACTAAGCAAGGCAATATCATCAGCGAATCGCAAGTTACTAAGGTATTCTCCATTAACTCTTATCCCCAATTCTTCACAATCCAGGTCTCTGAATACCTCCTGTAAACACGCTGTGAATAGCATCGGAGAGATCGTATCTCCCTGCCTGATGCCTTTCTTTATTGGGATTTTGTTGCTTTCTTTATGGAGGACTACGGTGGCTGTGGAGCCGCTATAGATATCTTTCAGTATTTTTACATACGGCTCGTCTACACCCTGATTACGCAATGCCTCCATGACTGCTGAGGTTTCGACTGAATCAAACGCTTTCTCGTAATCAATGAAAGCTATATATAAAGGTTGGTTATATTCCGCACATTTTTCTATCACCTGATTGATAGTGTGAATATGGTCTATTGTGGAGTAGCCTTTACGGAATCCTGCCTGGTCCTTTGGTTGACGGAAGTCTAAGGTGTTCCTGATTCTATTTGCAATTACCTTAGTAAATACTTTGTAGGCAACGGACAGTAAACTGATCGGTCTATAATTTTTCAAGTCCTTGGCGTCCGCTTTCTTATGGATTAGGATTATGTTAGCGTTTTTCCAAGATTCCGGTACGCTCGAAGTCATGAGGCATTGCATGAGGGTGGCCAGTTTCTCTATAACAATCTGCCCACCATCCTTCAACAAATCTGCTGTTACCTGATCCTCCCCAGCTGTCTTCCCCCTTTGCATAGCTCCCAAGGCTTTCTTTACTTCTTCCAGTGTTACCTGTGGGATTTCGAATTCCTCTAGACTATTCTCTCTTCCATTATCGTTGTGGGTGCCACTGGTACTGTATAAATCTCTATAGAACTCCTCAGCCACTCGAACTATTTCATCCATACTAGTAATGATATTGCCGGCTTTGTCTCTTAACGCATACATCTGATTCTTGCCAATTCCTAGCTTCTTCTTCACTGCTTTTAGGCTTCCTCCGTTCCTGAGAGCATGTTCAATTCTATCCATATTATACTTCCTTATGTCAGCTGTCTTACGCTTGTTGATTAACTTCGAAAGTTCTGCCAGTTCTATTCTAGCTGTAGGGTTAGAGGCTTTCATACATTGGCGTTTCTTGATCAGATCGTTCGTCTCTTGCGATAGCTTACTGGTATCCTGTCTAAGGGAGTTACCACCGACTTCTATTGCACACTCCTTAATGATGCCCACAAGATTGCCGTTCAATGCTTCAACACTAAGGTCCTCTTCCCGAGTTAAAGCCGAATACGTGTTCTGTAGCTCGATCTGGAATTCCTCTATTTTCCCTCTTACCGCTAACTCATTGATCGGCTTTTTATGTACCAGTTTCTTCCGTTCCCTCCTCAGGCCTAGGCTAATTCGAGTTCTTACCATCCTATGGTCACTGCAGCGCACCTTGCTGAGCACGTCCACATCTTGTATGATGCCAGGGTTAGCGCAGAGTATGAAGTCTATTTCATTTCTAGTCTCGCCGTTTGGGCTCCTCCACGTCCACTTTCGGCTATCCCGCTTGCGGAAGAAGGTATTCATTATCCGCATATTATTCTGTTCTGCAAACTCTACTAATAGCTCTCCCCTGCTATTCCTAGTGCCTATGCCATATTCCCCTACTGCCTTGTCTTCAGCCTGCTTCTTGCCTACCTTAGCATTGAAGTCGCCCATCAGTATACTGTATTTTGTTTTGACTTTACCCAATGCCGATTCCACGTCTTCATAGAAGCTTTCGACTTCCTGGTCATCATGACTGGATGTAGGGGCGTAGAGCTGTACAACCTTCATTTTGTACCTCTTATTAAGTTTCACAACAAGACCTGCCACTCTCTCGTTAATGCTAGAGAATTCCTGTATGTTACCAGCTATATTCTTATTAATCAGGAATCCGACTCCTAGTTCTCGTCTCTCCGCTAACCCCCGATAGCACAGGATGTGCCCACTTTTTAGCACTGTATATGCTTCTTTTGGCCTCCTAACTTCACTGAGCCCTATTATATCCCATTTACTGCCCTCTAATTCCTCCAATAGCACTGCTAGACTCGCCTCACTAGACAGCGTTCTAGCGTTAAATGTGGCCAGGTTCATATTCCAATGGCGGCCTGTCCGTGTTATTTATCGCACAGTAACTAACTCCTCTGATCAACCAGAGTCCTTCGATTTTTTTTTTTTTTTTTCTGGTCACGAAACTGCCGCCTCAGTTTCATATAGAGCCAGCGCCCGCCGCTAGGGCGCAACCATGCATGAGAGGGCATGCGAACGCCACTACCACTGTGGTTGTGCGTGGGGCAGCCTCGGTATTCTAGCTTTCCCAACTTCCTCAACCGTCGCTTTACTTTCACGTAGCTATTTTTAACATTGAATATGCTTAAATTACTGCCTGAGCGCGTCTTCTGCCTTGATATGAGTGCCCAGGACGAAAAAAAAGCCGCTCATAACATGGAGCTTGCGACGGTCTCAGACCAAAAAAAAAAAAAAAAAAATCTGGGATTTTAAGAGCCAGAACCGCGATACGATTATGCGGCACGCCGTAGTGGGGGACTCAGGATTAATTTTGACCCCCTGGGATCCTTTAGAATGCACCTAACTTTAAATAAACGGGTGTTTTGCATTTCACCTCCGTCGAAATGCATCCGCTGTCTCGGTCCATCGCCGTTCGCCTCAACACTTCGGTAGGCTCCGCTTTTTAATATTTGCCTGAAATTAAACACCGCGCATTCGCAACAAAGCGCCAGTGGTCCCACTTATCACAAGATGCAAACATACCGGCTGTTGCACCCCCGCTTACCTGTACGTAAGCACCAATTAACTCTTCGTTGCGCAAGCGCCGATTGTTCGCCGAGCACAGCTATTCACTTTCTGTTAAACTGTGGCAGAGAAGGACTCTGACTGTGGGCTGTATCTTATAAGGAGATCAAAACAATGAAATTGTTATTGCAAAAGGCTGCTACCATAGAATACTTAATTACAAAGAAAAGGAAACTGAGCTGCTCCGTGCGCTTAAGATTCCTCTGCAAAGCGATGCCAATTCTGAATTAGATTTAGGTAGGATTAATGCAAGACAAACTTCACTACTAGATGTCTTCGGTGCGGCTTCTAGCAACGGATTACCCGCCCGAACTTCAAGGTGCACTGCAGTCTGCAGACAAGGACACACGACTATGGGCCGTCCAGCAGGCCCGGGGTGCGCTCGAAAAGCACAAGCCTCATGACCCACTACAAACGGGCCCAACTGGGGTAGTGCAGAAGAGGGTATAACCCCGGGTCGACGCTTGGCCAGCGTCACGACGCGTTAAACCGTCGGTTGCCGGCACTTTACTGAAGTTATTCCTTAAGGCGAACGTGAAGTGTTATGACCTGCACAGTTGAAACTAGCTGTATTGTAATTAGGCCATTGCCTTAGCAAGCATTCGTTTAGAAGCGTCAGTAAGCCCAGCACTTACTCACGCTGCTCGTGGTTTCGACGCAGAAATGACGAGACTAGGTAATTTGGTTCTTAATGCGCAACTATTTACAATATGTTAAATTTCTGCAATCACCGGTCCTGATATTCTTATCATGGCCGAAAAATGAAAAGAAAAAACACTTTATAATTTGATTAAGAAAAAAAATAAAACGTGTTGGTGCAAAAACAACATACAAGCACAATCATTTATTTATCATGTAAAATAAGCGGAGCAAAATACAGACAGCACAAAGGCATCCGGTCATGAATGGTCCACCATTCACAATGCAAGACGTTTGTAAAAAGCTTGACACTGATATAATAAGCATAAAGAAATAACATCAAACGTGAGAGATATGCATTGGGGGGCAGGAAACAAACAGGAAGCAAACGAATGGCAATCAGTGCAGAATGCATAATCGATTGTTTCTATAAACAAGAAAGTGTAAAGCATAAGCATTTTATAACACATGGCAAAACAACTCTCAAACGAACACAAGTAGCCACATCACAAATACAGCAATTTTTTTAAATCGCTTGTTAGAGATACCACCATTCTACTTCTTCAGCTGTTACTTGCAACACGTGCTCGGTATCGTTGTCCCACCCCGCCACTTCAACTAAACAGCCCAGCACTCGAAAAATAGCGCAGCACATGCACAGAACACACCTGATCACTCAGCTCGCCTCGCACTGGGCCCATAGCTGGGCCAGTGTTTCGGTACGCGAACGATGCCCTCTGTGGCACTGTGGCGCAGCATCGCGGCATAATCTTTGTTGGCTCGCCAGGCTCGGTGGCATGCCAGGCTCGGTAGGCAACACTGGTCACCGCACCCAATAAACACCAACGAGCACAGCGGCAGTCAGCCATCCTTCATTACCGCCACACTGCGGAGCGTCTGTCTAAAAGAGGGTGCCTCGAGCCCTCCCTCGTTCACGAACGCGGGCGGATCGTGACACTGGTGATGAGTACCCACAGATCGTCCCACGCCACCGCAAGCTGCGAAACACCGCCCCCCATTGCTGCCACCATGTCACTGTATGGAAGGCTCGAGCCGTTCGAGGGAAATAGGTCTGCCTGGCCAATTTACGAGGAACAAGTCCACGTGTTCTTCCGGGCAAACGACACACCCGAGGCCAAACAGCGAGACCCACGTCTTCAGTTTCCTGCTCGAACTTCTCAAGCCAGCCATGCCGTGTGTTAAGATGGTAGGGGAGCTGCTCGCCATACTGCGCTCGCATTTTCACCCAGCACCATCCACACTAATGGAGTGTTTCCGCTTCAACAACCGGAGCCACCGGAAAGAAGAGATGCTCGGGGAGTTTGTCCCTGCTCTACAAGGGTTAGCGAGTGCCTGCGTTTTCGGGGACCAGCTGGACTCAGTGCTCCAGGACCATTTTGACTGCGGCATCAACAACCATGCTATGCAGACGCGACTCCTGGAGTTTCCCGACCCCTCGCTGGACGACGCAGTTAAGGCAGCGCTGGCAGTGGAAGCTGCTGCCAAAGACGCTGGCGAGATTGCGAGGGTGACTCGCTCACCGACTGGCTCACCACCAGAGTGACCGCCGGTCGCTGTGGAGGTGCCCATTCCCCCTCACAGTGCCAGTTCTCTCAAGCACAATGCTTCATGCGCGAGAAAACTGGGCACCTGGCACGGGTATGCCTAAGAGGGAGGACGAACAGCAAACAGCAGCAGCAGCAGCCTGGTTCATGCCAAGGTACCACACAAGCCCGCGGCCAGAGTAGCCGTCGCAAGAGTACGCGGCGAGGGCAGGCGGCAGCAGGCTCAAGTTCTTCTGCAGCCAGGCTCCACGCCGTGATCGAGAACCCGCTGATTTTCGACATGTGGCACACAGGCCTTGTACCGTCATCTGTGCCGCCATACATGCTGACAGTCGAAATCTGCGGGCACCCCATTTCCATGAAGCTGGACACAGAGGCCAGCGTGTCGGCCATGGCCGGGAAACTCTGCAAGCGTACTTTCCCCGGCATCTCCGTCAGGGGCGTAGCCAGGGGGGGGGGGGGGGGGCTTATGGGGCTTCAGCCCCCCCCCCCCCCCCCCGAAATTTTTTCGTGCTGTCCATGCACCGCTTACCAAAGCAACCCCCGGCGCCGGAAATCATTCTGGATTTTATCTAGAGCGTCTTTTCCACGCTCGAAAAGCCATTTCACCGCGAAAATTGCGAACTCGGGCTGAATTTCGCGGCAACGCCCATGCACCGGGAGTCACATAACGCAAGTAGCCCCATCCGAGCACAAAGTTTCAAGGACGTTTTTATGGTGAACGGGCTCGCCGCGGCATCTCGCGGAGGGCGCGGAATCTACACTCTATCATGGAATTTACGGAGCGCGTGGATATCAATCCCGAAACTTTATGGGTATAAAGTTCTCATAAACGTTTTATGTGAAAGGTGCATTGACATTTCGAAACGTGCGCTTTAATTTTCAATTGCGGAACATTGTAAGTTTAATGCTCCCATAAATATTTGACGCCAAAGGTGCATTGGCTTTTCCAAAGTCGTACATCGGGCCATACAACGAGACAAACCAAATTAACACACTATCAGACAATTTGACAAAGCCCGCAGTGAGGCCTGATGAGACGAAGCGTTGTGGTGGTTCATTCGTGCCGTCATGTCACATAAGAAAATATCAAAATTTTTTTTTTCACCTGCGCCAAAGCATCCAGTGAAGACACTAAAGCCAGCAAAGGTAACTACGTTCTTATTTATTGTTTATACTTTTGCTTTTAATCGAGAGGACACGTTGAGCCTCTTCAATTTTTTTGTTCTCGCTCCCCTACCCGCGCGCTGCCAGAGCCAGCCAGAGCGCATGCGTTTTTCTCGTGTTGCCCCGTCCATCAAGCAGCGCACTTCGGTGCGCGTTCGGTTTTCTCTGGCCGAGTGCATTTTCGCCTGGCAGAGTTTTGGATGCTTTCTGGCTAGCAGACGAGAAAAAGAAACAATTGTCGCTAGCCGCCATCACTGTGGGGGCTCGACGGATTGCCCCGCGTTCGCTTGAGCGCAACCTCTCCAGAAAGTCTTGTCTCGCCGGTGTAGGATACCGAGCAGTATGCGCATGGTTCTTGGTGGACCAAGCGTCTCGTGTTTTCTTTGACATTCCTTTAATAGCCATATTAGTTGCCCAAAGTAAGCATTCGATTGTCACCAACATACTTCGCGTTTTTTTTTTATTGCGATGCCCCCGCCTCACAAAAGGAAAAAAGCGTTGTTGCGGTGCAGCGAATTATCGCATCGTGAAAGTTCTATTTTGTTACTTCTTTTGCGGAAAGAAATGGGCCATGGGACGCTTCAGTTGCCGGATACTCTTACTATATTATTGCGATAGCAATTATATGGACACTCTAGGCGCATTCCTGCCGTCGCCGTCGTCCTCATGTTCCACATAAAGTCCAAGTGCGATAACATCGTGACCCCGCGCCGCATGCTGTATGTGCAAGTGAAAGCGTGCGGGGGGTGGGGGGGAATGGGTGAGCCGACGATGGTGGCTGTCTTGTGTGCGCAAGGGAGAAAAGTGAGGAGCAAGCGCGCCGCCTTCCGTCGTGCGTGATACATCGGATGGAGTGGATGGAATGGGGCCAGGATCTAGGATTCTGTGAATCTATGATTGCGCAACATGTTTATTTGCCTAGTTTGACGCATTATATACCGTGACGTTTTCTTAGATACGTAGATTTATTAGAGACATTTATACATATGTTTAAATATTTTGTTGCGAGGTGTTGCGTATACGTGCAGTGAACTTTGTTTTCAGTGGCACTTTTTTGCCCTTTATCAAGCTGTTTCTTCCCATTTGTATATTCCATTGTATCTTCGCATTTCTAATGTACGAGGGCGAGTCAAATGAAAGTGAGCCTATCCACCGCGTGCAATTATGGTTCTGTTGATTATCTGCAAGGCCTGCGCGTAGTACACAGGGATCTCTCATTTAAAAAGTGACACGCAGGTGTGAGGATAAATGTTCTTTAATGCTCTCATACACTGGGTTGTACATGGTTGCGTGCCGTAATGGACGTTCCAGAAGTTGAGCAGCGTGGTGCCGTGAGGTTTTTGAGAGCTGAAGGTGTTTCTCAAAAAGAAATTAGTCGCCGTATGGCAGCCGTGTACATGGAACATTGCGTTTCATTGGCCACTGTGAAGCGTTGGAACAAACGGTTCAAAAAAGGACCTGACAGTTGCAAAGACGATCCCCGACCGGGCCAGAGCCATCGTGCAATCACCCCTAACAAAATTGCAAAGGTTGATGAGCTGATGAGACAAGAACGGAGGATAAGCATCGATGAACTGGCTAAGCGTGTGAATATCAGTCACGGTTTGGTTTGCGCCATAATTCATGAACATCTCGGTTATCGGCTCTTGTGCGCGCAGTGGATGCGCAAGATTTTGAACTACCGCCAGAATACGGAGAAGATCGGCGTTGCCTTTACTCATCTGATCCGCTATCACAATAAGGGTGACGATTTCTTGTCTGCAATTGTGATCGGAGACGAACCATCATGCCACTACTAAGAGTCTGAAACACGACGGCAAAGCTGACAATGGAAACATTCGAACTCACCACCCCCAAAGAAAGCAAAGACCGTCATTTCTGCCAGAAAGGTGTTGTTGACTTTTATTTTTCGATCGTCAGGGGCCATTACTCCTAGAATTTGCTAAATCTTGAGAGACTATCAATTGTTTCCGATATTGTGAAACGCGGGATCGGCTGTGTGCCCCAATCAAGAACAAGCTACGTGGAAAATTGACGAATGAGGTCATGTTGTTCCATGACAATGCCCGTCCCCACGTCGCTGATGGGGTTAATACAAATCTGGCAAAGTTCAAGCGGGAAACGCTGCAACATCTGCCACACAGCTAAGACCTGTTGCCTTGCAACTTCCACATTTTGGGGCAAACGAAAAAACAGCTCAAGGGAACCAGGTTTGTCTCGGACGATGAAGTGAAAGTCAGTTGCAGAGGTTTTGAAGAAGCAACCGAAGGAGCTTTATGAGACGGGAATTGCGCGACTCGTTAGTCAATGGGACAAATGTCTAAATGCTCATGGGGGCTACTTTTAATTATAGTACCCCGTTTGTCATATATTCGCATTGGCTCACTTTCATTTGACTCGCCCTCGTATATTCTGCAGAACTCCTGCTTATTATACGTGCTCTGTTGCGACTATAATTTCGGTGCAATTACGATACACGTCCGGTGACAGCTGCTGCTGCGTAATACGCTGGAACAAATGACAGCGTCATTGAGATTTTTCACTGGCCGTTGCATATGTACAAGAATGTAAACAAGGATCTTGTATGAAAAAGTGTCATTAATATATTTGTTCTCAACTTGTTCATTTCATGGCCTTTACATTTTTCATATCAGTGGAATGCACTGCTTTGCTGGCTTCGAACTGATGTAGTTCTAAAGTTCGTGTGATATTTTCTTTCCTTATTAAATAGACAAAACACATGAAAGCATTGACATCATTTATGTGGGGCACAATTTTTGGCGCATACGAATATATTCTTTTATGAAAAAAATACATATTTTACTTGTACTGACAGTGCTTAGAGTTCAAGAATTCGTTTGCAGCATCTTTGGCAATGGCAATGCAGTTATTATTTATGTATTTGATCCCTAGGCAAATTGTTTGAGAGGAAGCTTTAGCTCGGGCCCTACTCCGACGCGGCCTATTCAGATACATGTAAAACGCAGAAACGCTTTTCTGTGATAACTCCTGAATCGCTTTTAACGAAATTTGTTGCATTTGAGAGACTAAGTTAAATTCTAGTGTCTGTTGGAAGCGGAATTTTAATTTAGGGCCTGAACTTTGAAAAAGAAGCACGAAGTTTACAAATTAATAGCTCTGCATCAAGAACAGATAGCGCGGTTCTGTAAACGGCATCCATTACACCATTCAAAGCGGACAAATTCGATATGTCAATTTGTATCTTACGTGGATTAGTAATGTTATGTACAAGGGTTCTGCAAAAGCCGTACTTCCATAATACTTAATTTTTTGAGACTCATGTGTAACATATCAATATTGTCCGCTGTAGATGTACTATTATGTGCGATTCACAGAATTGTGATATCAATTTTCATTGCTGATTTACAGAGTTCTAAACTTAATTGTCTCGTTTTCTGAAAATTTTCGATTTTTGCCACTTTCAATAAAATATTGACGACCTAAATCGAAAATTCGAAACAAACGTTCTCTAGAATTTAAGTTTTTCTTTTAAATCCAACAAACCTCGTCAAATTTGGTGCAGTGGTTGCCGAGAAAAACGAATTATCCTTCTACATGTATTTAGACAGGAGCATCCGACCTAATGTTTCCTCTTAAGTAGGAGGCCGAGCTGCAACGTGAGCCCCCCCCGAACAAAATTTCTGGCTACGCCACTGATCTCCGTCGAGGCTTCGAGTGTAACGCTGCGCAGCTATTCTGGGCATCTCTCCCAGGTCCAGCTTCAGGCACAGGTCAGCATTCGCAGTGGAAACAGGGAGGCAACCCTCCTTTCCCCTTTACTTAACCAAAAGGTCACCACCGACGCTGTTGGGCCGAAACTGGATTCATGCGCTGGGCGTTTGTCTGCCAGAGTATCAGGAAGCCAGCATGCATGTGGTGAAAGACATCCCCAGCCTCCTAACCAAGTTCAAGTCCCTGTTCCAGAGAGGGGCGGGCATATTCGCCGGCATGACGGCTGGCATCTATGTACCTGAGGGAGCCCGACCACGTTTTTTCAAGCCTTGCCCACTGCCGTTTGCCCTAAAGGATGAGGTCACTCAGGAGCTGCAACGGTCACAGCAAGACGGCATCCTGGTTCCCGTCAAGACGTCTCAATGGGCCGCTCCCATCATACCAGTCCTCCAGCGAGACAGCAGTGTCAGGATATAACGGGGATTTCAAGGTTACCATCAACCTAATCGCTACCGTCGAGAAGTACCCATTGCCCCGGATTGAAGATCTCTGGTCAGCGTTGTCCGGTGGACAGAAGTTCACCAAGCTTGACCTCAGAGATGCTTACCAGCAGCTGGGGCTACAGGATGCCTCCCAGAAGTATGTCATAATATCGACAACGTTGGGGCTCTTCCAGTACACGCGCTTACCGTTTGGCGTGGCCTTAGCCCCAGCCATATTTCAGAGGGAGATGGACAGCCTCTTCAGGGACATGAGGCACATGGCAGTGTACTTGGATGACATCCTGGTTACTGGCAGCAACGACGGGGACCACCTGCAAAACCTGCACAACATCCTGGCATGACTGGAGGATGCCGGTCTCAAGCTCAAGCTGTAAAAGTGCATTTTCCTGGCCCCCAGTGTTGAGTACTGGGGACATGTCATTTCCCAGGCTGGTCTAGCCCTGGCTCCCTGCAAAGTTGATGCTGTGCTCAAGGCGCCTAAGCTCCAGAACAAGAAGGAGCTTCAGAGCTACCTTGGCCTCATCAACTTCTACAGGAGTTTCCTGCCGAACCTGTCGGAGCATCTACAGCCGCTCCACCTTCTGCTTCGAGATGGTCAGCAATGGGTCTGGAAGAAGGAGCAGGACCGGGCTTTCCAGCACAGCAAGGAGCTAATCACCA
Organism: Dermacentor andersoni; assembly: GCF_023375885.2. Lineage (NCBI taxonomy): Eukaryota > Metazoa > Arthropoda > Arachnida > Ixodida > Ixodidae > Dermacentor > Dermacentor andersoni. The sequence goes on from NC_092817.1 coordinate 213,602,633, forward strand.
AGGCTCCAGTGCTGGTACACTTTGATCCTGCCAAGCCTGTCGTCCTTACCGTATATGGATCGCCGTACGGCGTGGGAGCTGTCCTAGCACACTGGGACAAGATTGGCCAGAAATGCCCTGTGTCGTTTGCTTCTCGTTGGCTTCATGCTGCGGAGCCACGCTACAGCCAGCTGGACAAGGAAGGCCTGGCCACCATGTTCGGTGTCGAATGCTTCCACCAGTATCTGTGGGGCTAGAAGTTCGAGGCGGTCTCGGACCACAAGCCGCTGTTGGGGCTGCTGGGGCCTGACAAGGCAGTTCCCATGCAAGCATCACATCGAGTGGTACGCTCCGCCTTGAGGCTGGCAGCTTACAGCTACCAGCTGGTTTACCATCCGGGAAAGGACCTGGGACCTACTGATGCCCTTAGCCACCTGCCACTGCCAGAGGAGCCTGATGCTGTTCAAGAACCTGCTGAAATGTTCATGCTGGAGCACGCGTACCTGGAGGTGCTCTCCAGATCTGCGGTATCGCAAGTGACCAGCCGGGACCCAGTCCTGTCTCAGGTGGTCAGGGCAGAGTCCCGTGGGGAGGAATTGGTTTAGCAGGCCTATAGCCACAATGCCGCTGAGCTGAGCTTGCAGCAGGGCTGCCTACTGTGGGGTTCCAGGGTGGTAGTCCAGGGCCCTGCAGTTGCTGCACGTGGGTCATCCTGGCGTGGAAAAGACCAAGATGGTGGCCTGTTCCCATGTTTGGTGGCCTGGCCTGGACCAGGAGATCGCTCACATGGTGCAGAGCTGCCAAATCTGCCAGAAGCATCAGCAGGCCTCAAATCATGTGGAAATCACCCCCTGGCCATTTCTCAGAGACCCTGGTTCCGCCTGCATGTGGTTTTTGGGGGGCCCTTCAAGGGCCATTACTTCCTGGTGGTGGTGGATGCCTTTTCGAAGTGGGTGGAGGTTCTACCTGTCACAACTCCATCAGCAGGCACGACGATTGCAGCACTACGACAGGTCTTCGCTGCTCAGGGGTTCCCGGACGCCATCGTGTCTGACAATGGCCCTGCTTTTGCCAGCACAGAGTACCTGGCCTGGCTGACGAAGAACGAAATTTACTGGATGATGGTTCCGCCGTACCACCCTGCTTCAAACGGTGCAGCCGGGCGGGTGGTGCAAACCATCAAGAACAAGCTCAAGAAGAGCTAGACTGGAGATTTCCAGACGCAGATTGCCCGGACACTGTTCCAGTACTGGACCACGCCCCACGATGTCACTGGCCGTGTCCCCTGTGAGCTCCTGCTGGATCGAATGGTCAGGACGTCCTTGGACGTCTTGCATCCGGACCTCCGATCCAGTGCTCCTGAAGCAGCTGAAGCAGAAGCTGGCTGCTGACCGAGGGTGCCGTCCCAGGCCTTTGCTGGAGTTGGGAACTCCAGTTTTCCCCCAAAAACTTCCATCCTAGCCCACCCTGGTCTGCCGGACAGGTGGTCTCCTGCCGGCACCTCATTGTTGGTCGTCCACATGCCAGATGGGGCCACATGGCACAGACATGCCGACCATGTTAGGCCTCACCTCGGGACCTGGCCAGCACACTCGACTGCCACTTCAAAGTTCCAGCCTGCAGGAGGAATAGCGGCAATACCAGTCGCTTCCAGCGGAGCACCGCCCACCTCGGAAGCGGCAAGCAATGCCAGTGATGCGGTGCCCGATGGGCTGGTGTCAAGTCTGACACCACTCACAAGGCCGACCACTGCGGACCCTCCCGACAAAGCGAGGCTGGCTCAGGCAGCACCCAGCGTGGCCACACCCGGCCCGTCAACACCAGTGCCCAGGCGGAGGCCATCGGACCGTTACTCACCTGGATAGAAGGCACCGTCGACTTGGCTGGGACGGCAGCGGTGCCTCATGCTCTGAACTTGGACATTTGTTTCTTTTAGTTAACAAACAAACTGGGGGTAAAGGGGTGTAACAAGCATGTGACACCCTCACAGGTATAATCTTCGTTGGCCCGCTAGGCTCGGTGGCCTGCCAGGCTCAGTAGGCATAATTCGTCACCGCACCCAATAAACACTGACGAGCACAACTGCTCGGTGGTCAATCACCTTTCATCACCACCATGCTGCGGAGCATCTAACGGAGGGTGCCTCGAGCCCTCCCTCGTTCACGAACCTGGGTGGATTGTGAAAACATCATCTACATCAAGTGCCACCAAACCTAAAATTATTTGCCAACAAGCCACTTGTACACTCTAAGCTGGAATATGCCCCTGCCATGTGGAGCCCTAACCAAATATATCTAACAAACTGTCTAGAATCAGTACAAAATTGTGCCACAAGATTCATTCCTTCATGCTATTTATATTGTTACGCGATCGAAGGATTAAGCACCAGAGACTATTTACAAAGTATATTTACCAAGGATAATGCAGTGCTGGCCAGTTCAGCCAACAGCTCGATAGCCAGAGAGCGTTTGTTGTCTTCATAATTACCGATATACACCGCAGTATACCTTTCTACAGCTCGTTTTTAAGGCAACACCGCATTCACAAGAGGCGCTTTTGCACCGCTTTGAAGCATCGAACTCGTGGCTGAGTGGAAGCTGAGTGGAAGTGCGCCTGCGTGCATCGTCCACAAAAAACATGCAATATGCATGCATCATTACCCCCGGCAGCAGGAGCACCATCCCGGGGCGTCTAAATAGGGGTGATAACAGAAGAGTAATATGGTTTGAGATGTGCGACATGCACAACGTCAGTGGAATTCGGGGCAGATGAGGCACTGGTACTAACTGGGGCGATTTCGTATGCAACTGGAGTCACCGCACGCAGTACTCTATATGGGCCTGTGTATCGAGATAGGCCAACATGACGAGTCGGGGACCACAGGAATACCAGAGATCCAGGCGAAGAGTGGACGTCTCTGTGTTGGCAATCGTACAAACGCCGTTGCTTCTCTTGCGAGGTCAGGAGGCAAGCGCGAGCAATTTCGCGTGCTTGAGTTGCCCTAGTGATCGCGTCAAGTACATACTCGCAGGTCTCTGCTGCGGCAGATGGAAGGGATGCGTGCAGTGACAATGTGGGTTCTCGGCCAAGCAACTGAACGAACGGCGGATAACCGGCGGTGTCATGAGCAAAAAATTATATGCAAAAGTGACATAGAGCAGGGCAAGGTCCCAATCAGTATGGTCGGACGAGACATACTTTGCAAGCATGTCTGTTAGGGTACGATTCAGATGCTCTGTGAGACCATTAGTCTGTGGACGGCAAGACAGTCACCTTGTGCTTGGTTGAGCAGAACTGCAGGATGTCAGCGATGACTTTAGAAAGAAATGTCGGACCATGGTCAGTGAGCAGTTGGTGTGGAGCGCCATGCTGTAGAATCACATCGTGTAAAAAAAAATCGGCGACAACTGTGGCGCAGCTCCTTGGAAGAGCTCTGGTGATGGCATCGCACGTGGTGTAATCTGTCGCCACAGCGACTCACTTGTTGCCAGACATGGATAGAGGGAAAGGGCCAAGTAAGTCCACGCCAACGCAAAATAACAGCTCCGAAGGAATGTCAAAGGTTGAAGGCAGCCGGCAGGGAGCGCTGGTGGTGTTTTTCTGCGCTGGCATTTCTCACATGCTGCAATGTATTTCCGGACAAAGCGGGCAAGGCCTGGCCAAAAGAAGCATCGGCGAATCCGGTCGTAGGTGCGGGAGACGCCAAGGTGACCTGCTGTTGGTAAATCGTGAAGTTCTTGGAGAACAGCTGACAGGAGGTGCTTAGGAACGTCGAGGAATAGGGCAGGACCGTCGGGACGTACATTATGGCGGTATAATACACCATCCCGGAGAACAAACAGGTGAAGGGGCGAATCAGAAGACGAAGATTCCAAGCCATCAATGATGGCGCACGAGGTGGCATCACGGCGTTGCTCGTCAGCAACGTGTAGCAGCTGAAAAACGGAGAAAACGCAAGCGTCGGCATCGGGGTGAGGGTCGGCGGGTGGTTCGTCCACTGGATAGAGTGATAAACAGTCTGCGTCTTTATGTAATCGGCCAGACTCTTACACTACTGCATAGGAATATTCTTGCAGCCGCAGAGCCTAGCGACCAAGCCGGCCGGTAGGATCCTTGAGTGAGGAAAGCCAACAGAGCGCGTGATGGTCCGTGATTACAGAGAAGTGCGTGCCATACAAGTACGGGCAGAATTTGGAAACTGCCCAGACGAGAGCCAGGCATTCACTATCTGTTATTGAATAGTTGCGCTCCGTTGCTGTGAGGAGGCGGCTAGCATAGGCGATAACACGATCTTGACCTTGTTGGCGCTGGACTAAGACGGCTCCGATACCGTTAGCACTGGCATTGGTATGCACCTCTGTAGGAGAGGATGGGTCAAAGTGGGCCAGTATAGGTGGCGTGGTGAGAATGTTGGTGATGGGCAAATGCGGCAGTTTGAGCGGGGCCCCACGTTGGCGGCACGTCCTTCTTCAGATGATCAGTAAGTCGTCGGGCAATCACTGCGAAGTCTTTAACGAAGCGTCAAAAGTAGGAGCAGAGTTCTACAAAACTTCGGACGTCTTTGACAGACATGGTACAGGAAAAGACGTGACAGCACGAATTTTCTCGGGTCTGGTTCAATACCGGAAGCGTCAATGAGGACGCCCAGCACTAATCTGCCGACGATCGAAGTGACACTTCGAAGAATTTAGTTGCAGCCCCGCCTCACAGAAGACTTGAAGAACAGCTGATAAGCGCTCAAGGTGTGTCTCAATACAGGTGAAAATACGAGAACGTCATCTTGGTAGCAGAGTCATGTTGACCATTTGAACCCCTGAAGCAAAGAGTCCATCATACATTCAAATGTTGCTGGGGTATTGCGTAGACTGAATGGCATAACTTTGAATTGATATATACCATCAGGGGTGACTAACACTGTCTTCTCTTGGTCGTTTTCATCCATAGAAATTTGCCCATAACCACAGTGAAGGTCTATTGATGAAAAGTATTTGGCACCGTGGAGACAATCGAGGGCATTGTCAATGCGAGGCAAAGGGTAGACGTCTTTCTTGGTAATGCAGTTTAGATAATGATAATCTACACAGGAAAGCCATGTGCCATCATTCTTTTTAACAAGTACCATGGGCTCGACGAAGGTTAAACAATAGCTTTGGCAAGCATCTTGTTCACTTCATCTTGAATAACCTTACACTCTGAAGCAGAAACTCTATATGGCCGGCGATGAATAGGGCTGGCATTACCAGTATTTATTTGATGTTTAACAATTGAAGTCTGGCCCAATTGGAAATTTTTAAGGTCGACGATATCGTGCTAGGAAACCAAAAGGGGACACAGAGCTGCTGCTTGTTCAGGCAATAGGTCCGCAGCAGTCATGGGACGAAATGTTGCGTCAAGGCAAATAGCATCCTGTAGACATGGTGAAGAATCTGAGCATACGTCTTCTGAAAATGTTGTGACGCGGTCATCTCCCATAGCATGCAGCGTTGCAACTTATATGACTTGGGGTAGAACTTCCTTTGTGAGACCAAAATTGACGATAGCGAGGCATGTCCGGTTATCGGCGACGGTGACGACAGAGTGGGGCACAATGATATTGCACATCAGAAGGTCATCAGGAAAAGGTGTGGCGACGTAATCACCATAGGGCACAGGAAAAGATGATAGCAAATCGACGAAAGTCAAGGCTTTAGGCGGCAGGTGGAAGAAGGCAGTCGTACTAAAGTTGTTCAGCAGTTCGGAACGAACAAGTACAAGTCGAGGAAGTTCAAGGCAAAGGGTACAGGCAGAACAGTCAATCAAAGATGAATGCGTCGTAAGAAATTTGAGTCCGAGGATTAGGTCATGGGAATAATTGGCCAGCACTGTAAAAAGAATAGGAATGTGGCGGTCGGCGATACTGAACTGGAAAGTACATATACCAGTGATGTAAACAGTGCTACCATCGGCCACGCGTACGGCTCGAGTAGTAGGAGGCGTGAAAACCTTCCTCAGTCGACGACGGAGGTTACAACTCATTGTGTACACCTGGGCTCCAGTACCTATTAACGCCGTCAAAGGGACACCGTCGACGTGAACATCAAGTTAGTTCTGGTTTGTTGGGAGCGTCAATGGAGGATTTCGACACGACGAAGATAATGCAGCACTACCCCCAGGAGCTGCATGGTCTAGTTTTCCATCCGGGAGGATCCATAATTGGTCAGCGACGAATAGCGGCAGGGCTGGGGTGACGGGAACCGACGGTGCTGTGGTGACGGTGAGCGAGCAGGACGACTGTCATTGACGGATACGCCTGAGGTAGGAGGCATACGGCAAAGCGAGTAATGGCGCGGCTCGGCATAGGGGACCAACCAGCCCCAGATCACTGGGGCTGGTTGGTCAATGGTCACATACAGGTTCCCACTCATAAGCACATTCATACAGGTTGAGCCAGTCCTCAACGTCGACATTATCTTGGCCGGAGAATATGCCAGGATCGCGGGGGTTGGTAAACGTAACATACGTTGTTGGCAGGGTCACAGCAGTAGAAGCAGATGAGGTGTCGTCACCGGGAGTCATGGCAGAAAGCAGGATGGTGCGGCCGCTGCGGAGCTCCGTGGTGAGGACGGGGAATGGCACCCTCCACCAGAATGTTATGCGAACGAAGGATTAAGAACTGGAGACTATTTACAAAGTATATTTAAGAAGAGTAATGCAGCGCTGGCCAGTTCAGCCGACAGCTCAAGAGCCAGAGAGCGTTCATCCTCTTCGTCGAGGCACCCGCGTGCATCGTCCACAAGAAGACTATGTATCAGTATAATGCCAGTGTATCCTCATTAAAAGCAGAATCCGGCCTAACAACCCTGGCTTGTCGGCTTTGTATCGCTAGTATTTACTTATTCCATAAGTTCTTTTATAGCTCACTTCATCACCCACCCTACATCAGTCCTACACGCATTTCACTCCACATTGGTCATCCCCTTCAAGTCACCCAGCCACGTGCACACACTACCATTTTTGCCTCATCATTCTTTCCCTGCTCAGCCTCAAACTGGAATAGCCTTCCACACGACATTGCCGTAGTCACCTGCCCATCCACGTTCTTGAACTGTATAATTACCATAATTTCTTTTATATGTGCTACCCGCCCCTTACGTAATATACCCCCAATCCTGGGGGCCTTTAAGGTAATAAGCAAAAGTGAACTGAAGCCTCTCGATATGGCTTTCATAGATTACGAAAAGGCATTTGATTCAGTAGAGACACCAGTAGTCATGGAGGCATTACATAATCAAGGAGTACAGGATGCTTACGTAAATATCTTGAAAAATATCTACATAGATTACAGAGCTACCTTAATTCTGGACAAAAAGAAGTAGTAAGATATCAATAAAAGGGTCAGACCAGGAGACACAATCTCTGCAATGCTATTAACTGCATGCTTGAATGAAGTATTCAAGCTATTAAACTGGGAAGGCTTATGAGTAAGTATCAACGGCGAATATCTCAGCAAACATCGGTTTGCAAATGACATTGTCCTGTTAAGCAGCACTGGGGACGAGTTACAACAAATGATTGAGGACCTTACAGAGAAAGTGTAAGAGTGCAATTGAAGATTAATATGCAGAAAACAAAGATAATGATCAATAGCCTGGTAAGGCAACAAGAGTTCAGGATTGCCAGTTAGCCTCTAAAGTCAGCGAAGGAATACGTTTACCTGAAGTCTGGTACAACTTTAGAAAAAACCCAGACGACCGAAGCGTGACAGCTGATTGCCTCCGGGACTAATATAGTCCTGCTCAAAAAATCATGCTTCTGAAATGCGCAATTCTCGGTATAAGTAAAAACTTTTGTATTTTGATGACTGGTTTAGTAAAGCTCTCATGTGCTGCAGCCCATGCTGGATAGCGAGAGTAAAATAACCCTGTGCCTTCTACAATGCTGTGCACCGTCTGCTCTTTAGTTTCCTTGCAAGTGACAAAAGTAGAAAGAGCAGCTCTGCATGGCTTTTGTGTTATTTTACATGTATACGGCACATTTACTACTCGTTTTCGCAGGTTAAAATGAATCAGTTGCTATTGGAACAAGTACTTAAAAAAAAAACTCACTTATCGAAACTATTACAAACCTGGGGCGAGATGACGATCGAGGCAGAAAAGGTACAAAAATGCTTCATTCCTCATCTTAAATAAATACTCTTGGTTTTAAATAGCATAACATTTATATTTTTTGGTTTTGTATTTTCAAAATTTTTTCTTTTCACTTTCTTTTTTTTGCAGGCCTACAATGTCCCCACTTCGCACAAGGCATTCTGTGTGAGTTTTCCGCTGTGGAACCCAGCGAAGTGACATCGGAATGCGATCCCTTGTTGCCGAAGGAGCCTTGTGTCCCCTCGATGTCCACACTACCAAGGAGCCTCGACAAGAACAAGTGTGGCCAAATCCTGAATAGCGATTCACGCAACATGATCCTCCACTGCTACATGTATTGGCGTAACAGGGAGCCTGAACGCAGTGTGTACGATACAACCAAATTTGCCGCCGAGATGCTCGGTGTCAGCGAAAGCACAGTGTTCAATGCGAGGAGGAAGGTCAAAGCGTTGCACATTTCGGGTGGCAAAATGTCGACGCCGTCGCGAAAGCGCCCACGAAATGAGGAGAAAAAAAGACGCAGCACGAAGTATGACAGCTTCACGTTGTGCGTGCTGAGGTCGTGTGTGCACGATTTCTTTCGCCGCAATGAGATACCGACGGTCAAGAAGATAAGGAGCTCTCGACGCGTATGGATCTCCCATCACTGAAGCGGTGTACTGTGCATCGCCTGCCTGTCAAGATCGGATTCAAGCACAAGAAGAGGAGCCGCGATTCGCTTCTTATTGACTGGGATGACATCGGTGAATGGCGGAATCGCTAGCTTCGTGACATGGAGCGCTACCGGGTGGAAGACTGAAAGATCTTTTTCCTGGACAAGACATGGATGACGGCGGGACACGGCGGGTCGATCATGTGGACAGACACCATGGTGCCGATGCATGGACACGTGTACGCTCGAGCAAACGACCTATCAATGGGTCCGAAACAACCATCTGGAAAAGGCCAGCGTCTGATTGTGATGCACATCAGTAGTGAGGATGGCTTCGTCGACGGCTGCTTGGATGTATTCCGAAGCGAAAAAACAGGTGACCACCATCAAGAAATGGATGGAAATTCATCCTCTGGTCAGTTGTACAGTTGACGTCCAATTTTTCAGTCACCCTAGGAGCCTTAAGAACGTCCAAAAAAAAATGAATGCATGTCTTTAACTGCCCTTATGGGCTCTAATCGCTACAGGCACATGCGAAAAAGCGCTGAAGGTCTGATCGTACACTTATTAGACATATTGGCATTCGTGCTGTTACAGGAGATAGCGGGTGCCTGCATGTGTACATGGCTTTCACGTGACGTCACACATTCTGCGGGATAGCTGCGCCTGCCATGTTGGTGAACCAGACTGGGCTGAACCGGCAGAGGCGGCAGCACACTTCGAAGTCTCGCAGTTGAAGACGGAGCACGCACCACTTGCATGCAGCACTCCCTCATTCAGCATGCCGCCACTTGGTAGCAGGCCGTTAAACAAGGCTCACGTTTCCATCTTTATCGAACAGGAACGCGGGCGCTACGAGAAAAAGGTGCGTATGTGTGACGGCATTGATGTGTGCTCTCTGCGACCAGGAATGGACACAACAACGGGCGTCGATGCTTTCCCGGAGGTCATGCACGCTGACGTCATCAATTATCTGGGGTTCAGTGCAAGCTTCGCGACTTTACAAGAAATGAAGGCATACAAGGCATTGGAGGCCCGTAATTACTTCACCATCGGCTGGGTTAAAAGTTTGTCTGCCAGAACACTACACGATGACAAAGTGATTATGATTGCCGAGGTAAGATGTGTGGCTCTCTCTTAACATTAGCAAATTTTATCAGCGTTTCGCGTGCTCGGGCACAAAACTAGCAGCGCACGAGAACCTGCCGACAAAGGTGCGAGTGAAACGGCGCATTGATGCATCAAATGTGTCTCATACTTTTTGTACCGTACTTCGCCATACAAATTCCTCCGCGTGTCAGATTTTTTGATTGACCAGTACAGGCAGACATGGCAAAATTTGCATAACAAACTAGCCTAATCAAGTGTTTCAAATAACAGGGACACAGACAAGTTCTTTCATAACACGGCTCAGACATGAGATCAGCTGCGAGCTGAACCTAGGAGCCATTGATGCTGCACATAAACGTTGATGAGCAACTTGCCTCATTCGGCTTTGTAAGAGTTCCATAAAAGACACACCACTACTAGAAGGCAATGCTGTTGATCATAAACATCTATGACCAACTTGTCTTATTCTGTTAAAAGTGTTTCAGGTATGAGGAACACATGCCCATTGTTATGTTGTAACCAACAGCTAACAGTAAGACACAGTTAAGACATGAAGTCAATATGGACCTGTGTGCACAGCGCAAAAGACGAGGACTGAAGGAAGAACACAACACAGGCGCTGTGTTTTTGTTCTTCCTTCAGTCCTCGTCTTTTGCGCTATGCACACATGTCGATATTGAATCACCAACTCGCCCAAGCTTCCACCTTAACATGAAGTCAACCGTGAACCGCAACAAGGAGTCACTGATATTGATTGTAAACATCAATACTCAAGCACGTGCATCAGCTAATCCTATTTCTATCGTGTTTGCGGGTGAACCATTCCCAAAGGCTGGGGGAGAGGGTCATCCTCAGGGGCTCTATGCAAGAAAAGTGGGATGATCCTGGCTGCTCACTGCACATGCATTGCAGGGGCACGTGAAGCCTTTTAGCAGTGGACTAGAAGGCAACGCTGTTGGTCATAAACAACTATGACCAACCTGTCTCATTCTGCTTAAAGTGTTTCAAGTATGAAGAACACATGCCCATTGTTATGCTGTAACAGACAGCTGACAGCAAGACACAGTTTAAACATGAAGTCAACTGTGAACCGCAACTAGAAGTCACTGATATTGATTGTAAAGATCAATGATCAAGCACGCGCTTGCAGGTGAATTATTCCCAAAGGCTGGGAGAGAAGGTCCCCTTCGTGGGCCCTATGCAAGAAAAGTAGAATGATCATGACTGCCCACTGCACATGCATGGCAGGGGCAGGCGAAGCATGTTCACACATTAGAGCCTGCATTTTCACAGTGGACTAGAAGGCAATTGGCCTCGAGCTCCACCACTGAAAACGCTGGCGCCACCGTCGGCGTGACGTGCTATGAGGAATCACGTGGACATAGCGGCCGCATCGGCTTCTTCGGGAGTGCCGAAGCGAGCTGTAAAAGAGTTTAAGTTCCCTCGTACGCTGCGGTCCTCATTTAGTGGCAAGATCTTCCCACTTCGAGTGTCTCCTTTACAACGCTTGAAAGCACTACAATAGGTAGTGGCTGCCTTTGAAGGCGCGCAACATGGTACGCTACTGCTCGGTGACGCAGTGCCTGACGTATGATGTCAGCCTTATTCACAAGTAGCCACAGGACAAGAAGCTGCGTGAAGCTGGCTCGTGAAACATAAGACCGGCAAACAGTCATCAGCTACAACTCGGGTATGCAGCAAGCACAGACGCGAGGAAGATTTCTGCTACGGCGCCGGGTCTGCTATGTTCAGAAAACGCGCACTGAGACGATCGCCCGAGTCCGCTGCCCAACTACAGTCATGACGGTTTGGTCTATGAACTTGTCAATGCTATAGATACTGGCAAGTTCACTGGAGTGGAAAGGGAGCGGTAAGAAGCACATTAAAAAAAAGCATGGCATATGGTCATGTTTGCGTTATGAATTAATGCACTGGAGTACAAAAAAGAAGCAGCGGTAAATTGCATGCTGAGAACACTGATAAACATGCAGTGCAACGCAACTCGAGAAATAATATTGAAACGTTCAAGAGTTTAGAAGAAAAAAAAAAGATTGAATCGTCGCAACGGCACATCACAGTCCCCGTAGGCGTCGAAGTCTCTACAATGAAATTATTTTTGAACAGCTCTGATAGCGCCCACACAACAATGGTTGCTTGTATACTGTCAAATGCTCATATTCTGTGGCCTAAAGCTCATGGCACGATGCGAAAACGCGCACGCGGCGAAAGCGAAACAGTGCGCAGACAAGCATGCAGACGCACAGGCGGTTGCTGTGAACCTGTGCGATCGCTGCATTGAGGCTTCATTCTATTACACTCCATTTACTTACACAAACACTATAAGAACATATTTCACATAGTTTGCTCTCAGCATTTGCCTACCTTTCACGCAAGAAGCCGGTTTGGGAGACTCCATCGTGGCGACCGCGCACAGTGGCATTCACTGTACGTATTCGGTAAAGAGATAGCGCCTGTAAACGATTCTGTGCTTTCAGTTTGCCCAAGATTATTATTTAGACAGTAAAAAACTTCTCTCGTTTCGAAAGTACTTACAGAAATGTCTGGGAGAGCTCTCGTGTGGTGTTTTCAGTGACCGCTGACAGCTAAACCTATGAGGAGCGCGCCGCGTGATCCCTCATACTATGCCAGCGAGGCGCTTCCGATAGATGGCGACTCCGTAACTCCTCGCCACCAATGCTGTTGATCATAAACATCTATGACCAACCTGCCTCATTCTGCTTAAAGTGTTTCAAGTATGAGGAACACATGCCCATTGTTATGTTGTAACAGACAGCTGACAGTAAGGCACAGTTCAGACATGAAGTCAACTGTGAACCGCAACTAGAAGTCACTGATATTGATTGTAAACATCAATGATCAAGCTCGTGCAACAGCTAATCCTATTTCTGTCATGTTTGCAGGCGAATTATTCCCAAAGGCTGGGAGAGAAGGTCCCCATCGTGGGCCCCAAGCAAGAAAAGTGGAACGATCCTGACTGCCCACTGCACATGCATGGCAGGGGCAGGCGAAGCATGTTCACACATTAGAGCCTGCCTTTTCACAGTGGACTAGAAGGCAATTCTGTTGATCATAAACATCTATGACCAACTTGTCTCATTCTGTGAAGTGTTTTAAGTATGAGAAACACACGCCCACTGTTATGTTGTAATAGACAGCAGACAGTAAGACACAGTTAAGACATGAAGTCAACTGTGAACCGCAACTTGAAGTCACTGCTGTTGATTGCAAACATCAATGATCAAGCACGTGCATCAGCTTTTTGTCGTGTTTGCAGGCGAACCATTCCCAAAGGCTGGAAGAGAAGGTCCCCTTCGTGGGCCCTATGCAAGAAAAGTGGAATGATCCTGACTGCCCACTGCACATACATGGCAGGGGCAGGTGAAGCATGTTCCCACATTGGAGCCTGCCTTTTCATGGTGGACAAAGGTACCCGTATAAAGAGCACAACAAGTTGCACTCAATAAGAGAATGTGTGGCTGCGCACCTATGTTGAAAAGGTGGCATACAAGCGAGTAAAAGATACTAACTTTACGTTGTCCAAAGGCAAGAAAACACGGCTGAAGCATCAGATAACCAACAGCCTCTTGGAGACGCAAGTCAAGAACTGTGCCGACATTGCAGTGCCATCATCAGTTGAACTGACGAACTTCTACAGTGCTTTTCAGGACCATGCCTCATGACCTACCCTTTTCTCATTGCTACCAGGGTACTCTGCAAGCTTTAAAGATCCGGTGTGCACTCATACAGCTCACTTGAGGAGCCTGTAGAATAAAGAACCTGGCTGACAACCTAGAGACACTCACCACAAAGACCACTCAGTTTGTGGATACATATTCAATCAGCCAAAATACTATTAAGCAGGTGGAGGCTTCACCAAAACTTCAGGCCAACTGTCTGGACTGGTCCCAATATCGAGTCGGCAGCGTAACTGCTTCATTGACGAGAAGTGCTTGCCACACAAATATCACAAGCCAAGCATTTTCTTGCTTAACCCTTTGAAGGTTTTTGCCGTACATGTACGGCGGCGGTTTTCTGTCCCGCAAGGTCTTTGCCGTACGGGTACGGTTTAGACCCTCCGTTTGAAATTTCGCGCCATAATGACGATGCGTGCTTACTGGGAGGTGCTGCCACCTCTTAGGACTTATAAGAAGCGTTTGAAATGTGTGCTACCTTCTTGGGGAGATAAACGGAACTGATTTCTAGCTTCAGTGCATCGTGCGGACTGCAGCAACACCCCTTTTGCGGTTTCGGTTTCGCCGCGTGATCGCAATGGAGGCGCGCGAAACGTCCTTTTTTTTTCTTTTTTTTTTTTTTTTTTTTTTTGTCGGCACTCTCTTGCGGAAGTTGATTTCTATCTTGATTGGCGCTGCTCTTAGCTTGTTTATAACCGCCGCTCGCGAGGTATTCTCGCTCTCAGCGGCAACGCGCTTTCGCGGCTTCGGTTCCTCCGCGTGATCGCAATGGAGCCGCGCGAAACGTGATTTTTGTCTTTGTCGTCACGCTATCGCAGGGGCGGCGGAAGTTGATTGCTATCTTAATTGACGCTGCTCTTAGCTTGTTTATCACCGCCGCTCACGAGGTGTTCTCGCTCTCTGTGGCAACGCACTTATGCGAGAGGGTGCCTCAGACCTCTGCCCAAGGCAGCCACACGCACGCAGAGATGTCATGTGTGCGCCAACACAACTCGTCGCTCCAAGATAAGAATATACACACATTTTAAATGTGCAGACTGGGATAAGGCGCTGTGCGGAGACCCGTGTTTCAAGGAGTACCACACTCTGAAATACTATTGAACATTTTGCAGTTCTGAGTGATGCCGACACCAAAATACTCTTCCTAATTTTTTTTTACTATTTATTCCCGACTTTATACATCTTGTGCATTCAAGATCCGCAATAAAGTAATTTGACCACCTGGGAAAGGTTTTTTCAAAATAATTCGACCTTCAAAGGGTTAATTCAATTTGTTACCCCGAAAAGCAGTCGGTGAAGACAGCAGCCATGAAATTGGGCGTGGTTCATGAAAGAGATGCCTTGGACGCATATAAAGAAACTCAAGAAAAAAAAGCATGCGGACTTCCAAGTGTGGTAGGTCGGTTGCTGCATCTCGATGCAAAGCACGTTGGGGCGACACCTGATGCCCTTGTCTCTTGCTGCAGCACGGGTCTTGTGGAAATCAATTGCCGTTACACTTTACGAGATGCCGAAGCAATTTCTGACCTGAAGTCATGCTTATGTGATAGTAATAGTGCAGTGCAACTGCAGAGAGACCATGCATATTACTGTCAAGTTCAGACACAAATAGCTATCTGTGAGGTGGAGTTTTACGACTTTATTGTCTGGGCATCCAGTAAGACGGGATAACGCATTCTGCCAGAAGATATTTGGTGGTGCAAGAGAGCTGTTTACAAAGGCCATTTTGCCTGAGCTTTTCTGTAAATACTTCACAAGGCAGAAAGTACCTGAAAGCGAAGGCCAACCAGGCTGTGCAGTGTACTGTTTTTGTAAAGGACCAGAGACTGGGAGAATGATTGCATGTGACAGCAACAAGTGCCGATACAAGTGGTTTCATATTGAATGTGTCTCTTTGAAATGAGCACCAAAAACAAAGCATTGGTGTTGCCCAGATCCTAGTGTAGCAGTACACAAACAGAAGGAACAAGGAAATGGAGAAAATCAGTTAAACACCTAAACTGGTCAGACATTACTTTGTATAATTTTTCTGCTGTGCAAAATATTTTTTTTCTTTAGTACAGATGCGATGTGACAGTGGGAGGGAAATAAACTATTTACCAATACCACACAGATCACACTTTGATGCTTTATAGTGCACTGTCTACTTACATGACCTGTTGCAAGCACAATCATATCTGTTAACATTAACTATTTATTTACTTGGATCTATGAGGACGAAATCCATGCTGAGTGGGACAAATAATATGTTTACCTAAAAATTGACTGCGCATGTGTGGCCCTCTGCTCCCTGGAAAACCTTTCATTAAACTCTGCAGTCGTAAGTGAGTGTCTGTTTCTTCCCGCCCAAATTTCCGCTCAACGACACTACACCATGCACCAACTGGCCCAACAGTCTATGCTTCTACCTTAAAATTCCTGCATGCGTGTACAAATTATTTTCTCGACCAAAGTATTAAATATGCTCAGAACAGATATTGGTCTACAGTTGTTGGGGGCAGAAAGATCTCTTTCCTTATAATTTGGTACTACCTTTGCTACTTTGAGGGTGTCAGAGTATTTTTCTGCTTCCAAGAAGTGATTAAACATATGCAACAGATAAATACCTAATATATCTATATTATCTTTCAATAACCTGAAAGGAATTTCATCTAGTCCCACCGCCTTACTTACAGAAAGGTTTTTCACTACCGTTAAAATATCCACCAACTCTATATCATGCATCGCAAAATTAATTGTAAATTTTTCTGCGTGTTGAAGGGCGAGTCCACATGTAATGAACTATCGATACAACCACTTTTCACAGAACTAATTGAGTCTGCTATAAACGGGTTTGCCTGTGAATGAAATTAAAATTCCTGCCATCGAGTTTTCATATGCACGTACGGGAAAAAGCTGCCCCAAGCTTTATGAGCAAGCTTTTAAAGAATCCAGACAATCTACCCACATACTTTAGGCTGACACAACATGTACTTACCCTCTGCAGAGGGATAATGTCAGACTCCTTGAGCGGCTTGCTGTTGGTTGGGTCCAGCCAGTCTTTCTTCAGCAGCTTTTCCACACACTCCATCGTGACCACATTGCCCCTGCCATAACAAGAATACTTATAACCACATCACAAAGTTGGCTTTGAAATGAATGTTACAAATAAAAAGTCAGAAAGTGTGAACTAGACGCGGATGAAAAAAGACACACATACATGTGTACGTACAGTCGAACCCACTTATAACGATACTGGTTTTAACAACTGTGGGATTCTCACACCGTGCTCTTGGGACAAAGGAACGACAACACAGTAGTGCAAACAATCACAAGGGCATTTATTGCAATCAATGCCTGCTAGCCGAGTTGCTACCCACAAAACATGCCGATGGGCGCGCGACAAATCTATAAGTCCGACTCACCGCGACCGGATAGCGAGCGAATATGTTCGCCCCATGCTGGATCCCAAGGCCTAGTCGTTCGCAAGTACGCTCACGCCAACGGTGGTGCGTTCGAAGGCGGCCATGCAAGACAGTCTCGCAGAAGCATGGATCGGCGCCCGCGCGGGACGTCCGCGCCGCTCGACGATCTCGAACCAAAAAGAGAAGCGCCTTGTCTTTCGGCGACCAAGTAACCCCGCCTGTCGGCGGCGTTAGCAGCGCAACACTTGCGCCATCTCTCGTACTGCGCCTCAACCACTCCGACCGCCGCGAGCGCCAGGCCACGCGAGCCGTGCGGGAAAACAACACATCAGGGGACGCGTGAGAGTCGTGCATCCCCACATCCCCCCAACCTTAAATAACTACATATACCGGTGAAACATGTCCCACGGTCTAACATCAACGCGTGCTTCGCAAACAAGGTAGAACATTCAACAGCGGCCGCGCCGAGGAAATGTCCACACGCTGTCCATAGCATGCGAGCCGACATTGTCCCTGGGTACACCGCCGGCGTCTGCTGGTCACAGCAGCAGCTTTGCAGACTCGACGGCACGATTCCAGGCCAGGACTCCGGAAACGACGACGCAGTAGTCGGTACGAGCAAACGTGGCTCGTGCCGATGCGCCCTGCTGGCAAGAGTCGCCGTAGCTATCGGTGACAGCCGGCTCTTTTGTCCGCCGCAAAGGGTTGTGACCTGCATGCAGGAGGCCGCTGAAGTCGCTGCGCCGAACTGGCCACAGCATGACCATCGCCCAGAGTGGCTCGATCGTAGTCCGCAGCAGCGCAGACGATGTGCAGGCGACGGCAAACCAGGGGTGACTCCAATCACGCTGCGTACACTCAACACACTCGGCAAACACTAAAGTAGTGCAAGGGAGAGAAATTCTGCATGCGCATCGCCCACGTGGTACGATGTTCAACTCGGCTAGGAAAATATCGGGCAGCTACTCAGATGCTAAGTTCATGTGAACGAAGCTCGCTTCCTTGAGTCGAACGAGTAATTTCAATTCGTGCGAGGCTAAATAGAATGAGGGAAGCAAAGTGCAACACCTCAATGCCACGGTCCACCAGGTTGTGTCCCTCCACGTGCGACAGGCAGCTTCGTAAAGCCTTAGGCCTAAAGCGTCGCTACACTGACAACAACCGGCATCCAACAAACAACACCCAAAATGGGCGCAATATGGGCATAAAACGGGCAGCCGCGAGGAGACGTCAGCTCTGTTAGGTGGTCCTACCCCGCTCGTTTCACACAGCATCCGAGTTGATGGCGCCCACCGTCCCAGACGGTGTTGGAGCGGCCGGTGCCAGGCCGCAATACCAGTCAGCCCGTAGTGGCACCGGTGGCCCGCGGCCACCCGGCTCCCAGAGCCGCAACTTCATCCGAGTCAAAGAGATAGAAGAAGCTATTTACATAAGATACAGTAAAAGCTCGTTAATTCGAAATCGCTTAATTCGAACCGCCGGTTAATTCGAACTGATGCCCGGGTCCCTGCAAAGCCCTATGTATATCAATGGGCCGGAACGCCCGATAATTCGAACGTATCGGTACTCACGTCGGTTAATTCGAACTAGGAGCCGGCAGCCGACATTGCTTCTCATAAATAGAAGTCGCCTCGTAACGAGTACAATGCATTGAAATTAAGAGGAATAATTGAATAAGAGGAAAGAAAGAAAAGAAAAGACGCGCGTCGCAACAACCGCGTACGCCGCAGCGGACGCTGGCAGAAAAAACAGATAAGCGGCCGAAGCCGCGCTCGCTCATCGCTCGCTCATCGCTCGCTGCACACCACTCTCCGGCGCATGCCGTAGCAGGTTTTCTCTGACGCACGGGCGCCGCCGCCGCCGATGCTCCGGAGCAAGCCGTTTCAGGTTTTCGTTGCGCTGCGGCGGCTGCGATCGGTGGAATGCACGAGTAGTCTTTTCTTGTCGCATTTTGCATGAGCTTGCTCGTTTGTGTGGTATCTCGCCGCTGACGTCTCATCGACTGTGCCTATCATGGCGAGCCGTGGAAAGTACTCGGCAGAGGATTTAAAGACTAAAGTTGAAATATTGCAGGCGGTTGAACGATGGAGCCATCAAGATGATGGCTCCATCGTGCTGGACCCTGCCTACGCTGTTTTATCGGAGGGTGTGGACTTCGAGAGCTTTGTCGACGTAGACAACGGCGTGGAGACAACGGGGCCTTTCACTGACGCCGAGATTATCGAGGCTGCGTCCAGTCAGCAGCACGACTCACGCGCGGCGAGCACGCCTGACAGCGACGACGAGTCCGACAAAGAGGACGATCCGTTGCCTCCTCCGAGCGCATGTGAAGCAGCATCGGGACTCGATCTGGCTGCGCGCTATTTCTCCACCGATGAGAATTCGGATGCTGCGCTGGAGATGTTGGGCAAGTTGCAGACAATGCTTCTCGAGTCGCGGCGAAGAAAGCGCAAACAAATGCAAATCACCGATTATTTTTCATGTTGATATGCTTCGATCATTATTCTTTTGTTAATAAACATGTTTTTGAAGCATAAATAGTGTCATATTTCATCATTAAGCCTGACGCTCACGTGGGTACATTTATCATTAGTTCCAGGCGCATAAATTGATTGGATATCTTTATTTCCTTTGGTGTTTGGACTCGCATGATTTTAATACCCGCAATCGCCGACCTCAAAGAGTAGTAGTGCGTATTCCTCGATGACGATCCCAGATATGGCTATTTTGGCTTCGGCCCTAGCAGCCAAATGCAATGGCCATGTTTTTTTTTTTTTTTTTTTTTTTTTTGCCGCCCGCTCGTTAATTCAAACTCCGCTTAATTCGAACAATTTTTCAGTCCCCCACGAGTTCGAATTAACGAGCTTTTACTGTATTCAGACCACCCACGAGGCTTCCGTACTCACTCGCTTCAGGCTTGGCAATGCTCAGGCTTCAGGCTTGGCAAGCCTCGCTCTCCCAGGATGCAGACCACGTGGCTCTCGTACTGACGAATGTCATTAAAAAAAAGCACTTGCGAAAAGGCTTAGCATGTTGACATGTTCAAACACACTACAGCCACCATCGCCTCGCTCAAGAAAGCACGCCGCCAACGCTAGCGATCAAAATCCGCGCTAGCCCTATGCTTCGGTTCAAACAAAGGTCTCGAACGAAGCAAAACTGTTAAATTTATCGTCCGATGCCCCAAGAGCCCCACGTTGGGCAGCCAGATGTGGGATTCTCACACTGTGCTCTTGGGACAAAGGAATGACAACACAGTAGTGCAAACAATCACAAGGGCATTTATTGCACCTTTCATAGATCAATGCCTGCTAGCCGAGTTGCTACCCACAAAACATGCCGATGGGCGCGCAACAAATCTAGAAGTCCGACTCACCGCGACCGGATAGCGAGCGAATATGTTCGCCCCATGCTGGATCCCGACGCCTAGTCGTTCGCGTGTGCGGTCACGCCAACGGTGGCGCGTTCGAAGGCGGCCACGCGAGACAGTCTCGCAGAAGCATGGATCGGCGCACGCGGCGGACGTCCCCACCGCTCGACGATCTCGAACCAAAAAGAGAAGCGCCTTGTCTTTCGGCGCCCAAGTAACCCCGCCTGTCGGTGGCGTTAGCAGCGCAACACTCGCGCCATCTCTCGTACTGCGCCTCAACCACTCCGACCGCCGCGGGCGCCAGGCCAGCCGTGCGGGAAAACAACATATCAGGGGACGCGTGAGAGTCGCGCATCCCCACACAACATATCGGTTATAACAACGAGAAGCCACTGCACCGCCAACTTTTGTATGTTTTCCATGGTGAGGAGGAGGAGGAGGAGGAGGAACTTTATTATTGCAGGAACCGTTGCGCGGTTTATCGCTGGGTGATTCCCTCTGACAGGGCTCCACTGGCGATCGCGGCTCGCCGAGCCTGGTCGAGGGTCGCCAGTTGGCTTCCAAGGTCCAGTTCGGAGAGTCTCGCCTGCCAAGACCACGTAGTGAGTGTGCGTGTTGTGACTCGTGGCGAAATTGCGTCGCCCGGACGGTCGGTGCCTTCGTGTGTTATGTGCGCGAGTGTCACTGTGTGGTTGCTACACCAGGGGCATGTCCGCGACGTATATCTGTCTGGGAAGATTGCGTGTAGACGAGACAAGTGTGGGTATGTGCTAGTTTGCAGGAAGCGCCGGTCCCTTGCCTGGAGTTTATTGATAGCTTTGTGTGGGGGAGCGTATTGTGTTCTTCCGAGATGTTGGTCCTGTAGTATTTGTTGACTTGTCGTTAATAACTCGTGGGTCGCTCGTCGGTCTGTCGGGGGCTGAAGAACGGTGTGGTCTGCCGCTCGGCTAGTCAGACCTCGAGCTGCGCAGTCCGTCTCTTCGTTGCCCTGCAGGCCTTCATGCCCGGGGCACCAGACGATACTGTGGTTCCATTCTAGTGAGCGACCCAGGATTCGAATGGCTTGTATAGGGAGTGTTCCATTCATGTATAAACGACATGCCGCTTGTGAGTCCGTAAGGACGCGGGTGGACTTTCCCTTGCTCTTGGCGTCGCGAAGTGCGAGAGTGATCACTGCTACTTCTGCTGCTGCGCTGCATGTGGCGCGGATGGAGGCAGAGGCTACCAGGTTCCCCTGATTGACAACGGCGAGTGTGTATTAAATAACCGACTTACTGCAATACCCCGTTGCCACATTATCAGTTATAACGGTGAAGTCTGGCTGCTGGGTGTCCAAGCCGAAAGGTAGTGAAATGCAAAATCCTAGCCATGCGCAGCTGCGGCCAAGTCACGCGCCAGAAATTGTGAGCGCGTGCTTGATCATTTTCCCATAGTTCGCTCCCCTCCCCTCTTTCCCTTTGGTCGTGTGGCGAGGCAGCACTCATGAAGCCACCATCTTTTTCTGTCTCACCCTCGCACACTTTTACTTGCCCCTAAAGATCGTATACGGAACATGATGCGGCTCCACTTCGGCGGTCACTCTTGCTGCGCCGCGTGCGATTTGAGAGGTGTGTCTGCAAGCAGCCCCTTGTAATTCAATCATTTGACCGTCGGGGTCCGCGGAAGTTTACATTTATTGTCTCGGCATTCCTTTGCGGCAGAACCGAAATTTCGTTATAATGAAATTACATAGAACACATTTTGGTATGTTGAGGTTCTAAATACATGGTGTTCTATGGAGAAGAGTTATGAAAAGTTAAATGCTTTGTTATATAGAGAATTTCATTATATTGAAGTTCGTTATATCGAGGTTTAACTGTACATAAATACCCATGGAAGTGGACGGGAAAACAGAGCTGCGGTAGCTCAAATTGCAAGAGCATTGCACGCGTAATGCTACATGGGTTCATATTCCACCTGCAGCGAGTAGCTTTTTCATTGATTTGTAATAGAGAAGTGATTCCCCCTATGCATTGCTTGTGGTGATTGTCTGTTGGCTTTATGTGATTATGACACTATGACGAGGAGAGATTTTAAAGACCAAAGCAAAAGCATGCAATGTACTCACGAGGTTCTCAGTGCTGCAACAGGTACAGAATTGCCAAGGATGTCATGTGTCACAGCACACATGTATCGAGCCTGAAAAGAAAAAAAATTTGCAACACAGCCAAAGGAAGTCGAGATTAAAATGTACAGGAATGTGTTATTTGTCAAAACACATGGTGTTCGAGACATCACTTGCTGGAGCATGGATTACATCAAGAAAAGTGAATTTCTTAAGAAATATTAAAGAAACTGCAAAAACATTTATTTTATAACCCCCAAGTCTCGCAGCCCGACCGGCTCCTTCTTTGGTTGTGCGAAGGCTCCTATTTCTACTAAATATAAATTTGGTACAATGCGGACTTCCTTGGGACATTGGCAAATGTAGCTGACAATTGCAGTGTGACACTTAGGCTGTGTCTGCTCCAGCCGCATTTATTACTGCCCACAGGTTTGCGTAATAGTCTGCCCGTTTTAAAAAGGTTGACTTTGACAGCGTTTCTAGTTAAGCCAGGGCTTTGTGCTAACATTTATGCCACTCATAAAACACAATCATATACGGTCTAGAGCACTCAAGTATGCAATGTATTGCAAAAGCCTTTATGTGCCTTATTTTTGCCAAATACAAGCTTTGTGTAACATAGCATCCCTTCGAGCCACTGGGAAACATAGCGTAAATGGACATATAATGCTTGCAAGCACTAGGTAAATTAATTTTTCACAAGAGCTGTATTTATTCCACATGAATTTAACTATGCACGCAGATTTGACAGCCTTTCTCTCTCATGTTTGCTAAATTTGATCTTCGTGGCATTTGTAGTTATGCCAAGGCAATGGGCTAAATTTTATGCTGCTTGTAAAACACATTAAAAGAATGCTCCGGAATGCTTGAACACAATTTACTGCAAAGACTGCAATTAAACCATGCACTTCATACTTTGCCTACAGATTAACCATAATGTGGCCCTTATATTCTTCAAATTAAACAAGGTACCATACTTATGGCATGATTTGTGTGCCAAGTGCTCAAGGAAAATAAGGTTTAGCGAAAGGAGGAGAAGCGCTAGAGCTGATCAACAACTGGATTTATTGGTCAAGAACACACAGCTATATAAACAAGGTGATAGGGTTATCACACACTGCATCCAAGACGGATGTCACATGGGTAGGTCTATCAACTATTAGTAAAAGCTTCCAAAAACTCTGGCCATAAAACCCGACTACATTAGGGGTGTAAGATTCGTCGGACGATATCGCCGCTGCCACCATTTGTTAGAGTTGTCGGACGATCTACGAGCTGTAGGCCGATCTCACCGCTGCCATTCAGATGTAAGATTTGGCAGTCGTAGCTGTAGGAAGGAGCTTGACTCTTCGTCGGGACTTAGGAGAGCAGGATTTATTTACATGTTATTTATAGTTGAAACTGAGATACATCGACAGTCTAGCGTGCCAATAAGAACCAGAATAAGAATAATAATAATAATAATACCATTTGTTTAGAATAATGTCTAGACTTACGGTCGAGTGTCTTGCCGTTATATTTCTGTTCCGCTGTACTACACATGTGTTCATATTAAGAAAAGGTTTGTGCTGTGTGTCTACGACAGTGAAATCATTAGCCAAGAGCACTTTTTCTGGGCGCTGTGATGCATGGTTCAAAAATTTTAGAGCGCTCCAGGGAGCTGCATTATTACTTCGTTACCCGAGACGCTAATGGACCAAGGGATGTGTCCGCCGCCGAGGCACTAGATGCCTACTTGCGGTCGTTTTGAGCTTCTCTGCCCAACCAGAGGCCCTAAGCTTTCAGGCCGGTTAGCTCTTCTTGCTGGGAGGCAGAGCAGGCTGCTTCTGCTCAGAAGGGCCTACCACCAGTTCACTGTGAGTGGCATAAGGTGCTCCCTGCATAGATGAGACACGCCTACATGCCTGTTTGAGTGAGATGTTTTCTTTTACCCTGACTTACACAAGACCAACAATGTGCTCAGTGCCCACAGTCTGCACAGTCAGGTGTGCTCTGCCATACCACTGAAATAAGCTGATGGGCCTATATTTGAAAGATTATAGGCCCATTACCTTACTCCCAGTATTATATAAAATATTCACCAAGATAATTTGCAATAGAATAAGGGCAACACTGGACTTTAGCCAACCAAGAGAACAGGCTGGCTTCAGGAAGAGATATTCTACAATGGATCACATCCGCGTCATTATCAGGTAATCGAGAAATGCGCAGAGTATAGTAAGCCTCTCTATATGGCTTTCATAGATTACGAAAAGGCATTTCATTGAGTAGAGATACCAGCAGTTATAGAGGCATTACGTAATCAAGGAGTACAGAACGCTTACGTAAATACATTGGAAAATATCTACAGAGGTTCTAGAGCTACCTTAATGCTACACAAGAAAATCAGGAAGATAGGTATAAAGAAAGGGGT
This sequence comes from Dermacentor andersoni, assembly GCF_023375885.2. Lineage (NCBI taxonomy): Eukaryota > Metazoa > Arthropoda > Arachnida > Ixodida > Ixodidae > Dermacentor > Dermacentor andersoni. The sequence continues at coordinate 213,627,504 of NC_092817.1, forward strand.
CAGACAAGGAGACACAATCTTTCCCATGCTATTCACTACGTGCTTGGAAGAAGTATTCAAGCTACTAAATTGGGAAGGCTTAGAAGTAAGGATCGATGGCGAATATCTCGGCAACCTTTGGTTTGCCGATGACATTGTTCTATTCAGCAATACTGCAGACGAGTTACAATAAAAGATTGAGGACCTTAACAGAGAGAGTGCAAGAGTGGGTTTGAAAATTAATATGTAGGAGACAAAGATAATGATGAATAGCTGGGCAAGGGAACAACAAGAGTTCATGATCGCCAGTCAGCCTCTAGAGTCTGTGAAGGAGTATGCTTACCTAGGTCAATTAATCACAGGGAACCCTGATCATGAGAAGGAAATTCATAGAATAAAAATGGATTCGATCGCATACGGCACACATTGTCAGTTCCTGACTGGAAGCTTACCGTTATCACTGAAAAAGAAGGTGTATAATCGGTGCATTTTACGGGTGCTGACATATGGGGCAGAGACTTAGAGACTGACAAAGAAGCTTGAAAACAAGTTAAGGACCGCGCAAAGAGCGATGGAACGAAGAATGCTAGGCATAACGTTAAGAGACAGAAAGAGAATGGATTGGATCAGAGAGCAAACTGGTACAGCCGATGTTCTAATTGACAGTAAGAGAAAAAAATGGAGCTGGGCAGGTCATGTAACACGGAGGTTAGATGACCGTTGGACCATTATGGTTACAGAATGGATACCAAAAGAAGGGAAGCACAGTCGAGGGCCGAAGACTAGGTGTGGCGATGAAAGTAGGAAATTCACGGATGCTAGTTCTTCTGCAAATTGATACCATGCCTTCTAATATCAAGCATTCGTTCTAGCAGCTAAAAAATCTTTTAGTAAACGATTTTTTACTACCCAAAAAGTACCTCTTTTCCCACATACAGGAAAGTGTTAAGTCAACCAATTCTTGTTCTGATGCCACTCTTTGCATGCTGTTCATGGAATAGTGTTGGCTTATGGAGATTAGGATGTTATAAAAAACAGAAAGTTTGGGCAATTTTTCATACTGGTCCTTGTTATGGACTTCGAGGAGGAGGTCACATCTGGCCATTTTTGCAGCGTTGTATTCGCGTCCAAGTGTGTCAGCAAGACATATTGCAACAAAGGGTGAAAGGTTCTAACCATCTTTCCAGGATTCTCCATATGTAGTATATGGAAACATGCAAAGGTTTGTTGCTGTTGAAAAAAAAAAGCTAGAAACGTATCAGTGTGTCTTCTCTTTGAAACAGGACGATCAGACAGTTTCGGAAAGGTTGATCATGCCATAAAGCCCCATTCATTTCGGCAGTGATGCCCACTTGCACACTACCGAGCCCAACAAGGAGACGCAAGAACTGGAGGCCTATTCTGTAGGTGTCTACCTAATGGACATGCCCATTTCGTCTGCAGCTGAAGTGCTGATTGGCTATGGGTGCCTGTGTCCTTCTGACGCGTAAACCAGCCCAGCCAATTAGAACTCCAGAAGCATACAAAATGGACATGTCCACTATGTCCACACTTGCAGAATATCCCCCCTGAAGGAATAGCAGACACTAGCTCTATATAGCTACTATAATCTAACATACCCAAGGCTGGATTCTACACTAGGTTAAAGGGACACTAAAGGCAAATATTAAGTCAAGCTTAAGCAATAGATTCGTGCTTGAGAATCTCTAAGGCTGTCACAATCCACCCCGGGTCGTGAACAAGGGAGGGCTTCTCAGCGTGGTGGTGCTGAAAGATTACTGACCGGCGAGCTGCCGTGCTCGTCGGTGTTTTTTGTGGTGCGGGTGACCACTGTTGCCTGCCGAGCTTTAGCAGGCCACCGAGCTTGGCGGGCTAACGAAGACCATGTCCGAGGGGGCGTCACATACTTGCTACAACCCCTCACCCCCAGTTTGTTTGTTAAATAAAAAAACAAACGTCCAAGTTCACACTATGAGGCTCTGCCTCCACCCTAGCTGGGTCGACGGTGCCTGCTACCCAGGCGAGTAACGGTCTGGTGGCCTCCGCCGTCGAGTACTCCGCCTGGGCACCGGTGTTGACGGGTCGGGTGTGGCAACGCCGGGTGCTGCCTGAGCCAGCCTTGCTCCATCCGGGGGGTCCGTAGTGGTCGGCCTTGCGAGTGGTGCCGGGCTTGACACCGGTCCCACGGGTGCCGCACCACTGGCTACGGTTGCCGCCTCCGAGGTAGGTGGTACTCCGCTAGAAGCGACTGGTGCTGCCGCTAGTCCTCCTGCGGGCTGGAACTCAGTGGCAGTCGAGGGTGCTGGCCAGGTCCCGAGGCGAGGTCTGACATGGTGGGCGTGTCTATGCCACATGGCCCCATCTGGCATGCGGACGAGCAGCGATGAGGCGCTGGCAGGAGACACCACCTGTCCGGCAGACCAGGGTGAGCCAGGACGGAAGTTCCTGGCGAAAACTGGAGCTCCCGACTCTGGCAAAGGCCCGAGATGGCATCCTTGGTCAGCAGCCAGCTTCTGCTTCAGCTTCTCTGATTGAGCCTTGCGCAGCTTGCTCTTACTGCGGGAGACCTCGCTCTTGAGCTGCCTGTTGCGGCTCTCATTGTACAGCACGGAGAACTGGCTCTGCAGGCACTTGCACTCTGCCGTGCTCACCACCAGGCTCTCGGGCAGCGACCGCAGCTCTATCCGCAGCCTCTCCACCGTCTTCAGGGCCTCCTTGTGGTCAAGCTGAAGCTGCTCCAGCTCCAGCAGCCGTGCCGATGCCAGCTCCCGCTGTTCCTCGAGCTGGCTCTGCAGGTCCTCCAAGCGCAGGGAGGCTGCTCCGCCACCACCGCCACAGCCCCCAAAATCCACATGTAGGCGGGACCAGGGCCTCTGTGGAAACGGCCAGGGGGTGCTTTCCACATTACGCGAGGCTCGCTGATGCTCCTGGCAGATTTGGCAGCTCTGCATCACATGCAAGCTGGCTTCCGGGTACTCTGGCAGACGAATGCCCAGTACATGAATCCAGTTTCGGCCCAGCAGCGTCGGCGACGACCCCTTCGTTAAGTAAAGGGGAAGGGTTGCTTCCCTGTCGCCAAAACGAACGCTGACCTGTGCCTGACCCTGGACCTGGGAGAGTTGCCCGGAGGAGCTGCGCAGCATCACGCCCGAAGCCTCGACGGACACGTCGGGGAAAGTCCGCTTGAAGAGCTTCCCGGACATTACAGACACGCTGGCCCCCGTGTCCAGCTCCATGGCGATGGGGTGCCCGCAGATTTCGACGGTCAGCATGTATGGCGGCACAGACGACGGTACAAAGCCTGTGTGCCACATGTCGAAAATCGGCGGGTCCTCGGCCACGACGTGGAGCCTGGCCGCGGAAGAGCTTGAGCTTGCTGCCGCATGCCTCCGCCGCGTACCCTTGCGACGGCTACCCTGGCCGCGGGCTTGTGTTGTACCTGGGCTTGAATCAGGCTGCTGCTTGCTGTTCGTCCTCCCACTTCGGCATACACGTGCCAGGTGCCCAGTTTTCCCGCACGTAAAGCATTGTGCTTGAGAGAACTGGCACTGTGAAGGGGAGTGGGCACCACCACAGCGACCGCAGGTACTGCCCTTTGTCGCGAACTTGTTGACCGCCGCTTCCGCCGACGGTGAGCCAGTCGCGCGGGAAATCTCGCCGGCGTCCTTGGCGGCAGCTTCCATTGCCAGCGCTGCCTTCACGGCGTCGTCCAGCGACGGGTCGGGAAGCTCCAGGAGTCGCGTCTGCATGGCGGGGTTGTTGATTCCGCAGACGAAACGGTCCCGGAGCAGCGAGTCCAGTTGGTCCCCGAAGGCGCAGGCACTCGCTAACCCTCGTAGCGCAGCAACGAATTGCCCGAGGGTCTCTCCTTCCCGGCGGCTTCGGTTGTTGAAGCGGAAACGCTCCATTAGTGTGGACGGTGCTGGGTTAAAATGCGAGCGCAGTATGGCAAGCAGCTCACCCAGCGTCTTAACGTGCGGCGTGGCTGGCTTCAGAAGGTCGAGCAGGAGGCTGAAGACGCGGGTCCCGCAGCTGGCCAGGAAAATGTCCCGCTGTTTGGCCTCGGGTGTGTCGTTTGCCCGGAAGAACACGTGGACTTGCTCCTCGTAAATTTGCCAGGCGGACCCATCTCCCTCGAACGGCTCGAGCCTTCCGTACAGCGGCATGGCGACAGCAACGGGGGGCGGTGTTTCGCCGCTCGCGGCGGCGTGGGACGCTCCGTAGGTACTCGTCGCCAGCTTCTTCGCTAGAGTCACGAGGATCCCATCTTCGTCGCCAGTGTCACAATCCACCCCGGGTCGTGAACAAGGGAGGGCTTCTCAGCGTGGTGGTGCTGAAAGATTACTGACCGGCGAGCTGCCGTGCTCGTCGGTGTTTTTTGTGGTGCGGGTGACCACTGTTGCCTGCCGAGCTTTAGCAGGCCACCGAGCTTGGCGGGCTAATGAAGACCATGTCCGAGGGGGCGTCACATACTTGCTACAACCGTCAATATTATTGCGAACAGAACCTTAATAATCGAGAAATCGAGGTAAATGCCGGACATGATTATCCTTCATCTGCTCATACTAACCGCTGAAGTGCCAGAAAACAAAGTCAACAGATTTTTGGATAACAAACTCAGATTAATGCAACATCACATGTGTTAGTCTTATGAGCTGCGAAGCAATAAGCCATTGCTACCTTTTACATAATCTCATTCTAAGCTGATTAAATGAGCCGTGGCCAAATCATGCTATCACAATGCGCTTAACAAATCTTGCATGCACTCCATGCTAGAAAGCTTCAATCATCAAACTATTGTCTGGTAAAGGCTGGCTATCCCAAGCAGCTGCTAGTGTCAGTGTAAGAAACTATCCTCAGTAGTTTGAGCAAAAACAGAAACGGACAACGGGTAGATTCGATGACACGAAAGGAAAAAGAACAAACCACTGTAGCGCCTTATATTCATCATGTATCCCACATAATAAGAAGGATAGCTAACAGAATATGTGTCAAAGTCATTTTCTCGGCTCCGGATAAGCTTGGGAAGATGTGCAAAATGATTATTACCGATTTCGTTCCAAGAGAGTGCAACATCAAACATGAAAATCAATTCGTCTCTTGTAAAGAGGGTGTTGTCTACGCCATTCCCTTGTCATGTGGTAGGCTTTATGTCGGCCAAACGGGGAGATGCCTTAATGAATGCCTGAAGGAGTGCAACAACAATGTGCATAATACTGTAGAAGGGCATCTTGGCATCCACTGTAGGGACTGCGACAGCAAGGCTTGCCACCCTGACTCTGCTCGAACACACGTTTTAAGTAACCAACTAACACATGAAATCATCGAAGCAGCGCACATCACCTGGTCAAAAGATGCATGCGTCATTAGCCCCTCCTTATCGATTTCGTCCAAAGAACTAGCATTCTAAGCGGGGGTGATATGATGATTACAGCTATCTCCCATGATCAGAGTGGCATGTATGCTTGACTGTGAATTTATGAAAGTTTTTTTGTTTTGTTCTCCTGTCGTTTGGAGCTGTTATATATTCTTCGTTCCAAGCAATAAACTTCAGTTGCAAGTCAGCGCTCGTCCGTGTCATGTCTCCCTCCTTGTCCCTGTCAAAATACGCACTGTTGTTTAAAATTATTAGATTCCCCCGGGAAATTCAAGTACTTACCCGATGATGAAAGCACTCTTCCGTTATATTCTGTCACTACAACTCAACCACTTGCTACAAAAACATCTCTGTATTGCATTAAAAGACGAAATAAAAATACTACTTGTCCAGTCCTATTTTACATTTAGAAAAAAAGATCTCATTGAGGTTACTCTTGGCCACAACGCGGGCAGGCGAAAGGTTTCGTTTGCGCTCAACTCTGCACCACCCATGCTTGCTTGTTTCGGTAGTTTCGTAATCGTGTAGTGCTGCGCTAGTTTTGGTGGCTCGCGAAAATCGCACAATCTGCAAGTAGCAGAGAATCCAAATTTCATGTGATGTCGCAGGATGCCCGAACGGTCCACGCCACTTCACCAAAAAGCAGTTGCAGCGGCGAATCCACCGCTCTGCCTAGGCTCGGTTTCTCCATGGCCGCGCGTTTGCATTTTGGGCAAGAAACCGCACCGCCGTCTGTCGGGCGCTGTTTTACTCACCAGCGGCAGCAAAGGGCGGTTATGGCGTATGCAACATCACCACTCCCCCAGCTGGGTGGTGGGATATTTGAATAACTAAAAAGGTACTCAGACCTTTCAGGTGCAATTTTCTTGTAAACTAAGTCTTTTCTTGGCATGCAAAAAGCATTGCGAGGTTTCTGGAATAGTATTTAAACAGTCCACGTCGACTTAGTATTTGCCTTTAACCCAAGCCACCTGGGAAATATTAAAATTTAGGAAGAAAGAGGACAACAGGATAGAAAGAAAAGTTGATTGGAAAGTAAGAGATCAAGGAGAGGGATAGGGAAAAGTGACCAGCTGGTTTCCCTTGGGTGGGCCAGTATGGAGTGCCGTCTTCATAAAGCTGAAGCCATAGGTGTGTGCTGCTTCCACTGAGGGGCCTTAAAGGCCCACGCATTTGGCATCGCCTCAACCATCAGGATCCACTTTTTCCTGGATACAGCTAAGATACGCATAGCTGGGTGCGGGAGTGTCTGGCACCCACGCGCTTCGGTCCTTTATGTTGTAAGGAAGCAAATGCCTGCTGACACAGACACCCCTGCAGGGTTCAGAAGATTTCCCTTACTGCCACTTTGGGGAGTTCAGGAGGTCTGCAATTTCACTAGTGCCCACAAGGAACTTGATAATCCTGGCATGAACATTAGGGACAAATACAATGTAAATAATGAATCAACACACAAAAAGAAGTACTCATTTGTCATGCAGTCACGATGAAACATGGTCTTGCCTTTCTGGTGATGAGCGGTGCCTTCTCGTCTGGATCAACAACAGGTGTGAACTTGACTGGAATCAGGTCTTTGGCTCTGATTGGCTTTCCACTCATGGGACACAGCACAACGTTCTTCTGCAAAGTGCACATAAAAGCACAAGATCCTGAATTTAAATCGCACTGTTGCCTACAGCACATGTTGGTTGAACCGTTGTGTTGAAGCAACAAGAAAATTTCAATATGTGTTCCTAACCATTCCAAAAGGTCAAAGCTGGCTTATAGGCAATTAACTGAAATGAACACATGACGCATGGATTAAAAAATGGAGGTGCCAGCTTTGAACAACCTTTATAACAGAAACAAGGCATGCACAAGCGGTTGCATGACCTATTTTTCAGGAAATAACGGAATACAAGACAGACTTAAGTGCACACATAACGTTCCAAGATATGTGTTTGCAAGAATGGAGAACTGATGCTATACTACTCAAGCCCAATTAGAGAGCTCCACTGTGATGTCTGTGTTATATAATCTGTACAAGGGGATTAACAACTATTGAGAACCCAGTCTGGGAAGCACTGTGCACATTCCATGACAGCTAAGTGAACAGCAGACATGAAAAGCGACAGTGGAAGATGACAAAAACAAGCACCAACTCCCAAACTTTATTTAGGTATGGTTATCTCCATAATCATCATCAATTACCCTGTCTTCTACCTGATGCCTCAAATTTCCTCATTTCATCCTAGAATCAAATTCTCAAACGTTCTCAGCGGTGCTTCTTATCCCATGACACCCATTCTGTCACTCGTGGATGACCGGTTATTTACCCTATGCATTAGGTGGCCTACACAGCTCCATTTTATTCCACATCATCAGCAGATTTTTATGTCCAATGCAGGACAAAGGCCTCTCCCAGTGATCCCCAATTGCCTCCTTCTTGCACTAGATGATTCCAACATGTACCTACAAATTTCTTAAGGGCAAGATACACTCCGGCGTAACGCGTGCGCGCGGCCACGGGCGGCACGGTTAAGCGACGTCGGTGAAAAGCATGCAGTCTACAATCCAGCGTCACAGCGTGGCTGGCGTGCCCAGGTGCGCTTGGCGAACTCAATGCCGCCGGCGTGGACATAGAGCATGTTCTATTTCACACGGCTGCCGCTAGACCAGAATGCACTGCGCACCGTAGCGGCAGCAAGCAGAAGGCAGAATGGCGGCCTGCGGTGCGCGTACTGACAGTGCGGCTGTGATTTTTTCAACATCCATGTGTGATGACAGCGCGAGTGAGAACGCACTTATTGAGAGCCTGCTTAAAGCGATTCGCAACTATCCATGTGTATACGATGTGAAACGCATGGACTACCACGACAGAGCGGAAGAACAACACACGGGAAGCTATACGAAAGCAGTGTGGTCTCGCCACAGGTAAGCAGCATTTCGCAGCTCCTGTACTAGCTGGTGGTAGTCGCCAAGTTGAGGGTGCTTGTCGAATAGCTCTCGTATGTACATGGTCTGCTTCCGTTTCTGACGCAGCCGACGTACTAGCAATATGAGTGCGATGTTCTGGCTGTCAGGCATGGCGGCCGCATTTCGATGGGGGCAAAATGCGGAAAGCACCCATGTGCTTAGATTTCGAAATTTCCGGAGTCCTCCACTACAGGGTGCCTCACAATCAAAAAGTGGTTTGGCACGTAAAACCCTATAATTTTTTTTTTTCTGGCTGTCAGGACAAGTTAACGCCATGCCGCAAAAGTTTTCATTTTAGGCGCATAAACAGCGCGCGGAACGAGAAAAAGCACGCGCGCTACCTGAACGGCGCGGGTATATGCAAGACACGCATGCGCCATGGAAACAGCTGTTCGCCGTGGCTGTGAAGTTGCGCTCCCGGATGCAAAGATGGCGCCAGACTCGCGCTGCATGCGCACACCGAACTGTAGAGCTAAAAGACGTTTTTTGCCGCAATTGAACACTCACAAAAGGAAGACACATAAAGACAACACGTGTGGCCCGTGTTGTCTTTATGTGTCTTCCTTTTGTGAGTGCTCAATTGCGGCAAAAAACATGTCTTTTATCAAGCACCAACTAAGCCAACAAGCAGTTCTGTTGCAAACTGTAGAGGAAGCAAATTTCTTGCACCCCTGGCATCGCTAGCGCAGCGTATCCGACTTCGCCTGCCGCTGCCTGGCGCGCCGAGAACGCCAGACTATAGCTTGGCCTTTAGTTTCATCTCCCAAATAATTTTCTGCAGACCTAAAAACTCTAATGGTCCACTGGTTATCTGCCCTACATATTGCACAACCTGCCCAGCTCCATTGTTCATTGTGCGCAAGGCACTGAAGGGGCGGGGGTTTTGGAAGCTGCCTATGGCACAGCCACACACGGCTTCACAGGCTTTATCTTGGAAGCCATGTGCAATGAGGACAGAGTGCGCTGAGCGCTGAAAGCTTTGTGTGCACTGTGTTCTCTCCCCCTCATTTGCAATGAAGCAAGAGGCAGCAAGAAAGTGAATTCACTCGGTGCTGCTGCCGCGCTTTCTGAATCAAGGGTTCTGACAGAGAGTGTATATGGTCATCGAGGGAGATGTGTTCATCACATGGGAGATGAACGAGATGTGTTCATCAGGAAAAAAGGATCGTGTTGTGTAAGCATGCCATCATTAAATTTGTATGGCAGTGAATTTGAATTTTTAAACAGCCTCATAGTGTAGCATTAAATTATAGGATATTGAGTTTTTGCCTGCACACTGATAATGACGCCATCAATGGGAGAGCACATGGGTATGGCTTGTAGTACATAAGTTTGTGTATGCCTTCTAATAAAGTTAGTTGTGAGTTCAGCGCTGTCCTGTGTGTGTCCTGCCTTTTGTCTTTGTCGTTTTGCACAGCCCCTTCCCGATGTTCAAACAGTCCAAGAAGTCACAAAGTCACTCAGCCATGCTGGAGATCGGCGGATTGTAGTTCTAGGCTCTGAGTATGCTGTAGCACTCCTGGATGTCGATGGGGACTCCACATGATGCTGCTCTTCTTTTTCTCATTCTCTGCTTGATCTGTCTGTTCCGTGGTGTTGAGAAGGCCAGGGTGCTCAGCTGGCATAGTTCGAGGCTTGGGAATAACAGCAATACTGGCATGCAAATCGCCAGCCAAAGGAGCTGTTGTTGTCAATGTTGGGCCTCCTTGACAACCCGTGGAAGGCACTTTAAATAGGCTCACAGCATTCTATGTGTTGTTGTCTTTCAGGGTAAAAACACTACAGTGGAAGCCTGATTACACGTCCCCCAGTTTTGAGACAACCCGGGTTTTACAACGGAATAGCGCAGTCACGGCAATCTCCATAGAAGCAATGCATTAAAAACCCCGGTTATCCGATGTAATTTTTTGCCTGACCCGCGTTATACGACGACCCTCGCGAAGCATGGGACAGAACGGCAGACGAAAGAAAAGTGCCACGGGCCTTTTTCCTCGCTTCGTCTCTCCGCATGCGGAGCGCTTGACACCGCTCGACCAGTTCACTCCGGCGCAGCTTTCTTCCCTGCCTCGTCACATCGTTTATTTCTCTCTACCCCACCAGCAGCCGCCCGTGACGCTCGCTGTGCTGAAATAGCGCCTTTTCTTCTCCACAATCACTTTCTCCCTCTCTTCTCAGCCGTGTCGCCTCTCGTCGCGTTGGGGAAGCGTTTCTCTCCTTCCAGTTTCCCAGCAGCAGATCGCAGACAAGGTAGCGCGGAGAGGCCTAGGTTTATCGCACGTGTTCCTTGTAGTAATCCTAGCAACCAGCGTTCAGCGGAGGTCTTGAGTTGTGTGGAGCAATGCGACGTACGATGTCCTGAAAGCGGACAGTCCTGTCACTCGGCTTTAAGCTGAATATTATCGAGGAAGCGGAAAAGCGGTATGGAGCCACGAAAGCCAGAATTGCCCAGGACCTTAAGATACCCGAATCTTTGCTTAAGACGATCCTGGCAAACAAAGCAATGATATTGCAGAACGCCAACAAGTTCGGGCTCAAGCGGAAAGCGGCAAAGGAAGGGCAGCATGAGAAGTTAGAAAAAGTTCTCGTCAAGTGGCTGCATCAAGCACGGAGCTCAGCGATCAACGTTGACAGCGCCATTCTAAAGAAAAGGCGGGCCTTGTGGCATTGCGTCTGAGCATCAACGACTTTCAGACATCGCACGGGTGGCTGGATCACTTTAAAAAACGAAACAGGATTGTGTACAGCCGCTCCTACGGAGAAAGCACTTCTGTGGACGTTTCGACGGTGAACGAGTAGATGGAGTCGCTGCCGGAGATGATTGCTGCATACAAGCCCTGCGACGTTTTCAACGCCGATGAGAGCGGTATTTTTTACCATATGCAGCCAGAGCAAACCCTTGCGTTTAAGGGTGACAGCTGTCGTGGTGGCAAGCTTAGTAAAGAGCGTGTGACGGCACTATTCTGTGCTAACGAGGACGGTTCCGAGAGGCTGCCCGTGCTCGTTGTTGGAAAGTTTGCAAAGCCACGGTGCTTTAAGAACTTGAAGACGCTGCCGTGCAGCTACAACTTTAACAAAAAGGTGTGGATGATGTCTTCACTCTTCAGCAATTTTTCGCAGCAGCTGGATAACGAAACGGGTGCCAAGGCGAGGAAAATATTGCTTTTCGTGGACCACGCACCATGCCACCCACCTGATATGTCCAGCCTGAGGAACATGAAGGTTTTTTTTTTCCGCCCAATGGCACAAGCCGGCTGCAGCCACTGGATGCTGGCATCATTAAGTGCGTCAAGCAAGGGTACCGGAAGTGGTTAGTGCAGCGTCAGCTGGCGGCTATGGAGCGCAGAAAGTCGGAAAGAAAGATCACTGTTATCGACGCCATTAATTTTATTGCCAGTTCGTGGAATGCAGTGTCACGAAGCACAATCGCTAACTCGTTCAAACACCGTGGCTTTAAGCGGGAGACTGCCTCCTCTGCTGGGGACGCAACAACCTCAATGCCGCTTGAGGCCGATGCAGACTTCACCGATGACGATTTCGAGGGTTTAACCGCACCACGACCACGGTGTTGGAGATCGACGACAATGTTGCGATTTGCGGGAAGGTCGCTGGATGACGCCATCGAGGAGGCTTTGCCTAGTGCCGACACTGCTGCAACATCAGACAATGACGATGCCACAGATGCCGTGCCTGTGCCTACCACACTCGCCGAGGTGCTACGGCACATACCCGGCATCCGGAACTTCATCTGTTCATGCGACGCCGCAGAGGACCTTCTTTTGGACATTGCCCAACTCGAGCGAAAGCTCTTAGTTCACGGATCAAACAAGGTCCAAAACAAACTTACAAAGGTTTTTTTAAGTTCACGCCAGCTGGCGGGAATCGCGGCAGTGGGCAGTGGAGTGCCGTAAATTTTTGTTTTAATAAAGCATGATTTGTACCTGTACTGCAGCATTATTTCTTATCGCATTTACTTTTTTGGTAATTTTGGTTTCCAAGCCCTGCAGAGTATGTTAGTAGTTTACATTGAAGTTTCTCGTAAATCCGTCGCGCGAAATAATTAGTATATCTATAGGCATAATTTATGTTCGGATTTTATGATGCCCACGTATTACGACGCTTTTTCAGTCCCAAGAAAGTCGTATAATCGGGGTTCCACTGTACTTTCCTTTTTACCCCCCATCTTCAGGGGTTTGCTGTAGGCCAAATCGCCTTTGCTGGAAACATGAGAATTTTTCACCCTCACGAAGTCGCCTGTACAGAACGGTGGCACCTTCCCCCCTCTCTTTCGATCTGTATACCCCTTGCTGCTCATTTATCTCCCACCCTCTTCCGTAAGTGCGCAATTTCTTGTGCCGACTTGTAAAAAAAAGGCTGGGCTTGGGGGGTAAGCCCACTATGTCCAACATGGTGCGTGGAGCGCGTCCATAAAAGAGTACAGCTGGTGGAATGCCCATTGTTGCATGTGGTGTGCTGTGATAAACAGCCAGGTACTCCAATAAGGCCGTCTCAATAGGTCGATGTTCCAAAACTGCAAGCTGCACGCAGTCTTTCAAGACCCTGTTGAAACATTCCACCTGTCCGTTACTTTGAGGATGATAAATTGATGAGCAGGAGTGCTTAATACCACGCTTTCAGAGAAAATCCTCAAACAGGGTGGACTTTAGTTGTGGTCCATGATCTGTTAGTACCTCATCTGAGCACCCCTCTCTACTGAAGACTGCTGTCAAGAATCTGATTACAGCATTAGATGTCACACTTGAAACAAAGCATATCTCTGACCACTTCGAATAAAGGTCAACTAACATTATTGCAATCTTGCAGCTCTCCTAGCCCTTGTAAAAGGACTGACAATGTCCAGTGCTAGTTTCTATCAAGCATGCTCAAGTAGCGGAATGGGTTCGAGTGGTGCTACCGTGGACTTCGCTGACTTATCTACCACTTGACAGACACTGCAATATGAGATTGCCTGCTCTACGTGTTTGTCGAGTCCTGGCCACCAATACTCGGTGTGAAGCTGCTTTGTGTGCACGATTCCTTGGCGACCTTCATGCACCGACTCCACGAATGTTGATGTCAAAATATGCAACTGTGACAGACCAGGCACTCATCCTGCAATAGAAGGCTGTCCCTAACGACCAGCTCATCCTGCACATGGAAAGTGGGAGGCAACTCAGGCTGAAGACATTTCGCCGGCCACCTGGTTGTGACGTAAGTCATCACCTGCTGTAGCAGCAAGTTGGATTGAACAGCTTTCTGAAGTTGTGCCTTTGTGAAGCAGGTGAAAACAAGCAACACAACTTCTTTCTCTTGTTCTTGTACGTTTGACAGAGGAAATCGTGATAGCGCATCCGCTACTTTGTTGTCACTTCCACAGTGATAGAGCACATAAAAATTGTAGTACACAAGACATGCCGACCATCTTGCAATTCGGGTAGACGGGCGGCCCCGGATGAGAGGAGAGTGACCAGAGCTTGACGCTCAGTTCGTAGCTTGAGCTTCCTTCCCCAAAGAAAAATGTGCCAGTGTTCACACGTCCATACAGAGGCGAGTGCTTCCTTTTCTCCTACTGAGTACTTGCGCTCCGCTTGCAACAGTGTGTTCGAGACACGAAGGCAACAGTGTGGAGTTCCATCTCCATACCTTTGTTGTAGCACTGCTCCCAGACCGTGGTTGAAAGCATCTAACATCTGCCCGGCCTTGCATGTTGCGAGTAGTTGCCTTGTCTTGTCAGCCTTGTCATCCCAGAAAAAAGAAGCTCCTTCATGAAGTAGCTGGCGAAGAGGCTCTACGATGTCAGCAAAGTGGGGAACGAACTTGGCATAATAGCTGACAAGTCCAAGGAACGAACGTAGCTCTGTGATGTTCGTGGGCACTGGAGCATGAACAATAGCTTCAAGCTTCGATTTCAAGGGTGACAAGCCGTTGTGGCTGACGACATGTCCCAAGAAGGTCGGTTCTTGCACACTGAACAAGCACTTTTCGTTAAGGCGCAGGCCAGCTGCTGAGATGCGCTGAAGAACATCATGAAGGTTTGCAGAGTGCTCAGCCGCAGATTTACTGTAGACAATGATATCGTCTATGTAGCAAAGTACGCCCCTGCAGCCCCTCAGGATTGAAGTTGTCGGAGCTAATGCGCGGAAGACCCAGCTCTGGCAGCATTCGATTTTTCAACTGTTCTTTTTTATTTATTTTTTTATTTCGCACTGCACACGCTGCACAACCGGGAGCTAACTTCCTCCTCCTTGACAGGCGCTGCACGTGGAGCAAGTTGTGGCCTGCAGCCCGGGCCCGAGGCAAAGGGCGCTACAGGGCTCCCCCCCGTAGAACAGAAGCCAGAGGAGTCACCCAGTGAACGTGCTTAGATGTGAACGCCCAGAGTGATGAAGGAATCGAGGCCAGGTTGAGTGGATGGATCGTGGGTACAAGAGCGACGACACAGGCAGGTTTGAGTCGGTCAGCAGCCACGACGTCTTCACGAATGTTGATGTCCAACGTCCGCTTTTTTGCAAAAGTACTCCGCATTAATGCTGCCATGTACATGGAGGTGCTTGCCACCATTGTAAAGCCCTGGATAGAGACTGTTTCGAAGGGAAGACCTCATGTCTTTCAGCAAGATACAGCTCCTACCTACACCGCCTGCATCACCCAGGAGTGGATGGCTGTCAACTTCTATGACCACGTCAATACCAACTTGTGGGCTCCAAGTTCTCCAGATTTAAATCTGCTCGACTACAACGTCTGCGGTGGCGTTAAGAGAGAGGCCAACAGCCACATTATACAAAGGACTCACTGAAGGCTACCGTTGCTGACTCAATGGTCAACATCTCTAAGGACCACCTGCTCTCTGCATACCACCGTTTCCTAACCCAAATTGAATTGGTTATTGCTACGGATGGCGGATTCATTGAATAATTGTAGAAATAAACCTTAAGAAAATATTTTCCAATGTTTGGCACAAATATGCCTATTTTTGTTGGAGATATTCTTCTCTCGTAAACTGGAATACATAGCGCAAGAACAACACAAGGACGAAGCAGGAACACGGGATGAGCGCTAACTTTCAACAATTTATTTATTGCAGCTGGTAAGCATATACGTACTCACTGGGAAGCCACTGCAACAGACACCCTGAAGGGAAGGAAGAAAAGGAAAACCTTCGTCCTGGTTCGTCCTTGTGTCATTGTTGCACAATGTATTCCAGTTTACGATTGAACTACCAACATGCCCAAACTTCTTCCCTGTTAAAGATATTCTTTTCTGCCTGAAGCCAAGATTGTGTTCTCAAATACCTTGGACGCCTGGTATATAGGTAGGGTTCTTCCAAAGGGTAGAGGGAGTAAGGCAGGTGGGTTGGGCAATGACCGAAGGTGTGTTAGCGGAGAGGATGTAGAATTGAAAACGAAAATGAAGGAGTGCCATGCACATGGCCAGCGACACAGTCGTGTGTCTGCCGACGTCTGAACGGCGGTGTGCCCAGCCCCCCTTTATCATCTGCTTCACTGGAGATCGTGGGCTACTGTGTCTCTGAAAGAGATAACAAAAGGGGCGACAGAAAATGGTGCTCGTGAAAAAAATAACAAAAATGGAATAAATATATAAATAAAAGAAAAAAAGAAAGGGAGAGAAAAAATATACTAAGCAATCAAATGAAAATAACTAAGTGCTGTCGCCTATACAGTGGAACCTCATTACACTGTAGTTGGCTGGAGCACTGAAAAAGTATGTACTAACAGTAGTACTGCTTAACCGAAATAGCATGAGATCGTCCACTTACCTGTCAAAAACGGAACTCAGAGAGAGTGTGATGAAAGGGAAAAAAAATGCAGTATTTATTCACTTCGCGCGACAGAAGTTATTTTCGTTTGATGCCGCGGCCCCCTAGGAGCGACGACAGTGGCCTCAAACTTACTGAAGCTGCAAGCCAGCTTTCCAGCCAGCCCTCTCTTCTTGGCAAAAAACTCGCATGGCAGATTACTCGTTGGCATTGAATATTCTCCGTGCACAGGCATGGTAGCGTTGCAGAACTCGTGGGGCACCTTTTCATTGCTCGGTGCTGTTCTCATCGCAACGATTGCATTCATGAGACTGATGTACCGCACAGCTTCTGCCACTGTTTGGCCTGAATCGCCCGTGCTGTCACTTTCTATGTCATCTTTATCACTGTCGCTAGGCGACACTTCAGCAACAACAGAAGCAATGATAGCGAAAAGTCGAACCTCGTAGCCGACATCTCTTCGCGGTCGCAGCAGCGCTGCCGAGCAACTCCTTTCCATTCGAAATGCCGCACACCGTAGTCAACAGTAGACTCATATTGCGTGCCTGTGCAGACTTCATGTCATGTTCGAAAGCATGAACAATGTCGAATTTTTCTTCTATGTTGAGCCTCCGGCATCTTTTTTATCCGAGCTTCGGCATGACACCAGTCCTCGCTTACATGACACCACTCTCTGGCACGGCGCCGAAATGATGATGTTGATGCGGCTTCACGTGCAAACGCACCGGGTGCTTGGAGGCCATTGTTCCAATCTCTGAGGCTTGCTGTTCTTCCAAGCCACTCGATGGAGACGACACACCACCATGTTTGCACGATGAAAAGTGGAAACACTACATGTAGGGACCCTGAAACGATTTTGAAGATTTTGTACAAACGTACCGAGTCGTTAGAGTAGGTCCTTCTGATCATTAATTGATGCATCTAAGTGCTCCGTGTAAAGTGCATAATTAATTATACTGTTTTAAAAAGGTACATCGCTGCCGATCGCAGCACATCGCTTGGCTGAATTTTAAGCCGTCCCTACCCATTTGATGTCATTTGCCCCAATGACGTTTGTAGGGTGAGCTATCCAACTGGCTGCCCAGGGCACGTCACCAATAATTTTTCCAACTTTATGGTGAACAAATGTTGTCTGTAATAGTTGGAATGTTAGTTAACTTGTTTTATAAAAGGAAAGTAACAGAAAGGGAATGCACAAGAACAATTTCCTACTACACTGAAGCACTTTCGGCACACAGCAAGCATCGTCTGCTTGTGTTACAACATGCTCCATTTTGACGAGAGTTCCTTGCTACTATGGATGCCGATCAGCGCACACGCGTGCACATCGATATCCGGATGATCTCTATTTTCGGATGGTTCATCGCCTGAAACTGTCCGGAAATGGTCACCTGCTTGAAGTGGAAGTGCTAAGGCATCAGTGGACCCAACTTTCGCCGAACTCGTACCGTTTTTCATGATTTCACGGCCATTTGTCACTTAGCCCGAGTGAAGCCTCTGCCACCTCGAATAGGAGAGCGGCGGCGGCAACACCAGGAGACGCACTCCCGAAGAGGCCAACCACGACCTCGCCACAGTTACCATAACGACTATGACCTCGACTACGCAATCGCATCCAATGGCTCAACAACCCGCACTGGCTTTGAGCGAAGATGTTATGGACTTTGCCGCCCAAAACTGGAACGATAAACAACCGGCAGATAATTGCACCATGGCGTCTGCACACGGCAACACGCATTTCCTCACACAAACGGAGACTGACCACACAGGGGAGGGTTGGCAGATATCCCAATCACTCAAGAGCACAGAAGAAACAAGCAAAGGAGCGGAATTTACGGCGAGGTGGGGGCTTCTCCGCAGACAACCAGCCATTACGCCGTGGTCAGCTCACGAGATGCAGGCCCCCACCCCTACACAAGGACGATCTGAAAGTGGTCTTTCGACCTCACCAGGGACTGCCACTGAGGAATGTAACTCCCCAAGCGCTTTCCGACGCAACAGTGGAGGCCTGCCAAGGAAAAATCAGGTGGGACCAGTTCATTCTCCGCATCCGGTCGGGCTCCAACATAGCACAGCGTCCACCCCGGATGCGACTGTCGCAATGGCGATGAGAGGAGTCACGTCATCAACAGAAGACCGCACCCAGTCAAAGTCTACGTCAGGCCAGGTGAAGGAACCAGGAGAGGTGATGAGTCATCCGTGGTATAGGGAAGCACACTCCATCTGAGGCCCTCAAAGCGAGCATCCATTTTCGCACCCAGGGCGTGGAGCTGGTAGAGGCCCAGATGTTGGGAGACTCTCGGAGTGCTGTCCTTACTTTCTTCGGGGACGTCCTACCGAGATACATTTACTACAGAGGAGGTGAGAAGGAGTGTATTCCTTTTCGTAACACGGTCCAATTCTGCCGAGCTTGTGGGGAAGTTGGCCACTGCACCGACGTGTGCCCGCAACCAGATTTTCCCATGTGCTGTACCTGCAGAATGCACAACCCAGAAGTAACTCACAACTGTACCCCGACATACACAATTTTTTCTCGGGACCACCTAACTTGACACCGCAATTGCCTGAAATGCTTCAAGCCTGTACGATACCAGGCAGCAAAACCACCAAAGAAACCACACAAGCCAGCCCCTAGCTGGTTCTCCTCGGAAGATGAAGAATCGGAATGGCCATACCCACAGGAGATGCGACCCACAGAATCCGCTTAAGAACCCGCACGCGATCGAGCAACCGCACAGAGCACGGACAATCAGGGCAGCAGCATCGAAGGTCCACGTCGAGGCCAAGACCAACCATACAGGAGAACACGAAGGCGAAAGCCCATCTGAGAAGCAAGTCACCCGGATCATCCCGGGCACAGAGCAAGCCACACGCGAATCAGGTAAGCTGGGCGCAAGTTGTATCTCCCAAGGCCAAACATACACCTGTTACCCCTGATCAAGCAACACCCTGAATACAGAAGGGTAGTACACGAGAACAGACAACTCGGAACAGAATTAGAGGAGGTTAAGTCTAGGCGTGCCTTGAGGCACTACTTTTGAAACAATCGAGCAACACGCCAGGCCCAGCAAAAGCACCCGTTGTGCAGCCCATGCCAACGCAGCGACTACAAACAGTATCACTAGCGTAACTCGGGCAGCAGATGCAGCTTGTCTTTGCCAAACTAGGCACCATCAGTGACCCAAGCCAGCAGTAGAACCTTCGCAAGAGAACAGTGACGAACAGGACACTCAAAACCTTAAAGAACGAGTTTAAAGGGGACAACATCAAGTTAATAAACATGATCAAGGAGATATATGTCGGGGACAATCTTACTACAGAGCTGCTACACACGGAATACAAGGGAATACAGCAACCCGATTTAGATGCACTTATAATTTTGGAAGAAGCATACGTGGCAGCCCAATCATTTTGGAAATACACGGCTCCAGGAAATAATCAGATTACCAATGCCATGATCAGAAACCTGAGTGATGCAGCCCTAACACAAATCATGGACTTCTTTAATGAGAACGTCTGAACTGAAGGTGGACAACCAACAAAATGGAAAGAGTCCACTATCACCCTAATACCCAAGCAGGGTAAATCCAGGGATATCTAGAACCTAACACCAATTTCGCTGACATCATGCACAGGCAAGTTGTTTGAAAAAGTGATTTTAACCAGACTATCCAACTATATAGAGACGGAAAACCTACCCAGCAACATGTTCGGCTTCAGGCCACACGTATCAGCTCAGGACAAGTTCCTCCTTCTGAAGTACGATGTCCTGCACCGATCAGAGGCTCGAGCGACAATTTTGTATTGGCGCTCAATATCAAGAAAGCTTTTGATACAATCTCTCATGACTCGATCACGGAAGGCCTGAAGTCCATAAAAAGTGGCCGCTGCATATACGCATACGTTAGGTCCTTCCTGACGCACCGAACCGTGACAATAGGTTTGGGATCGACTAGGTCCGACACTTCCGACCTCCCGAACAGAGGCACCCCGTAAGGAGCTATACTTTCTCCTATTCTCTTCAATGTGGGCATGCGTAAGCTCGCCATTGAACTACAGCAGGACCCAGATTTAGGCGTTGCTATGTACGCGGACAACATAACTCTTTGGACACGAAGAGGGTCATATGCGGAAAAACAGGACACACTCCAAAGAGCAGTGGACAAGGTACTGGCTTTCACGGACGGAGCAGGGATGAAATGTTCATGAGAGAAGACCGAGATGATTAGAATCAGAGCTAAATACGAGAGAAAAAACGATACCGTATTTACTCGCATAATGATCGCACTCGCGTATTGATCACACCCCTGAATGTTGTCGTCAAAATTAATTTTTTTTCCTTTTCTGTGTAATGATCGCACCCTGAACTTGTCGCAGCGATATGTCGTGTGCCAAGTCTAGCTGATGATGATTGCGCTTACCATTTGTCAAATGCTACGCGAACGACTCTTGAAGATATACCAAGCAGTCTGCAAGCACCCAACAATCTTAAGCTGATACCCCATTTCATTTAAACTGGGATACATAGCGCAAGAATGACACAAGGACGAAGCAGGAACACGGGACGAGCGCTAACTTTCAACAATTGATTTATTGCAGCTGGTCAGCATATATATACCCACTGGGATGCCACTGCAACAGACACATTGAAGGGAAGGAGGAAAAGCAGTCATGTGACTACTATACCCGAAAATTCAAGCTCTTTCTTTGATAAAAGAATAGACAGCGTGCTAACACAATCATCACCTGCTCTAGCTATCTCAGCTGCTTCAACAATTTCCCTCGTTATCTTATTCCTGTGGCGATAGACAACAACAGTTTGTTTTAAGAGAGGGCAGCATGGTGCCTTCGAGTGACATTTTCTACAATGGGCAGCCAGATGCCCATCTATTGCGATGCTCTTCACTTTATTACTATGCTCCGCCAAGCACACGTTTGAACATCTGCCCGTCTGGCCCACGTAGTACTTCCCACACGAAAGTGGAATCTTATACGCCATGTTGCGAGTGCATGTAACAAAAGGATCCTTGTGCGCGTTAGCGCAACCTGGCTTTCGTTCACTCATGGGACAGCTCAACACACTCAACCTCAAGAATTTGTTAGGTGCTGTAAAAACAATGTTTACACCAGACCGTTGCCCAACCTTCTTTAGGTTGTGGGAAACCTTATGAAAGTAGGGAATTACAGCCACCTTTTGTTTGTCCCTTTGTTCTTTCCTCTATCTTTTGTCATCCGCTCTGTGCTCATCGCTCATGCGTGAAGTTAGCTTCCTTCGACGATGCCCTTGTGTCATTCTTGCGCTATGTATCCTAGTTTGTATGTATCCCACCAACACGCCCAAACTTCTTCCCTGCTAAAGTCCATTTCATTCCTTTCATCACTTTCCGCCTTCCATGAAAAGAAAAGCTACAACCAAACTTGCCTCGGCTTTATTATTTGTAGGCTTCGTAATGGTCTTGGTCAAAAACAACAACATAAAAGGCGCCTTTCAATTCTTCTCATCTGCACTTGTGGGCACACAACAAATTGCGAGCGGCAATGATAGTGGCCACATTTACAATGATACGTCAGAAGTGTACCTTATTCATACGCCGACGCTTATAAAAAAATTATGGGGTTTTACGTGCCAAAACCACTCTCTGGTTATGAGGCACGCCGTAGTGGAGGGCTCCGGAAATTTCGACCACCTGGGGTTCTTTAACGTGCACCTAAATCTAAGTACACGGGTGTTTTCGCATTTCACCCCCATCGAAATGCGGCCGCCGTGGCTGCGATACGATCCCGCGACCTCGTGCTCAGCAGCCTAACACCATAGCCACTGAGCAACCACGGCGGGTGACGCTTGTAACGCAGCTAAGATACTCGCCCACCCTTAGCGGAAACATGCCATATTAGTATAGCAGTGAAGACAAATGCTGCAGTTTCAGCAGCATGCCCACCATGTGTTTCTATGTCACTGGCAGCTAAGCGCATCCACCTCTGTTTCTGTCCTCTCAAAGTGGACATGGCTACGTTATTGCCGCAAACTTGCCGATATTAACGATATTATTCATTACTGATTTGGAAGAAACTGTTTCAACATGCGTAATGTACTCACAAGAAGAAAAATAATCGCATTCGGCGCTTTCGGCTTGCTCCGCTAGCCACCATTTTTGTTTTGGTGTCCCACACTGACAGCGGCAGCCGCCTGCTTGTTGACCCATTGTCATCCCGCAGCAAACGTGGGATGAAAAAAGAATGTTCCTTTTCGCGGGAAATTTAACCCGTGTAATGATCGCATCCCTGAATTTGCGTAAATTCTTTTGACAAAAAAGTGCGATCATTATGTGAGTAAATACAGTATTGTATCAATAACGCTACATCTGGATGAACGTACCGTCAGGGAGGTGAAAATACTGCGCATTCTGGGAATGTGGGTACAACAGAACGGAGGCACCACACACACCATCCAAAAGTTGAGAGCAACAACAGGGAATGTGGCCCGTATGATACGAAGGATAGCCAGCAGTAAAGATGGGCTGACTGATGTAGAAACGAACAGGCTGGTCCACACCTTTATAATTAGCAGTGCGACGTATGCACTCCCTTACTAAGCATTAACAAACCAGGAGATGAAACAAGCTAATACAATCATAAGGAAAGCCTTCAAGGCAGCGCTTAGCATCCCCGAAATTGTTAACAATGATAAAGTTGAGAAACTAGGCATCTACAACACCTTTGAGGAATACGCGAGCACGGTCCTCACAGCTCAAAGAGAGCGGCTCTGCTCAACTAACCAGGGATGTGCAGTTCTAGAAAAGCTGGGTTTCACGCCACGACCGCTATACTGCGACGAGGATACAATGTTACTGGACAGGGACACCAAGATCTCATATCCCAGTGGCACCGATACCAAAGAATATGCACCCTTCTTCCATGCCGGTAGAAGATGAGCACTTCTTCACGAGCCCATCATGACTTCTTCCATGCAGGTAGAAGACGAGCACGAGAGGTAACCCTGCGGTATCGTTTTGGAAAAGGTTCGGCCGCATACTACACAGACGCTAGCAGGGCCAGTAGAGAGACTCGCACGCTAGCAGTCACTGAAAAACAATGTATCTTAACGGCCAAAGTCATAACTCGATCCATGTGTGCGGCCGAAGCAGCTGCAATAGCCATGGCCATAGCAGATGTGGGACACAGAAACGAGTCGGCAGTTATACTGTCCAACTCGCAGACGGTATGTCGCCTGTTTCTCAATGGGACAGTACCCAAAATGGTACGCAGAATTCTGGGACGAACTTTGACAGAACACCACAACATTATTTGGTGTCCAGATCACGAGGGCTTGGAGGGTAACGTTGCGGCAGACAGTATAGCTCGAGGATTCAACAACTGAGCTGCAGCCGACCCGAGCCCGGGACTTCTTCCAAGCACTCAGTGGTATTCTTTTACAACAACGGAAGGAATGCAGCATCTACGGTCATCCACACAAGGCCCTTAACAGACAGCAGAGTAGGGACTGGCGATGCATTCAAACAAACAGATTCCCCAACCTGCATCAACTCAGTAAAATAAAACCTACTAGATTTCTGGACATCTGTCCATGGTGTTCTAACAAACCCACACTACAACATATCACATGGGAGTGCCTGGAAAGGCCTTCACATATAACTAGCACATACATCCACTCATGTTAAATAGGCAGTGGGAGGCATGGCTTGCAGAAGAGAGAAAGAAGATCCAAGTGGCTCTCCTGGACCAGCAAATGGCTCACGCCAGTGGAGCCCTGGACTAAGGGCCCAACCATGCTCACCTACTTTTCCTTTTGCAAAATAAAGTTTCTTTCCGTGGTCAGAGTCGTTTTCAGTGTTTTTTCGCGAGCACCATGATTTTATTTATTTATTTTAATTATTTCACAATACTGCAGGCCAGATTTGCCCAAGCAGGAGGGGCATGAAAATACAAATCATAACAGCACGTACATGCAAAAAAAAATAATACATTGCATGTGACATACAACAGAATAAAAAATTAAAAGATTACAGAGCAGAAACAAAAAGCAATGAATATTGAAATTTCTCATAAGAAAGTCGTTTCCTTTCTACTGAAGAAACAAAGTTTGAAGGGCCTGTTCCACGTCAGGAGAACAAAAAGCCAATTCAGGAAGCGCGTTCCAATCAGCTATTGTTTGAGGGAAGAAACTGTGCTTGAATGTGTTTGTTTTAGACGTGCCGTGGTTGCTTAGTGGCTATGGTGTTGGGCTGCTAAGCAGGAGCCACGGTGGCCACATTTTGATGGGGGCGAAATGCGAAAACATTCGTGTAGTTAGACTTAGGTGCACGTTAAAAGAACCTCGGGTGGTCCAAATTTTCGGAGTCCCCTACTACGGCGCACCTCATAATCAGAAAGTGTATTTCGCTAGAATAGCAGCTTGGGTTTGTCGGTTTTCTATCCTGGTGTTAACAGCACAAAACATAGATGAGACACAAGACGACAAGCCACAACGCTTGTGGTGTCGTCTTCTCGTCTCGTGTCTTGTCTCCATTTTGCGCTGTTAACACCAAGGTCAGAAAGTGGTTTCGGCACGTAAAGCCGCCTAATTTAATTAATTTTTTTGATAGATGTCTTTCTTAGTGTGCAGGTCCAAAATTACGGACGAGTATTCAAGTTTGGACCTGATTAAAGTTTTATAAGCGAAGTTTTATAATCAGGCAGCGTTACGGGCAAAAATACACCAAGTGCGGCCCACAGAACCAATCAGCTGTTTTCACGTAGCCGCCATCTTATGTGTGCATAGCGAAATGGATTGGATGCGGAATTGGCACATGTGTGGCTATGACTCGAAAAATTAAAATATTTGTCTTTACTTTCAAGCGCGCGCTTGAAAGTAAAGACAAATATTTCGCGTCAAAAGATTACAAAACAATTTTACTCTCAGCGACATACAATTGTTCTTTTATTAGGCGTTAATATCTAAATGTTAGTTGCTATACGGTCCCTTTGCAAGTAAAAAACAAGCAAAACATGCTTCCAGCAATGATGGAGGCTGCTGATTGAGCAGATTGAAAAACGTCGCAGGTTCCCGCCCCCCGTACGCAGAAACAGTCGTGTCATTTTGACATCCGGAGTTTGGAATACTTTTTGTTTGGAATAGAGTTATGTTATCGCGCCCATGAATGCAATCGTCGCAACGAGAACAGCACCCGGCAATGAAAAAGGCACCCCGAGACTTCTGCAGTACTACTGCGCGCGTGCACGGAAAGCGACAAAACGGCCGATTCAGGCCCGACAGTGGCAGAAGCTGCGCGTTACGTCAGCCTTATGAATGCAATCGTCACGACGAGAACAG
This sequence comes from Dermacentor andersoni, assembly GCF_023375885.2. Lineage (NCBI taxonomy): Eukaryota > Metazoa > Arthropoda > Arachnida > Ixodida > Ixodidae > Dermacentor > Dermacentor andersoni. The sequence goes on from NC_092817.1 coordinate 213,652,920, forward strand.
CACCCGGCAACTTCTGCAGCACTAACGTGCGCACACACGGAGAATACGTAACGGTAATGAGGAATCTGCCATGCGGGTGTTTGCCGACAAGAGGGGGCTGGCTGAAAAGCTGGCACACAGCTTCAGTAAGCGTGAGGCCGCTGTCGTCGTGCTAGGCCACTGCGGTATCAAACGAAAATAACTTTTGTCACGCGAAGTGAACAAATACTGCATGTTTTTCCCTCTTTCATCACACTCTCTTTGAGTTCCGTGTTCAGTTTTAAACAGGTAGGTGGGCGATCTCATGCAATTTCGGTTAAACAGTACTACCGTTTAGTACGTACTTTTTCCGAGCTCCGGCCAACTATGGTTTAACGAGGTTACACTGTATAAACACATTTCCTTATATAGAGGTTCAAAACATGCCATTCTATGGACAAAACATTATAAAACGGTAAATAATTTGCTATACAGAAACTTTAGTCATTACAGTTGGTTATATTCAAGTTTACCTGTACTTCCACCTGCTTCCTTCTCGCAACAATGACTGGATTAGACTATCGAGAAGAAAAGGGGGTTAACCGAGGGGCCCGATTTTTATTAGTCATATCATGAGAAGCCAACAAACACTGACACCAAGGACAGCATAGGGAAAATTACTTGTGCTTAATAAATGAAGTGAGGAAACGATACAAAAATGGAAATTAAGGTGGATGAAAAAACAACTTGCCGCAGGTGGGAACCGAACCCACAACCTTCTCATTTCGCGTGCGATGCTCTACTACTTTGGTAGTAATTTCCCCTATGCTGTCCTTGGTGTCAGTGTTTGTAGGCTGCTCATGGATTAGACTAAGGAATTCTTGGGAAAGAGCATCATCACATGGACTTACGGGCTTGGCAGTCCTGTCCTTCTTGGCACTTGGTGTCAGGCTGGGCACCCAGAAGCTGGGCAGCTGGGAGTCCTTGCCATTCACCATGTTGGATACACTTGGACTGTCCTCAGAACCTGGAGCATCATTTTACAACTTTGCTGCCTTGCAACCAGAGTAGAGCTAGAGAGGCAGTAGGGGATCCCTACTGAATGCTAAATTTTGCATGCTGAGTTTGCCATTAGCTGAAATTTCTGCAGTCCTTTTCCGTTTTCATGCAAAAAACTAGTGAATGCTAAATTTTGCGAGCCGATTGAGGAAGCCAATCAGCTGAAATTTCTGCACTTCTGTTGTTTCTGTAGTTATGCACAAAATTATAACCACTGGGCGACCCTTCAGCTGATAGTTGACGTTTGCAGCCCGTGCAAATAATCAATATTTTAAAATTTTCAATCGAATCTTGGCACATTCTTGTAATAGTGAAAACTAGGGCACTTGAGAAGGGTTGAAATTTGACCTTGTTGGTATGACATACTGCAAGTGAAGCACGAAAAGCAAGGGCGGGTACAACACAAACATGTTAAAAAAGAAAAAGAACTATCGGTTTTAAATATTGATTAGGCTGCACATGGCATCCAAGCCACTTGAAGGTCACTTATGTGCATACATTTACTTGCCCTCTGATTCAAATAAAACATCTGAGTGTGTCCCATAAGACCCCTCTAACATTGCCACAAAGCTCTTTGGTCGCCAGCAAGCGGCGAGTGTGGAAGGCTCCGCCACCGTTCCCGTTTTCCCACATGTGGTTAGTCAACCATGTTTTTGCTGTGGCAACCATCGCAGCTGCCCGTATCCCCTTCTTTACCTAGCATATCATTCTCTTCGAGAGAACCCTCAGCGATGTCAACTATATAGCTAGCTGTCCTGCCCGAAGTGTTAGTTGCAATCGTAATAAATGCTTTCTGAGGGTGCACGTGGTTGTAGTCTATTATTTCCTCGAGCTTGTAGCGGGCCGTGGTTGATGGGCAGGCGTACACCAACTGTAGGGCTCGGTGTGCCAAGCAATAGCGTCAGTGGCATCTCCTCCCTATACTGACATTTGGCTGGTTGGTTGGTTGGTTAGTTGGGGTTTAATGGCACAAAGGCAACTAAGGCCATGCTGCGCCAGTCACAAGACAAAAGGAAACGCAAGGTTAGAGGAGGCAAACCTGCATTGCATTATAATTCGTGTAAATAACCGGTTGTCTCTAAAAAGTGGAACAGGTTAGTAAATGGCACTAGCGGGTCATCTGCCAGTAATAGGGCAGGGTGTAAAGGTATATTTAAATTATATAGGTTGTGCAAAAGCTTCCGTCGCTGAGTTTCAAACTGTGGACATGTTATAAAGATATGTATTACTGTAAGAGGTTGATTGCATTTTTCGCAAGTCGGCAGGTTTTCTTTTCAGAGGAGAAAGTTGTGTGTTAAATGTGTGTGTCCAATCCGAAGTCGACACAGGATCACCTCATAGAACCGTCGCTGGTGAGTGCACGACTTCCACTCACCAATTACGGGTTTAGTAAGATGTAGCTTGTTACTTAAGCAATTGTCCAATGTCTGTTGCCATTTGTACGTCAAGGCCTTCCTAATCGCCGTGATACTATCCCGATATGGAAGCGCTGTGTTTGTTATGTATTTGCGCGCTGCCATTGATGCACTGCTTCATTTTCCGGTATACCGACATGGCTTGGTACCCAGCAAAACCTAATTGACCAGCCGTATTTGTTTAATGTTACCATGTTTAAAATATCCCCTATCAGGGGTTCACATTCGGATTTCGCATGTAGAGCCTTCAGTGTGCTTAATAAATCAGTGTATACTACTGTGTTTTTGTGTTTGTCAGCGATGCTCTTTTCAACTACAGTCCATATTGCGTATACTTCGGCTGTGTAGACAGAGGCATCTTGTGGTAATCGAATACTTATTTCCCAATGTACCGTTACGGCCCCCACACCCATGTAATTTTTTGTTTTAGAGCAATCGGTGTAAAATTCCATGTAATTTTGGTATTTCTCCTGAAGAGCGCGGGATTCTGTGTATAATTTGTTCGTGTGGGGTGTCTTTCTTCTTTAAACGTGTCAATGTCCAGTCACATAACGGTTCAAAATCGTACCACGGGGCCAAACGCTGTGACTTTCTGGCAACCTGGAGGACTTCGCGAGGAATGTCATAATCCCGAACATATTCCTCATATCGCAGGATTGGCGGCTTAATCATGTTTGGTTTGTTTGTATAGTGTAAGCGTGAGTTGCACTGTGTGACTATGTTGAAGCATATGTGTCGTGGTGAGGACTGAATTCTTAGTACGCAAGAAAAAGTTAGTAGCACTCTGCACTGCTGTAAAGGAGGTTCATTACAGTCAACATACAAACTATGGACAGGCAATGTTCTGTAAGCACCACTTGCCAGTCGTAGTCCAAAGTTATGAAATGGATCAAGTCGTCGGACGTAAGACTGTCTGGCTGAACCGTATATGATGCTACCATAATCTAATATGCTGCGCACCAAAGTACGGTAGATGCGTAGCAGACATTCACAATCAGAGCCCCAGCGCTTCCGGGACAGGACCTTGAGGACGTTAAGTGCATTATTCGCTTTTATTTTAAGGCTCTTTAAACGAGCGAGAAAGTTCATCTTTTTATCAAACAGAACACCCAGAAACTTTTGTTCTTGTTTTACTGGTAGTGTGGCTTCTTGTAGCTTAAGGGTGGGATCTGGTTGTAGGCCCCTTTTTTGTGTAAAGACACTAATAGTTTTTTCACTTGAGAAACGAAAACAGTTTTCCGACGCCCACTGTGTTAGTTTGTTTAACGTAATTTGAATTTGCCGTTCGCAGGATGTCAGGTTGGATGCACGACACGCAATTTGTAGATCATCCACATATAATGAATGCATTACAGAGGATGGAATCACCTTAGTGGCAGAGTTCATTTTCACCACAAACAATGTTGTGCTTAATATGCATCCTTGTGGCACACCATTTTCCTGAATGAATACACGTGACAGCGCCGTTCCTAAACGCACCTCGAATGTTCGGTCCGACATGAAATCGGCTAGACATTTGAGCATTCTACATCAGATTCCTAAATCTGCTAAGTCCCTTACAATGCCAAACCTCCATGTTGTGTCGTACGCCTTTTCTAAATCAAAGAAAACAGTGAGACAATATTGTTTGTGTAGAAAGGCCGCACGTACCTCGTCTTCTAGTTGGACTAGGTGATCTGTTGTGGAGCAACCTTTCTTGTATCCACACTGATGGTTATGTAGCAGGTTCTCTGTTTCAAGGACGTATGTCAATCTTATGTTGATGATGGCTTCATAGGACTTCGCAAGACAACTTGTGAGTGCTATGGGTCTATAACTGGTTGCTGTTGTGGGAGGTTTTCCAGCTTTCAAGAAAGGGATTATGGTGGCTTTTTTCCACTCTTTGGGCATTTTTCCTGTTTCCCAGATTATGTAGAAGAAATGAAGCAAGGTCTCAACTGCTTTAGGGGATAGGTGAGCTAGCATTGCGTAATGTACCCTGTCCGGACCGGGTGCTGTTATTTTGCCAGTAGTAAGTGCTCTGTTGATTTCTGGAAGCATTATACATTCTTTCTTAACTTCCTGTGGTCGGAAGCTTTAGTTTTTCTGCTAATTGCTTATGTTTTAGAAATGGAGCAGAGTAGTTCTCCGAGCTTGATATATCACGGAAATGTTGCCCTAAAATGTCTGCTTGTTCTTCTATATTTGTTTGCGTGCCTGGAGGTGATAGTAAGGGGATAGTGTAAGAAGCGTAGTCGCCTCTAAACTTACGAACCTGATCCCACATTCATTTGGATGTTATTGAGCTATTTACAGACGAGACATAATCTTTCCAGGACTGTCTCTCGGCTTGTCTGCGTGTGTACCTGGCTTTCGCTTTTGATTTCTTGAAAAAGAGTAGATTTTCTAGTGTTGGGCATCGCCGAAAGATACCCCACGCTTTGTTTTGTAGTTTTTTTGTTTCTGTATATTCCTTCGTCTGCCAGGGTTTCAGGTTTTTTCTTATGAAACCAGAGGATTGTGGGATTGTCTGTTCTGCTGCAACGAGTATGCAGCCGGTAATCTTCTCATTCATTTCGTCTATTGTTAGCTCATCTGATATGTTATCCAGAGCGGCCTTTTCAGTAAAGAGAGGCCAGTCTGCTAGGTGGGGTTTCCAACGGGGTCTTAATGGTATGGTAGGAAAAGGAGATGTTCTTTAAATAATAGCAGGCATATGGTCACTACCATAGGCGTTGTCAATAACACTCCATTGAAAATCGCCAAAGAGAGATGGAGAGCACAGTGCCAGATCTAAGCAACTCATAGCTTCTGTGCTTGGGAAGTAGTAAGTTGCCGCACCGGTGTTTAAAACCGTTAGGATTTTAGGAAATTTGTTAGGATAAAATCTTCAAGCGTTTGACCCCTGTTGTCAGTAGTTTTACTACCCCATAACGTGTTATGTGAATTAAAATCACTGCCTATTAAAAATGGTTCAGGTAGCTGGTTTAAGGGGGGACATGGGTTGTGGAGATTATTTCCTGCATCTTATGGCCAAATCTGATGAAAATAAACAAGCTTAGTTAGTTTCATTGTGCTGATTTCAAATATGCAATAATTTTTCTTGTAGGTCCATTAGTTCAGGAGATTGACAGTGCTGCCACTCTATTGTTTCCACAGACAATGGAAAAAAAACTGCTCAGCAGAAAGTGAATATTATTGCATAGCTAGATACTATAATGTGCAATAACTGCAATGCTGCAAAAAGTTTTCAAATGAGATTCCAATTAGCCATTCTGCAGGTGATCAAAATTCTTTCCTTGACCTAAAGCTACCACATCAAAAGAAAATTAATAAAATGGAAATATACATGTGCACAAATTTGAAATTCTGCTCTCAGCACTTTGTAATATGCAGATTAGGCTTTCTGCTAAAGAAAGAATTAGTGCTCTAGCTGTTCTAGATCATGAGATATCACTCCGACAGTCTAGTGAAGTGACCCAAAAACATGTTTTGAGAAAAGTGAGAAAACGTGCAAAACCCTATTTTATTTACTAATTTACAGCTGGAACAGCTCAGTAGGCACCAGGCATGTAGTCCTGCTGACTCCCAGCTCCTGTGTGCCGCTTTTTGGGAGACTGGCGCAAATCTTCTGATGCTTTGCGCTTCTTGGCTGATGCTGCCATTCGACGCCCATCTTTCTCAGCCATGCGGGTGCAACTTTTCTCGCTTGGATTTAGACATAGTTCTTTCATTATGTCCTTTGAGGCCCTTGCATTGCCTGCATTGAACTTTAGTACTGCCTCTGCCACAGCAGCCTCCACCATGAATAAAGAAGCGTGCCTGTCTTTTGGCGCCAGTGCCCAGATCATTGAATGCAGGCTTAAATTGTTATTTTGCGTTTTACCACGCTGGCAATGTTGCAGCAGTTTCTTGTCTGAAAGACGTTCATATATGGGACGTAAAGCCTGACAAACATGAGGAGGAAGCTTTCGAGGATGTTTTGGAACCGGCTCACCCTTGGCCGCTGCAGCATTTTGCTTGCACCAGGAGTTTGGGCCTGATGGACAAAGAGTGTGATTAGCCACATCATCGTTTGATGTGATGTGATATGTGGCCATCACTGCATTTTGAGTGGCATCTACGTCTCCTTTGTGGGTCTTCAGAGCCCATCCGTAGTATGAGGTTAACTTGCAAATCAAATCTGCTGTCAAGCGGCCCTTTCAACCAAGACTCATGTCCAGGGCCTCCGTGTTTTGCCACGAAGTTGCGCAAAGCCGTCCCCATGCGCTTTTCCACATGATTCACGCAGTCCTCTTTTTCAATCGGGATATACCCATACACTTCATCATCTTGTAAAGGGAGACTGCGGCTGTCCCCGTCACAAAGCACCGTTGTATACCGCAGATTGTGCCGCTCCAATGATCGCCTGAAAAGGATGAGGGCAGCTTCCACCTCCATCTCCCCAGCTTTCTTATTAGTGTTCTGACACTTGTGGCCATTCTTCCAGGCTCCATAGGAAGGGTCACTCCCCTTAGGCCCCGACTCGCACCCAGCACAGAAATTGCTCAATACCACAAAGTCGAACACAAGTCCGTTGAACAACTCGATCACAGTGCCGATGCCGATATGGGACGTATAACCGCGGGTCGTCCATGACCCATCATACGACACCGCGATGTTCCCAGTATGACCTACGTTCAGTTCGGCGTAAGGTTCGCGAATCGACCGCGCACAGTCGCTCGTCAGATTACGCGCCGCGCGATCGGCCGCTGGCGTCAACTTCGTCTTCACGTAACTCTGCCACGTTTTCGTGTGAAGCGCCCGACGGCTGATGCCTATCAACGAGAAAATGTCATTGAACGTAGTCTGTCGGTTCCCCGTTGCCTGCATGGCACGCGTAGCCAAAACGTTCACAGCAAAGGGTTTCATTCGTTCAGCACTGTGAACGCGCGGCGAGCTCAACACCGACACAATCTCTCCACAGTTCGCGCACATAAAATGCAGCTTCACAGCGAGTCCGTATTCCCGCTCGTCTCGGACGATTTCTAAAGCACCATTGCAGATGTTGCAGTTCGCAAACGTTAATAAAGTGTTCACGGCACTCAAATCCACAATTGTAAACGTAGTCCCACCAGGCGGGCAAAGTGCATCGTCGGTACTGTCACCCACGAACTCGCGTTTCCTCTCCGTCGCTGGAGCGGAAGACAACTCCGATAGCTTTGCTTTGGCTTTCGCTTCATCCTCCTCCAGCTCGGAGGGTTGCCGGTAGATCGTATCTTGCCGTACGCGAGCGCTGGTCAAAGGGTCGGCGGCAGACGGACTTGTCGCAGTATCCGCAGCAGCAGATGCGGTCGTTAGGCCTGTCATTGCTGCATCAATGATTTCGGCATCGGACGCTGAGATTGCGGCATTCTGGGCATTTTGCAGTGTTGAGCAGCGTTTTTTGAAGTTTTCAATGAGCGTCCGTCGCACTTTTTTCCCAACAAACTTGTGCCACGTTCGCAATTTGCGCTCCGTTTCAGACATCGCGTTGACACTGGGGCAAGATGGCACACCTCAATGCGCGGCTCCAAGCGCGGAGCAGACGATGGCCATGCAGTTCCGCCAATCTGGAGGCAAGCTCAAGTCACGTGCACCGAGTGACGAATAGGATGGCGTTCTAGTACCTTCTTTTGCCGTGCATTTTCTAAGTGGCCAATGGCCGAATGGGGCCCGTTCTGGCGGGAATTTGAAAGGAAAAGTCGCCTCTTTCAGATGAGACCAAGACGTCCGCGCTAGCACATGTGGAAGAGCAGGCGCGCGTTTTGGAAAATGTGCCGTTTCAGCGCAAGTTCCGCCTGAAATTCAGCTAGTACATGTCGTACAAGGCGTCACTGCGGCTAAAATACTGATGTTATCGGTATGAAATTAACAATGTAGATGCAATAATAGCTCTACACTCCAAAAATGCAATAAAAAAAGATCGAGTTTTTTCACAATTTTTGGTCGCCACAACCCGTGTCCCCCTTAAAATTAACTCTAGATCTCTTACGGTAAAATGTGAATGCGGCGGAATGTATACTGAACAAATGGTGGTGGTTTTGTGAGCTAAAACGGTGACAGCAATGGCTTCTATGTGAGTGTTAATGGGAACTTCTCTGGCTGCTATACCACCTGGCAGAACAATGGCTACACCACCTGACAGCCGGTTTGCCTGAGTACGTTCGCGCCGTACAACAGTGAAACCTTTTAAAATGTTTTTCTGTTTTTCGTCTAGGTTTGTTTCCTGTAAGCACAGGGCCACAGGAGAGAAGTTTATTAACATGTCTTTAATGTCACCTAAGTTATGCAAAAGCCCTCTACAATTCCAATGGATAATAAAAGCCATCTTAAAATTGAAAGATAAGAAATGGCACTACGGAAAAATTAAGAGGCGAGGTATAGGTGACATGCTTTCTTATTTTGAGTGGTTATTGGGATTTTGTCCCTATTACGACGCTCAAGAGAATGCTTGTCCTTGGGTGTCAATGACACCGGAGCTTTTGTGTCGACCTCCATCGCTCTCTCAGAGGCGCTGGAGGACCGAGAGTTTGGCGCTGAGACACGTGTCTTGGGCCTTGGGGTTCGTTTGATCTCAGGGCCCTGCGGGACTGGTGTCTGCAGGGCCTGCGAAGATGATGGAGCAGTACTGGCTGTTTCCACCACAGGGCGGGAGGCGTCACTACGGGACCACTGTGCGTGGGCTCGCAGGACTCCTCAGGCCTCTGTGACGATGCCCCCACCTTCGTCACATCGGCATAACTGCGTCGCGAAAGGTACGACAGTCGCTTTCTGGCTTCGAAGAAAGAGACTTTTTCTTTAACAGTTAGTGCAATTACTTCTTTTTCTTTTTTCTAGCAAGGGCAAGACCGCGAGTAAGCAGGATGATCTCCTTTGCAGTTAACACAATGTGGTGAAACGGTGCAATTCTCAGATTGGCGATCGTTGGAGCTGCATTTAGCACAAGTTGTTTGTCCTCGGCATGCATATGAAGCATGTCCAAATCTTTGGCACTTGAAACATCGTCTGGGATTCGGGATATATGGTCACACATTGACTTTGACATAACCTGCATCGAGTGAAGTAGGCATTACGCTTGTTCCGAAGGTGAGTATAACATGTTTGGTGGGGATTTCTTGATCGTTTCTGCGGATTACTATTCTTTGTACTTTGGTAACATTTTGTTCCTGGAAACCTTCCAGCAGTTCCTCGTTGCTTAAACCAATGAAGTCTTCTTCAGATATTACTCCCCTGCTTGTATTAAGTGTTCTGTGGGCTGAAACAGTCACTGTCACTTCGCCAATACTGGTAAGTTCAGACAGCTTATCTGCTTGATCTTTATTATTCAGTTCTAGGAGGAGGTCCCCGCTAGACATTTTGGAGGCTTTGTATGTCTGTCCGATTTTATCTTTCAGGCATTTGGCTACCAGGAATGGAGAGAGCTTTCCAACAGGCGTGTTGCTTTCACTGTGGACTACATAGTATTTGGGGAAAGATAGAGTGTTGCTAAGAAAGGAGAATTGGAATGGTACTTCAGTGTGGCATCTTTTAATACACCGATCATAGACTACAGAGGCTTGCGCTGCCATAGGAAAATGTGTTTGTTCGGCAACAGAGCTGACCGCCCACCATGGAGCCCAACGAAGGGGACGTGGCAGAGCTTGCGCACAAGTCTGCACGACGCCAGTCGTACGCCATCACTATAGCCAAATATGGTGTACCCAAGGTAGGATATCCACACAAGGTTAACCCTTGCTGCCAAGGAGAAAGGAAGTAAACAGAAGAGAGAAGAAGATAGGAAAGGTCAGAAAGTGAGAGAGAAAGACGAAGATTCGAGGAGAAAGAGACAGGAAGAGGCGACTGCCGATTTCCCCCGGGTGGGTCAGTCCGGGGGTGCCGTCTACGTGAAGCAGAGGCCAAAGGATGTGTTGCCTCCGCCGGGGGGCCTTAACGGTCCCAACACCCGGCATCGGCTCAACCCCCAGGATCCCCCTTTCCCCGGACACGGCTGAGCCGCGCACGGCTACATGCGGGAGGGTCCAACCCTCGTGTGCTCGGGTATGTGATGTTGCGACGCACCAAACGCCTGCTGACGCAGACGCTCCTACGGAGTGACATTTGGCGTTCCCAACGTGGGGCAAGCTCTTGGATAACAGGACGACAATCAATTCGGTGCAAAGAAGGCTTCGTCTGGACCAGCGTTAGGCCTTGTCCAAAGGCGTGATCGCTAGCTAGGTTGGGCATGTGCTTTCTTGAATGCAAGTTAACGCTGCACCAATGTCACCAAACTTGTGTGGAAGCTGAGATTTGCAGTGAGTTTTCCTCCTAAGAAATCGACAGCGCGAGGGCTGTGGAGGGCGTGCAACGAAGAGTGGGCCTGAAGCGAATGAGTGCAACAGCCAACACGGTAGCCAATTTTCCTTGAAATATGTATATAGTCTCCTCTCTGTATCTTTGGCTCTGGGAGCCGAGCACCAGAAATGCTGACTAGAATGTCAGCGGGGCACAGTCCCACGAGTCCACTTGGAAGCTGCGTGTTGAGCAGTGAGCAGGGACCACTTAGTTAGGCCTGTATCTCCTTGCGGCGGCTTTATGAGGCATTTCTGGCATTGATATCCATCATGGACGCGATTAGGCCTAAGGCGCTTCGAAGCTGCTGGTCGCATGTTCGAAGATGACCGCCATGCCGCGTCACTTAGCAGGTGCAAACGGATTAGCTAGTTTTGCTATACTCACCCGAGCGGAGAAACCTCAATCAAAATAGAAAGCTTATTTTGTTCAGATGGATTCAATATTTTGCAGGTGGAATAACAGAAAGCTCGGGGGACCACAGAGCAGTTTATTCAAATGAGCATCACTCACTTTCATGCTGTACTACTATAACCAGAAAAATTCTGTCAAAGCAAATAACTTCATTCAAGCAAACTTGATTGTTGTTTTTGCGGCATAAAGCTATGCAATAGACGTGTGGTTCAGCATCGCATCAGACGGCCGATGCTGCGGCAGCCTCTACTGCCTCAATTCTAAATATGTTCGTGGAGCGCATTCCAGCGACTTTGCAGAACGAGTGAAGGCGCCCGGACTTGCCATTGCTGTCATCGTCCCTGCCTGCTTTCTCGGCCTCAAATAACAGTGGAGGCCCTTCCCAGTTCCCGGTCCAATGCAGCAGCATATCACAACCCCGATAAGGGAGAGCCAGCATCACATACTCCCCCAATAGCGCGTCGGTGCAAGGTTGCTCTTGCAAGCGCGCGCGCCGCTTCATCAAAGTTCTGACCCACTGTTGTCGGGTGGACATCGTGGCGTGAACTTTGAGGGAAAGCCACCGTCAGCCCCCATCATTGTCAACCCCTGCAACAGCTGCCGTATCTGGACAGCCGCAACTTGGGCTTGTGCTGCCTATTGACATGGATTCTGCCATTTCCTGTCTGAGTTTACCTTTGCATCTCCCCGGAAACTTCGTCACCGCTTTCCTTTTAGCGATCTCTCCGCCGTAAGAGAACATTTAAGGAGGGGGGGATGTGAGAATGCTCAGGTCCCATGTCCGTCACATGCGCGGCAAACGTCGCATCCAGTGCACGCGCACCAAGCAGGTTGGGGAGAGGGGAAACCTTCCTTTCACGGGTGGCGCATAGGAATCTCAAGGGCTATCAGCGCCACTGGGTGTGTCACATGAGATCTCTCTGGCATCACCCAACTCTCTTTGGTGGCCAGCAAGTGGTGAGTGTAGTAGTAGTCTCCGCTACCATTCCCGTTTTCCCACACATGGTTAGTCAACCGCGTTTTTGCCACGGCAGTTGTCACGGCCGCCTGTATCCCCAGCTGGTAAATCGGAAGCCCCTTCTTTACCTACCGTATTATTCTCTTCGAGGGAACCCTCAGCGATGTCAACTATATAAACGTGGTTGTCGTCTGTTGAGTCCTCGGGCTTGTACTGGAGTGCGGTTGACGGGCAGGCATGCGCCAGTTGCAGGGCTCGGTGTGCCAAGGCCCCGTGTACCGACAACACTGGACTTGGTAGACCACCGGCTGTGCAGGGTCATACCACAACTCACAATGTGAGTTGTGGTCATACCACAACTCACATTGCTTTATTATTTGAAGCGGTCAGAGAAATCGAAACATCATGTTGACATGCTGCCAGGAGGAGGTTCCCACCAAAGCAGACACTGACTTTTCCTTCCTGCCTTTCTTTTCTTGGAAAGCATAATTAGCGCCAGCAATCAAGGACAGAAGGGGGACGACACCACAATGCGCTCTTTTCTCCCTTCTGTCTTTGTTTGCTGGTGCTAAATATGCCTTTTAAGTCAGTTTACCAACAAGCCCAACAAATGGCAATGCTGAATTTTTTTTTTTTTTTGCTGCACAGCACCATCGAGAGGAAGGGTCTTCCATTTGAAATTTCAAGCAGTTTTGTGCCATGCTGCCACTTCATACTTTGTAGGCACGATTTCAACCTCATGATCTACTTGCCACAATTGTGCGTTTCTGACGGCCAAACCTGGTAAGGGGTCCTTTAACTTTCTCCAGATATTAAGTTAGTGGGTTTCTGTCTGTTACCTTTCACGTATCTCCAGAATTTATGAGGCGTTGATTTGACAAATTTAATGTCAAGGTACCTTTGTACGAACATAGCTATGAATATTTGTAGGAACATAACCACGAATGGCAGAAAACTTGCCTACAACTTGGCGCCACTGCATCATTCTTACCTAGATAACTTTCTGTGAATCCACCAAAAGTACCCTTTTCTCCTTTCTTCTTTTTGATAATAGTGCAGATATTCTGTGCCAAAATATTAGCTTCACAGGTGTTAACTGTGTGGCATTGTACGTTGTTGAATGCTCTTTCAGCACGCCGTGAGCAGGCAAGAAACAGGGCTATGCTTTCCTTTAGGAGAGTGGCAGAGCGAAGAAAAATAACAACTGGACAATGAGACAAACGCACAGTCCTTGTTATGCACTGACACTCTCTCCCGAGTAATTCTAGCAACTAGCCCAAATTTTTAAGCTAGAGCGTAGGTTTGGGCATGTTGGTATTCCATAACATTTAGGTTTATAGTGCACAAAAAGGGACGAGAGACAGAAGTACGACACGGACACAGCACTGTGTCTGCATCGTACCTCTGCCTCTCGTCCCTTTTTGTGTGCTAAAAACCTGAAAGTTTTAAGATAGCTTTTCCATTGGCGAGCATGCAGCCTACGTAGCCATTTAAAGTTGAATAGTGCACAGAACTTATTACATGCTTGACTCATGGTCTTGAATGTTTCCTCAGACACAAAAAATGGTTTATTGTCAGTGAGCCTTGGATGTAGCAAAAATATTTCTGTATTCAGTTTCGACAAGCACTAGACACTGCAGTGGTTGCACGAAGGTGACACATGTGAAACCAAGTCCCACTGCCACGACCAAGACTGCACCAACTTTATTATGCATTATCTCATAGTCACATTAATTACGGTATTGCTGCTTATGGCAACATGTACCAGTGCCACTTATCATCTGTTCAACACATGCAAAACCAAGCTCTTCAAATTATTTCTAACTTCAGTTGCGATAATATTAATATCATATGCGTGGAGAACAAATTGACAACTACTGATTTCTTTGCAGTCAAGATAATTACTATTCTTTTCAGGTTGATTAATAAAGATCTCATAATTTTATTTCCTTAGATTCCTTGAAGAATGTTAACCCTACTCGTTTTGCATAGAAAAATAATTTCTTGCGGCCTAAAGCTCTTACTAATCACGGTAAAATGACAGCATCATTCTGCGCTATTCTGCATCATTCTGAGTGGGCAGCTTGGCAACAGCTACGGAATGCCACCTAAATGCTGTTTCTTGCTTATGCAGTTTGCCAGTCTTTTACTCGGAACCGTCGTCCCTGCTGCTGCCTTCACGCGGCTGACTGCACCATCACCGGTGCAATTGCACGTGGCTGAGATAGAGGAAGCTGCGCAGGTCTGCACTATCGCCCACGTGTGTCATGGGTGCGGGCCATCGATCCGCTCGTCTCTGCCGCTAGACACCGCCCTCAACATTGCCATTCCTGACAAACCAATCAGCAACCCTCCCAGCTCAGCGACATCATCAGGCAGGGGTTTAAAAGCCCCGTGTGCGGTTCCCCTCTTCAGTGGGCAGCTTGGCAACAGCTACGGAATGCCGCCTAAACGCTGTTTCTTGCTTATGCAGGTATGTTACCGCAAAAATGCTCATTGTTTAAAGTCCGACAATCGTTTTTTGCTGTTGCTGTGCTGCCCACAGCCACTTTTTTTTCATGATATATGCTCTGTTATGTTGACGGCCCTCAACCGCCTTCTATTGAGTGGTGATATCGAGCTTAACCCTGGACCCACTACGGGAACCCGGTCGACTAAATCTACTAAAAAGGGTCGCACTTCTTTGGGCCATTCAAGCCGCTCTGCTAATTCGCCGAGGGCTTCTAATACTACTGGAGAGCTGGTGGTTGAGGAAGCATTGTCGAACTCCGATAATCCTGTGCTTGTACAACTTTTGACTGAAATATTGACTAGCAATAAGAACATGGCTCGCGACATTGCAGAGATAAAAAGTTCTGTTGGTATGAGCTTCGAGGCACTTGAATTGCGCATTTTCGCTGTTGAAAAGGCATTGGCCACCCCTGCTTCACGGCCTGAAAATGGTCAATTACATAACGAAATAAGTGCACTGAAGCGTTCAGTCTCTGAGTTGACTGGAAAGAATGAAGACCTAGAAAATCGGTCTAGGCGGAATAACATTATTTTACATGGCTTATTGGAAACTATTGATGAAACTCACAATTCCCTTCTTTCCAAAATATCTGAATTATTTCAACAGAGTCTTGGTATTCAATGTCCTCGCATCAAACGCCTCCATTGTTTGGGAAGAGCTCGTGAAAACCATCCACGCCCGTTAATTTTGAAGATGCTTGATTTTAATGACAAGCTTACTTTGCTGAAGAATGGTTTTAAGCTTACGGATTCCGGACTTAGGCTTTCTGATGACTTTTCACCCAGAGTTCGTGGAATTCGGAAGAAACTATGGGAGGCATCCAGTCAGCATCGCAACAATGGGTCTTCTGTTAAGATTAGGTTTGACCATATTTTCATTGACAACATTCGGTATAACTGGTGCGATTCCACCAACTCTCTTTTAAAAATCTCTAATCGTCGCAACTTTTCTAAGACAGCAGGTCCCGCATCACAGTCAGCAACAGCTTGAACTTCTTCTACAACCCAAAGAGATCTTACCATTATGAACATTAACGCTAGAAGCATAGCTAATAAATTTCCCCTTTTTCTTGCGCTTGTTTTGTCCTACTCACCTGACATTATTGGTATCACCGAAACTTGGTTACATGCGGGTATTCATGACTCGGAGTTTACACCACCAGGTTACGTCACCGTGCGAAATGATCGTCATAATCAAAGAGGTGGTGGTGTTGCATTGCTTTTTCGCTCAGATTTCAAATTTAAAGTCCTCTTCTCTCCGCTAGACATAGAATCAGTCTGCTGTAGACTTTACTACGGTAAGCAATTCTTAAACATATGCATTTTCTAACGTCCCCCTAATAGTTCGTTGGAAACTTGACTACCTGGACCAACTTTTACTGCAAGAGAATTTAGTTTCCTCAAATTTCGTCTTACTGGGTGATTTTAATGCTCCCGGAATCGACTGGACGTCTCTCTCATTTTTTGATCATGGTAGTGCATTAAACAGGAAATATGTTGAATTATCGTTATCTCTTGGCTTAAAGCAGGTCGTTCACAGTCCCACCCATGGTGACGCAGTTCTGGATTTGATTTTTCTCAGCACTGATTTTGCCAAGACGGGTTACAAGTATGAAATAATTGATGGTATCTCGGATCACAACGCTGTTTTTCTATCTGTAAACCGGCCAATCCATAACCAAAGTTTTACGCTGTCCACGTTTCGAGACTTTTCCAGAGCTGATGATGTCGGTATCACAGATGAACTATCCAACAATTTCGACGCATTTTTGGCACTTGGACTATCTAGTGACGTTGATGCGCTCATGGCGTGTTTTGAAAGCATAGTAAAATCATGTATATATCGATTCGTTCCTTTGAAAACTAAGAAAAAAAACAATAACCATGCTGGTAGACTTCCCACTAAACGCTCGGATAATCCTGAGGCATGCGTTTTGTACGCTCAGGTAAAAAATGAACTCCAGAAAAATACCACCTCGGCCAAAAATTTCTTCTATCATGTTCAGTTGCCGAAACTGCTCAAGTCTAACCCCCGTAAATTCTGGTCTTTCATATCTCCTGGCTCTTCTTCTTCCACATCTTTTTAAATCAACAACAGTGTTGTTAACGATCCATTAGAGATTTCAGAAGCATTTAATAGATATTTTCAGTCAGTATTCGCCTCGGATGATTCCAGTCGTTCAACATTTGCAACTAACAATTCATATGCAATTGATGATATCAACATTAGCCTAGAAGGTGTTTTGAATCTCATACTAAACTTAGATACTAAAAAACCAGCCAGCCCTGATGGAATTCCGAATTCCTTTTTAGTACGATTCTCACTATGGACATCTAAATATCTGTTCATTATATGTCAGAAGCCCCTTAATAGTGGCGTTGTGCCTTCTTCCTGGAAAAGAGCTAAAGTACTACCTTTTTATAAATCTGGTGACAGGCAGCTTTTATCTAACTATAGGCCTATTTCTTTAACTGCAACCTCATGTAAAATACTAGAACACATAATCTATAAGCATATAATACCGTTCCTTGAAAATAATAACCTATTGAACAGCTTTCAGCACGGCTTCAGGCGCGCTTTTAGTACTGTGACACAACTTACGGAGTTCACTCATGACCTTTCCCATTACATCGACTTAGGTAATCAGATTGACACCATTTTCATTGACTTTAGCAAAGCTTTTGACACAGTACTACATTCTAAATTGCTTCTGAAACTCCATAATATTCTAAATAACTCTCAGTTAGTGTCCTGGATTTCCAGTTTCCTTTCTTTGCGTTCCCAATTCGTATGCTATGATTCTGCGGATTCGTGTGTAGTCGACGTCACCTCAGGAGTCCCACAGGGATCCGTACTTGGCCCTCTACTATTCTTGTTTATTAACGACCTTCCAGACCATATTACTTAAAAAATACGCCTCTACGCAGATGATTGTGTTATGTACAGCCAAGTTGACTCACTCGCTGATCATAAGCGCCTTAAAGATTCCTTTGTTTCATTTTGTGACTGGTGTGCTACTTGGAAAATGAGCATAAATTTTGATAAAACTGTTGTAATGTCTTTTACTCACAGACACATGCCCGTATGTTATGATTATATATGCAACGGTGCACCACTAACACGAGTTTTTCAATACAAATATTTAGGCGTCATTTTTACACCCACCTTGTCTTGGTCTAAACATATAGATTACATTTGTAGTAAAGCGTTAAAAAAATTTGATTACATCCGCCAGACGTTGTCTCCTGCTCCGAGGCACACTAAATTAGTAGCATATAAAACACTGATTCACCCAATTTCAGAATATGCTTCCTCCGTATGGAACCCATATAAACAATGTGAAATTAATTGTATTGAGTCGGTCCAGAGGAAAGCTATTCGTGTTGTTTAACGTCACTTCGACCGAGACTTTTCACCGTCAGCTGCTCTTACGGAATTAAACCTCCAGTTTCTTTCTAGGCGGCGGCACATAGAATCTGAAGATTTTCTATTCTTATAAGAACTCTCTTTGTCACCTATCAGATCCCTCCCTTTTAATGCCTGCTTGCCCGACTTCAACTAGAGCTTATCATGCCTCTAATATCAGATCACTCCATCCACGCACTAACACTTTCAAATACAGTTTTTTTCCCCGCATGATTGCACAGTGGAATTTGTTACCTGCCGAAGTTCGTTTGTTACCCATTTCTCAATTTTTAAATGCTATTGCTGATGTATAGTTCCTTCACATTTTTATATTTCGTTTGTTACGCATTTCTCAATTTTTAAATGCTATCGCTGATGTATAGTTCCTTCACATCTTTATATTTCTATGTTCTTGTTTCTGCATATCATAATTAGTTTTCCTCGCATGTACACCCACTCCTGCCATAGCCCTAACGGGCTGCAGTATGTATAAATAAAAAATAATGTGGAATTCTCTTCCTTACCCTATCAGAACATCATCATCTCTTACTGCTTTTAAAAAAATACTTAAAGCCCATCTTTTAAATAAATAATTCTGTTATGATTTCTTTATTGCACATACTCTGCACTTTTCTTGTTTCTTTCTTTTCTTTTTTCTTTCCAATTTATCTTTGTAATTATTTTACATGGTAAAAATGCACTGTTACTGTTCATGTTAACTTTCCTTACATATATTCAATGTTCGTGCAAATTTATATTCCTTTATCAAATATTTATGTCATCACAAAACAGATTCATGTATATATAAACTTTCGTTTTTATGTACCCATTTCTTCTGTTGGTTTGGTTGATTCTATACTTCTCTGATAATTTCGTAATTTGTATCCAGTAATCATGTACAGAGGGTCCCAGTACAGTCTTGTGACCCACTTCTGCATATCCTTCTCGTAATCGTACTTTGAAAAATTAATATTTGATTGATTGATTGATTGACTGATTGATTGATTGATTGTATTCAAGTAGTACATCACGTACACAGGTATTTGATATTTTCCTAACCCCAGTGGTTAGGAAAATATCAAATGCTTCAAATCTTCAAAAGATAAGTCATTATGAAAGCAAAAACTTGACCAAACATTAAACAACACAATGTAGGGATTGCAATGATGCAAGCAAGGGGTTTAACATTGGACACACATACCCATAGACAAGGAGGTAGATGCTGTGCTAACAATGGTACGCTCCTTGCAAACAAAGGACTCGGCTTTGGAACGCTCTTCTGCAAGGGCCAACTCCTGCAGTTCCTTCTGAAAAAAACAAGACAGTATTCTCAATGCCTTGCCCCACAATGGTGAAACCAACTGCACTTATCTGACCCATCCACACTACTAATGCTCATGAGTTACGCTCACTGTAATGAGCCTTTGAATAAGAGGTACTTGATCAATTGAGAGATCATGGTTCTAAAGCACAAATTATGCGACAAAATACAAAAGTTGCAACAAATCATGCAGCATGTTTGGCTATTGCCCCAAGCAAAGCTAGCAGAAGCACCAAAAATTCTTCCAATAATGTCTTTATACACCCCAGTTGTAAGTTGTACAGTCTGTGTTACCTTCGTCTTGTCTATCAAACTATAGTACATCATGTTCAATCAAAAAATTATTAGTAAGAAACTCTCGAAGTGTATCAAATCTACTCATAATTGATTTTGGAGACAACTTTCTCAAGAGAACAATTTGTAACAGAAGAGCTAGTAGTTTGGCGAATTGGTACTGACGTGAACCAAGGGGTTGGAGTGGAGAGCCAGAACCAGAGTACTAGCACAGCAGGCTCTGAAAGAGAACGAACCAGCTCCTGCTGTGCTTGCACTGCCCAACTTTTTCTTCCTTCACAGCCAGCATCAAGGCACCGGCTGAGAGCGGTGACCCCCGCACTTGCAGCGTCGGTGAGCGCCACCGTGTCAATTGATATTACTGGTTGCACAATGAAGGGAAGGCAAGCTTGACACAAGCGCAACTGGTATCTTTACTGAAACTTATAATATTCATTTATTAGCATCCCCTTCAGGACAAATAGCTGTTAAATAGCTTGCTTGAGCGAATCAGGTAATCTACATATTTATAAGTCTAGCATGTTGTCTACCTCTCCTTAATCTTTTCTCCGATCCTTAAAACCTCTATATCTACGTTGTATAGTTATCTGTGCCTGTAACAGATCCCATCCTATCAATGTCTTCCTTGTCTTTTCCACCATACTCTAATAGACTTATCTGGACCACTGATTGGTTAATGCTTCCATCCACTTTAAATCCCAGCGCTTGTGGAAGGTAGATGTTTCTAATAGGTCTCACTGAGCGAATATCTTCAAATCACATTAGGATGTGCTGAGTTGTCTCCGAATTAGTGTTGTAGCAAACACAGGCCTTATAATGTTGGGAATATTTGCTTCGGTATGCTTTTGTCCTTGGGCATCCAGCTCAGACCTCAAATAACGAGGCACTGCCCTTTGTGTTATCGTACAGATTTTCCCTTCTAATTTCTTTCTTGCCCTTCTTGTAAATCACCATGGTCCTTTTTGTGTACATTCATTGTATCCAATTAACTTTCTCTGTGTCACTCATTTTCTTTCTGATGACATCTCTCTTTCAGAGAGACGATCGCCCATAACCTCCAGCGAAGCAGATAGCCGAGGGGTGCTGTGCACACAGCCGTGTCACCAGCCATGTGCACAGCACCCCTTTATTTTCAATTCTACACCCTCACAGCTAACACACCTTCGGTCATTTCTGCACCTAGTTGCCTTATGCCCTCCCCTTTAGAAGAACCATGCCTATATATACTGCGCCAAGGAAAGCATATGTTGCCTTAAAAAGACAAGTCCATTTGTCGAAAAGTTGGCTCCTGTTTTTACCTTGTTCTCATTTTGCTCATTATCCTGGAAATGCCACATGGCCTCCATATTCAACAACGCAAATTGTATGTTAGGTTACTTGCGGAGAAACGTAAGCAAATCCCTTTCATTGCTGAAACTTCTATTGTATAAAACATTAGTTCAATCTAAGTTGCTAATACGTTGCTGCTATTTTGGACCCTTACAATGCTACTATGGATAATTACCTTGAAATGGTTCAGAATAATTCCACCCATTTTATTCACTCAAACTTCAATCATACTTCTAGCATATCTTTTATGAAAAGCAACTTGTGTCTACCACCTTTATCACTGTGCAGAAAGGCATTTCATGTATGCCATTTTCACAAAGTATTTCATAATCATATCCTTAGCAGCTAAGTGAGTTCATTCTAGCACCTACTTATCCATTATGTCAAGTAAGCGGCACTTTTTGTCACACAAACAGGTTTTTATATTCATTTATTCCACATCTAACAAACGACTGGAACCACATTCCTGATGACATCGCGTGAATCGAAGATACCTTACTTTTTCGCCAAACCGTGTTTGCTTTTTTTCAACTTAACCACGTCATCACATGCGCTGTATTTGCCCATACACTGTAGCGTCATATTTTCGTATTTTTCTTTTGTCCAGTTCCAATGTTGCTAGGTTAATATAATTTGAATTTCATTGTATTCTTGTTATTTGATTTTTTAATGATTACGTCCACTGCACATGTCGCTTGCATTATAGAAATTTGTCGTAATCGTTGTTATTGTTTTGTGCATGTACACCACTCCCCTCTGTAATGCCTTGGCACTTGAGGGCATGTGAAACAAATAAATAAAAATAAATAAATAAAATTGCTGGTGACATTACCTTGCTTGTCTTTTACTGCATACATCCTCTCTTTTTTGCCAAGTTTCCTTCTCAATGGTTTTATGCTGCAGCCATTTTTTACAGTTTCCCCAATATTTCCGACATAATTGCAAATCTCACTTCTTTTCTTCTTATCAGCTTTAACAGTCCAGCTAATTTTATGTAAAATTCTGCAAGTTAGAAATTTTCATGCTTTGTCGTTTCTTTATTAGCTCCTTTGTTACTTGGGAGAGATTATTTCGGTGCCTTACCTCCCACTTCAATTGCGCCTTCTGAAATGAAGTTATGGTCTCATTCATTATCTGTATGTTACTGCAAGCAGTTACTAGCACCACCTTAGGTGCTGCTTAGGAGGACAACGTTGGTGTATTCAATAAAGCTTGTTCGTTGCGTGCTGCCATACATGCTGGTGGTTCGTTGCGACCGACTGCATGCAGCTGTCGCAAGACATTTCTCTGTTTGGCAGCGCAGCCCCTTCAAGTTAGAAGCCTCAGTTCGCAATGCCAGTGTACGGTTTTGAATGTCGGGGTTGAGGACGAGAGACAAACTCTTGGAACAGATGAAGAGGAGACCAAAAGCTTTATACAATATGTATAGCCTCGTCTACTCTTAGGATGAACAAGGCTCACCGTGGCCGCACTCCGCGGAGCGCCAGTGCGTCCGGCGCGGCAGTGCATCGAAGCGAAGCGGTGCAGGCGCACATGGACCCAGGGGAGGTGCTTCGCGTCGTCTGCTACAGCGCTGGAGCGCACCGCCTCTTGCTTTGCTGCAAAGTACATTTCGCTAGACCTAGGTGACTGAGTGCCCGAGGCGGCATTGCGGGAAGCCGCACTTCACTAAATGGAGCATTTTCCAGGTGGTTCGGTCTACAGCTTGTGAACAGCCTGCTTAATCATTATACATAAACAGAAACAAACTTCTCACCACATACATCACTTAGCATGTTTTTTATAAGTGATGAGGGTAAAAATACAGCCATTTTTTTTTGCGCTCTTTATTAGGCTGGGGGCCATTTTATTTCATTCTCACAGCAGTAGGTGTAGTGCATACCAAGAAACCTATTAGGCGCGCTCTTGGTTGGAGTCATCATGTGATGAGCCTAGCGCGCCGTTTTGCGCATGTCTTGATGGTAGAACAAATGTGCTTAATTGACTTAAGAAAACGACCGAAACCCGGCTATAAATTTCGCAGGAAGTTAGACAGCAATTGTTCAATCTTGCATCGTCACGTTTGCCATGGATTTTACCATTAAGGAGGGCAATACTATTACTTCGACAGCAAGTATGAAATGATATCCGCTGATTCGCACTCTCTTATTGACACGTTAATGTCGCTGGTAGGAGGGCATGGAGCGCTTTATGCGATGTAGGAAAGTGCTCTCCCCGGCATAGCAACTGATTTGGCGGCAATTTTACCCCCTTTTCATCTTTCTACATCCTATAAAAAAACTAAAGTCATTTTTGTTGTCACAGTTTGGGTAAAATCACCGAAGCGGTGCCAGTCCTCTGACGGCTACCTGACTCAAGGAGTCGCATTCTCATTTAGAGGAATCATCGGTCAATTATTTGATTACGTTGATTAGGTGAAGTAAAATATGTGGCACCTACGTTTTTTTGGTTGTTTGTCTTTTTCTCCTTGAAGTCAATGCAAGCCACATGCGAATGCTGTTTCCGCCCAATTCGAATAGGTAATTGGAGTGGAAAATCTATAGTCTACATGTCTGTTTTCTAGCTTAAATTACGTCTCGCCAGGTAATTAAGTCATTATTCGCTTCTATTTCATTTCAGTACTTCCTCGGAATGGGCCATATGCATATTCTCACTAGCATATAATAATTTGTTAACCCTTTCGCTGTCGGACATTTCTGGCCGTGACGCACCCCCAGTGTCGGCTTGGTTTCAGGGAGCGAGCATAACAGGGAATGAACATAGCAATTTATTTTTGATTATGATTGGTATACAAATAACATAGTCAATGCAATATGCACATTTTAATGTTCTGCAGCTGTTATTAGTAAACATCATCATCATCATCAGCCTGACTATAACATCCGTTCAACATCCGAATCTGACGATGCGGAACTCATCTTTTCGTCGCGTTAGACGCTGTCCGAGTCCAAATCCGAGCTCGGCTCGTATTCTGAATCGTAAGAGCCACCGCTCCGATGAACAGACGAAGGTCTCGAGCTGCTCAGCTATCCGAAAGTAAGCGCGCGCAGGGAGGATGCGCTTTCAGTCGCCCGCGCAACGGAGATAAATGGGACGTTGTGTGATCAAGAAGAGGGAGATGGAAAAAAGCTAAAACAAAGTTCAAAGGGCTTTACGTTTACTGCTGCAAGTCGGAAGCGAGGGTGCGGCGAGAGAGCGAAAGCAGCAATCGAGTCACTCTTTTCGGAGAGGCAACGGCGGCGCGTGCGCCTGAACTTGACGCGGCCGTAGCAGACACACCAACAGAAGAAAATAAAAACCTTCAAACCGGCGGAGATGGCAGAACAACCCTTGAACCCATAACCACACACGCGCGACGCATGACCCAGCGAACGCGGAGCCACCGCGCCACTCGGCAAAAAGAGAGGGGGGCGTGGCAGTCGCACCGTACTCTTCAATACGTGTACTAACACAGGCCGGGGCGAAAATACGAACTTGTAGGAAGAGTCAACAGATGGCGTGGCCAAGTCCGGGAGCGCCAGATTGGCGCTCAGGCGCGAAATTTTGAACGCGCGATAGAGAACGTACCGGTACGTCAGTGACACTGTGGGGGGGAAGCGCGATGACGTACCGGTACGTCAGTGACAGCGAAAGGGTTAATTGTGCGGTATACGTCCCGAAGCAACACATGACCTCCGAGTTACGCCATAGAGGTGGGCATCGAATAAATTTGGAGATTAGGAGGAATTGATTTCTTTTTTTTTTTTAGGGGGTAGTTGGGGGTGGGCTGGGCTGAGTGGGTAAAACCCAAATGTGAATACGGCACAGCAACCCTTGCCGCGGACAAGCGATGCTGTTGCCGTCGTGGGGAAGTGGCCGGTCCGTGTGTTGGACGAACGCGACCACGATATTCAAACCGGCGGTCATGAGGCCGGCCCGGTGTCGTCTGCCCACAACATGCCGGTGGTCGGCAAACAGGCTCGCCATTTGTATAAGCTAAGCCCGGCCCAAGCCAGATTGCTGTGGTCGGGCCAGTCTACTTATTAACTGACCATGGGCGCCAGCCCGATCAACCGCCGAGCCCCCACCCCCCCTTTTTTTTTGCTTAGGTCATGCTACCCCATCTTAGCTTAATATGATTATGCGGTGCAGCCAACGACTACTCAACTGAGTGATTGGCCGCTCAGGAGTTAAAAGATTCTGGGATGACTCGCCAAATCGAAAGACACCATAGGTGTTTCCATTTAAACGCCTTTCCGTCGACTTGCATGATGAATTGCACGTTGATCGGTTGCTGGTTGCCATGGCACTTTGGCGATAAAAACGCTGTAACAGTGCAGGATAATTTCATTTCAGCGGTGCCCTTTGGAAACTAGCCATGTCACGGGTACTGGAAAAAGAAAGACG
The DNA here is from genome assembly GCF_023375885.2 of Dermacentor andersoni. Taxonomy (NCBI): domain Eukaryota; kingdom Metazoa; phylum Arthropoda; class Arachnida; order Ixodida; family Ixodidae; genus Dermacentor; species Dermacentor andersoni. Next base: position 213,678,299 of record NC_092817.1, read on the forward strand.
ACGCATCATAGATCTATGCCTACAAAACTATTCTCAACGGGTTATATCGGAGATGACAAAAAGGCCACTGAAAACTGTAAATAGAATCGTCCAGGCTTACAAGGATGGAATAATTGCGGATGCTCCCCCTAAAGCTCGGCAAAGAGTGACCATTGTTGCGGCGGCTGCTGCAAAGCCGACCTCCACCGTTCGAGAAATTAAGAACAGCCTCAGGCTGGGTGACGTCTCTGACACGACTATCAAGCGTCTCCTCTACGCCCCAGCCTAATAAAGAGTGCGAAAAAATTACTGCATTTTTACCCTCATCACTTATAAAAAACATGCTAAGTGATTTATGTGATGAGAAGCTTGTTTCTGTTTATGTATACTGATTAAGCAGGCTGTTCACAAGCTGTAGACGGAACCAGCAGGAAAATGCTCCAGTTAGTGAAGTGGGGCTTCCCGCAATGCCACCACGGGCACTCAGTCACCTGGGTCTAGCGAAGTGTACTTTACAGCAAAGCAAAAGGCGGCGCGCTCCAGCGCTGTAGCAGACGACGCGAAGCACCTCCCCTGGGTCCGTGTGCGCCTGCACCGCTTCGCTTCGATGCGCCGCCGCGCCGGACGCACTGGCGCCTTGCAGAGCGTGGCCACGGTGAGCCGTGTTCACCTTAAGAGTGGACGAGGCTGTACATACACTGGAACCCCATTCATACGTTTTTCACCGGACCGAGGAAAAAAACGTAACAGCCGGGAAAACGCAACAGTGAGGAAAGCTCCGAAAATGAATGAAAAAAGTGCAGCTTCAACTATAGACAATTTATTTCCAGAGTGCGCTTAGAACTTAAAGAAGTCTAGAATGGTGGCTTGCCGTTTCTCTCACTCGCTAGAAATCACCACACGTTTCTCAACAGCCTAGAAGGCCGCATTGCTGTCAGCGTCGCTGTGAGGTGCAACGTACCTGCGGAGGAGGTCCATAGCCGCGACGGCTTCTCCAAAGCTAGGATTTGGCAACTCCCCGGCATCATGCGGCTCGTGCTCCTTGTCGTCATCGTGCCACGGCAATGGCAACGGACGAAGGAATATCCGCGGGAAATTTTGTCCTCTTTGGCGTAATCATGCTAACGATTGTTTAGTATTGCTGCGGAGCGCACGCGTCCGAGCAGCCCGGTTGCGCGTAGCGCGGCGTGGTTTTGCGAGAAATGTAAACAAGAGAGGAGAGCTGGCCCGATAGGCGGAGCAATGCCAACTTCCGGCTTCCCTTTAGCTATAGCTTCACAAAGAGTGACGTCAGGGCCTCTCCTGAGTTTCCTTCCTCCGTGAGTCGACCCGTTCAAGAAACCATGCGGGGACCGTAATCACAGTGATCATAGTGAGAGCATTATTCACGAATGGCCACCTAGTGGCGGCCTCTCGAACTGGCGTGCGGCTTCTTGCAGCCAGTTCCATAGCCAAGCCTGGCCAAAACTCGTCAAAAGTCAAAATGGCGGTTGAAGCGCGTTGCCTACTTTAGCCCAGGCGGGTTCGGGTAGCGACGCATCATGCGGGAACATTTTCACAGCTACGACATAACAGCAGGGTTCCTTATACATGGGATCCTATGGAAGCTATGCCGGGACCGGATGAAAACAACGTAGCAGCCGGGAAAACGCAGCAGTGAGGAACGTAACAGCGGGGTTCTGTATATAGCAGGTAACAGCCTACACACCAGAAGAGCCTACACACGATTAGTCTGGAACATTCGATGACTGCTGTATAAAAACCGACGCGCTTGACCCACTGATCAGTTTTTCGACGATCGCCGATCGTGTTCGCCGCTATCGTTGTGCTATAAGTGTAGCATGTTTTGTGGGCACAGGTTCGCCCAATAAAAGTTAGTTTTGTCGTTCCCAGTATTGCTGCTGTGTTATTCAACGTCACCACCACGTGACATCTGGTGGAGGTGCTTCACAACCGTGTACCGGACGCCCCCGACAAGCCGTAATTCAAGCCCGGACCGCAAAGACAACACCAGCGCCGTCCCGGAACATCGAGCAAGCCGCCGTCTTCAACAGCTGCCCCCGGAGCACGGACTTCTACCTGAGAAGACCAAGAAGATTGTGACCAAGGCAACCCCAATGGCAGCCCCAGTGTCCCCCATCGTGCTGCGGCAGCCCAGGGAACCACCGACGTTCCGCGGTTCTACATTTGAGGACCCGGAAAGCTGGCTGGAAACATATGAAGGAGTCGCTAAGTTGAACAGCTGGGCAAGCGACGACAAGCTGCGACACGTTTATTTCGCATTGGAGGACGCTGCCAGGACGTGGTTCGAGAATCGAGAAGCCACCTTGACGATGTGGGACCTGTTCCGAAGCGGCTTTCTGCAAACATTTACAAGCGTCGTATGAAAAGAGCGAGCCCAAGCTCTACTGGAGACCAGAGCTCAGCTGCCGAATGAGACGATCGCGATCTTCACTGAGGAAATGAACCGTCGAACAGACGGTTCATTTCCTCAGTGCCGCCTGCTGATGCGTGGCGTAAATGATACGAAGCCCACCGACGACCGTAGAAGAGTTCCTTGAAGAGGCCACCAGCATTGAGAAGACACTCGAAATGCGGAACCGGCAATTCAACCGCCGCACGAGCTCGACAAACTACGCCGGAGTTTAGTCACTGGCCACCGACGACCTGCGCGAGACCATCAGGGCAGTCGTACGAGAGGAGCTTCAAAGTATCTTCCCTTCATCGCAACCTCAAGTGGCCACAGTCGCCGAAACTGTCAAAGTTCAGCGATCGCTTGGAATTCCCGAGTTACAACCACAATCATCGCAGCCCCAGCCAGAAGCGATGACCTACGCCGCCGTCGCCCGCTGTCAAGGTCCCCCTCCACGACCGCGCCAGGGCCCGCAACGCCGCAATTCCGTCGACCACCGCCGCCAGCACGCCCACCCGTCGCCCAGCGCAGCTACCCGAGGAAGACAGACATATGGCGAGCCCCCGACCACCGCCCGCTCTGCTATCACTGCGGAGAAGCCGGCCATGTGTATCGCCGATGCCCATACCGCGACTTGGGACTGAGAGGGTTCGCCGTCAACGCGCCGCGTCCACAGCTTGGAGAGCGCCCACGTGACATCGCCGACTACCTCGCTGCTACTCAATGGAGCCCTCGACAACCTTCCCGTTCGCCGTCACCAGGCCGCTACCTGTCGCCGACCATACACCGGCCCAGCCCATATCCGGAAAACTAAAAGCAGCAATTGATGGAGGTGCGGTTGCTGTTCGTCGAACTGACGAAGATCCTCCGCCGCCGATGAAGACGACGAAGAAACCATCTCGACGACCTAATGACGACACGCCGCTGTCCCGAAGAAGTTAGGAAGTCCAGACTACACCGACGAAAGACGACTTGATGACGCGATGTTCCAGCTTCAGTTCAACACGACGCAGCCGTGATCCGACGCCAAGACCCAACTGCAACGCCAGACAAAGAACCACCGACCTCGAGGTGCGTCTCGACGGCCACGCAATCACTGCCTCAGTCGACACAGGGGCCGATTACTCCGTAATGAGTGGACACATCGCCGCCCAGTTTAAGAAGGTTAAGACTGCATGGGAGGGTCCCCAAATTCGAACCGCTGGAGGACACCTCATTATGCCGACTGGAATCTGCATGTCAAGAATTACCGCTCATGACCGGACTTACCCTGCCACCTTCGTTATCCTCTAACAGTGTTCGCGAGACGTCATTCTCGGCATGAACTTCCTGAACCAACACGGCGCAATCATCGACCTGAAGTCAAAGTTCATAACGCTGTCGGAAGATCGAGCGATACCGCCGGAGAGCTCTAGTAGTCAGCATGCCTTAAGTGTGGTTGAAAGTCAAGTCAGCATCCCGCCTCGCTCCAGCATTGTCATTTCCGTAGGCACCAAAACGCCTGCCGACGTAGAAGGCGTCATTGAGGGTGACCAACGTCTACTGCTAGACCGTGAAATTTGCGTCGCAAGAGGGATTGCTCGACTGCATGGAGGGAAAACTGAAGTGTTGCTGACAAACTTCAGCCAGGAGTTCAAGTACATCAACAAGGGCACGACGATCGCGTACATCAAGGAAATTCTGGAAACCAGTAATGCATTTGTCCTCTCAGATTCCGCTGCATCTACCCCGACAACCATGGTTCCTGAACCAGACTACGACATTAATCCAAGTCTCCCCGTGATTAAGCAACAGCAGCTCGGAAGTCTGTTCCAATGATACAAAGGCTGCTTTTCGACGTCATCGAGGATTCGACAAACACCAGTCGCCAAGCACCGCATAATAACCGAGGAGTGCGTTCGACCACTCCGCCAGAGCCCTTATAGAGTTTCGCTGCGAGAACGTGAAGCTATAAGACAAGTCGACGAAATGCTGCGCGACGACATCATCCAGCCGTCGAAAAGCCCGTGGGCATTCCCTGTTGTCTTGGTGATGAAAAAGGACGGCACCTTAAGTTTCTGCGTCGATTATCGTCGACTGAAGAAAATCACAAAGAAGGATGTATACCCCCTACCACGGATAGACGACGCATTAGATTGGCTCTGCAACGCAAAATACTTCTCGTCGATGGATCTCAAGTCTGGCTACTGGCAAATAGAAGCCGACGAGAGAGATCGCGAAAAGACCGCCTTCATCACGCCAGACGCCCTGTACGAGTTCAAGGTCATGCCATTCGGACTCTGCTCGGCGCCTGCAACATTCCAGCGCGTCATGGACACGGTGTTAGCAGGATTGAAGTGGCAGACCTGTCTTGTTTACTTGGACGACGTCGTCGTCTTCGCCGAAAATTTCGACGATCACCTTAGGCGGCTTGCGACAGTACTAGAGGCCATCAAGTCATCAGGACTCACTCTGAAGCCAGAAAAGTGTCGCTTCGCTTACTATGAGCTTCTGTTCCTAGGCCACGTCATAAGCAAGTCTGGAGTTCGCCCCGAGCCGCAGAAGACAGCTGCCATCGCAAAGTTCCCGCAGCCCATCGACAAGAAGGCAGTGCGTAGATTTCTTGGCATGTGTGCCTACTACAGGCGATTTGTCAAAGACTTTTTACGTATCGCTGAGCCGCTGACACAGCTAACTAAATGTGACGTCGAGTTCAAGTCGGAAACGCCGCAGGCCGACGCATTTCAAGAACTCAAACGTCGCATGCAGTCGCCGCCCATACTTGCGCACTTCGACGAGCACGCCGATACCGAAATCCACCCTGACGCCAGTAGCCTAGGCCTCGGTGCCGTGCTAGTCCAGAGAAAAGATGGTCATGAACACATGATAGCTTACGCTAGCCGGTCGTTGTCAAAAGCGGAAGGCAATTATTCTACAACCGAAAAGGAATGCCTCGCCATCGTTTGGGCTACAGCGAAATTTCGCCCGTACCTATATGGCAGGCCATTCAAAGTCGTCAGCGACCATCACGCTTTGTGTTGGCTAGCGAACTTAAAGGATCCTTCAGGACGGCTGGCGTGGTGGAGCCTAAGACTGCAAGAATATGATATCACTGTAACCTATAAGTTCGGACGAAAACACTCTGATGCCGATTGCCTATCACGCGCCCCCATTGACTCGCCGCCGCAAGATGACGAAGATGACGACGCCTTCCTTGGCATTTTAAGCGCAGAAGACTTCGCTGAACAGCAGCGAGCAGACCCGGAATTGAAAAACCTCATCGAGTATTTGGAAGGGCACACCGACGTTGTTCCTAGGACATTTAAGCGAGGACTATCTTCGTTCTCGCTTCAAAACAACCTACTCGTAAAGAAGAACTTCTCACCAGTGCGCGCCAACTACCTTCTTGTTGTCCCGTCAGGACTGCGTCCAGAAGTATTGCACGCCCTACATGACGATCCGACCGCTAGACACCTCGGATTTTCCCGGACACTATCGAGGATACAGGAAAGGTGTTATTGGCCCCGCCTGACCGCCGACGTCGGCCGTTATGTCAGAACATGCCGAGACTGTAAGCGATGCAAGACACCACCGACAAGACCAGCCGGACTACTACAGCCAATCGAGCCTCCTTGCCGACCATTCCAGCAGATCGGGATGGACTTGTTTGGACCCTTTCCGACGTCAACAACCGGAAATAAGTGGATCGTCGTAGCGACGGACTACCTCACCCGCTTCGCTGAAACTAAAGCACTGCCGAAAGGTAGCGCCGCCGAAGTGGCCAAATTCTTTGTCGAAAACATCCTGCTGCAACATGGCGCCCCAGAAGTCCTCATCACCAACAGAGCAACGGCCTTTACAGCGGAGCTCACCTAGGCCATTCTGCAATACAGTCAAACAAGGCACAGGAGGACAACTGCCTACCACCCACAGACGAATGGTCTTACGGAGCGGCTGAATAAGACCCTCGCCTACATGCTAGCAATGTACGTCGACGTCGAACAGAAGACCTGGCATGCCGTACGTAACATTCGCTTACAACACGGCGGTGCAAGAAACAACACAGATCACGCCGTTCAAGTTGGTTTACGGCAGGAACCCGACGACGACGCTCGACGCCATGCTGCCGCACGTAACTGACGAAGAGAATCTTGACGTCGCTACCTATCTCCAGCGCGCAGACGAAGCCCGACAGCTCGCCTGCCTACGGATCAAAAACCAGCAGTGTACCGACAGCCGACACTACAACCTCCGACGACGCTTGGTCGAGTACCAGCCCGGCGACCGTGTTTGGGTATGGACCCCGATACGCCGACGAGGACTGAGTGAGAAACTATTGCGACGCTATTTCGGACCCTACAAGGTCATCCGATGTATTGGCACAGTGGACTACGAGGTCGGGCCAGACGGCATTTCGCAATCACAGCGGGGTCGCGCACGACCTGAAGTGGTCCACGTGGTGCGTCTTAAACCATTTTACGGACGCTAACGAACTTTCCTTATCTTGTTTTTTTTCTTTGCTACGAGTGCTTATTTATTACTTTCGTTTCTTTGCAGCATCGGGTCGATGCTTTTTAAGAGGGGGGTATTGACACGTGTACTTGTCTTTATCGGGCGACACGTTTTGCCGCCTAACAAATGTTATCGCACAGCACGGGACGCGCCTGCATGTATCCGAAGTTTCTGGAAAGTTAGCGATGCTTCTATCCGCTGTCTGTTGTCGCCGAACCTTTAGTTATCTGATTTCATCGCTTGACACGAATGGTGTAGAACTTTGTAGAAGGCATGCGGGGTCCCAACAATTAGTCTGGAACATTCGATGACTGCTGTATAAAAACCGACGCACTTGACCCGCTGAACAGTTTTTCGACAATCGCCGAGCGTGTTCGCCGCTATCGTTGTGCTATAAGTGTAGCCTGTTTTGTGGGCACAGGTTCACCCAATAAAATTTAGTTTTGTCGTTCACAATATTGCTGCTGTGTTATTCAACGTCACCACCACGTGACACGTGTGTAAGCTCTATGAATGTGAAAAGAAGCTTCATTTTCAAAGATGTTTGACATTTCCACATGAGAAAACAAAGCATGAAGACATCAGCGAGGATCCTGCAGTGTTTAATTTTTCTGTGACAGTCAGCGACAACGACATCGCACGCTTCCAGTCTGACATGGATGCCATCGTTTACATTGCGGGGCATGTTGCTCACACTGCTTTGAAGAAGGTTTCATGTTCTGCTTGTTTCAGCAGATTAGATTCAAGTGGAAAACACTGCCATGACAGCTAACCTGTGGAGAGGAAGGCTGAAATTTCCACAGCCTTGCACCATGAACAAGGTATTGGTGACAAAGTTGCAGAGAAGATTAGTTGCCTTGGGAGAACATACGAAAGACGTTCTCTCCTGCAGTAACCAATGTGACATTGTTACTTTGCAGGCATTTTTTTTGCTGGAAGACCAGACCAACATCGAGACTTACAAAAATTGCCATTCAACATAGTCTCTTGCACTTGGTAATTCATGTGGCAACCAATGTTGTCTTGACCAACTTCTTCGGACTAAGAAATGATGGCACCCAGGACAATACACAACAGGTCACAGCACGGAAGGCAGCAACGCCGAAGAAAAATTAAAGTCCTAACGCAATAAAAATGTTACTACAGTGCCTAATTGCTTGTGTCCTTTGGTTACTTAATAAAGGGGTTAAACTAGCTACAGAATGCTTCACTTGTGCTCAAAAAGGCTTCTCAAAGACATGGCACAGCATTTCGAACCCATTACAGGTTTGGAGAACAACAGTAGAAATGAGCACGATGCTCTGAAATAGCGGAACACCGTCTCTTCACGGACCCTCGGAGTGACTTCATGCAGCCACTGGAAAGGCCATAGTTTATATAGGGGGTGTTGGCGGAGCACAATGGTGGGCTACGTGAACGCAAAGCAGCTGGCACTATTTTGTGACACGCTGGACCAACTTGCGATTTTCTCCAAGCTTTCGCAATTGGTCTGCGGGCGTGACAAGCCATGCGGTAATGGCAAGAGATACAAGCACGTGTAGGCCAACTTTTCGCACCGTCTTAGCATTGTTCATTTAAGGGGAACTTAGCAACACAAATGTCACAATTATTCTGTGTGAAAAACGCTGTCCACAGTGCAAAATTTCTATTGTTATGACCGATGTGCAGTGAATAACATAGCATTCTATATGGATTTTTTTCTCATAGCCCTATTGCATAAGTTAATTATCTTTAGTCAACTCATTGTTATAACTGATATATTGTTATATGTAGTATTCTTATAAGTGGACTGCACTGCAATCGAATAAACATTGACATCTCAAGGTGCTCTGCACACTTTGTGGCGGCCTCGTAGATGGTGCAGCATGTTCAGTGGGAAGTGTGAGAACCTGTATGCATATACGTCTCATAAATAATCTCCGTGGCTGAAATATGGTATGTCACTGCATTGCTTCAATGCCAATTGCATTAGCGTTGACATTCATTGCGAGATGGGTCTTGCGAGAATTTTTATCGTACAGTTTGGATGATGTCAAATGGAGTGATTTTACCTCATTTATTTTCAGAGTTTCTTGCTGTTTACTGCATTGGTTTTTGTACCAAGTGATGGTTAGTCTTTTCTCTGCGTCTTTTTCAGGCTGCTTTTACAATACCAGAAAATTGCCTCAAGGCATCTCACATCTTTACTGCACAGCTCACAATGACACGACACCTTCGGCAGGACCAGCTACAAGGAAGCCAGTAGCACAGACTGGTAGCAGACCTCCTGAGTAGCCATCGTCGGTGGCAATCCTCGAGATAATTGGGCAGCAGAAGCTTGATGTGGGCGAGTTGGTTGAGCATACTTGATGAAAAAAGAGAGCGCTACGAAGACGAGGACGAAAGAACAACATGTACGACAGACAAGGCGCTGTCGTACATGTTGTTCTTTCGTCCTCGTCTTTGTAGCGCTCTCTTTTTTCATCAAGATAATTGGGCCACAATGTGTCCGAGCCTTAGCCCACTTTTCCTCTTAATGCAACTATTATTCCATTAGAGATGACCAAACAGATTGCCCAAGATAATGAGTTAAATGAAGCTTCCCAAGTATCAGAGATAAGCAAAGGCTTGGTGGCCTCCTCAATAGCTGAGCACATAATTCAACTCACGGCGTCTCTCTTCTGTTGAGCTTCGTACTCCTTGAGGAGGCGTGCATTCTCCGCCTTGTGCCGGATTATGTACTCCAGGATGCACTCCTTGTCATAGAGGTAGCCATCGGGCCTGCACCACAATAGAAAACTTGGTGGGACTCGGCACATTCTGGTTTGTCCTGCGCTGCAGCCCACATCCAAACATACAATGTGCAGTTTTCCCTGGAGTGACACCACGTGTTCTCGTTGCTCTAATAGTAAACAACAAAGTGGGATTGCCATGGTCTTCATGCACATTAAAAATTAAATTATGGGGTTTTACGTGCCAAAACCCCTTTCTGATTATGAGGCACTCCGTAGTGGAGGACTCCGGAAATTTTGACCACCTGGGGTTCTTTAATGTGCACCTAAATCTAAGTAGACGGGTGTTTTCGCATTTTGTCCCCATCAAAATGCGGCCGCCGTGGCCGGGATTCGATTCAGGCACATTCTTTAGATGCGATGAATAATAATATTGAATTGGTCAACACGAGCTAGGAGAGTATTCGCACAAAGCCATGCCTAGAAGTAACCAACAATTTACCTTTTCAGTTTTTCCTTTAGTTACAATTATTACGTTTATTTAACTGTAAGTAAGGACAAGTAAAATTCTTATGCTTTCCTCATAAAGGTGAGTACAAATGGATTTAAATGTTTGTGCAATAACAGCTTGAGATTACAAAGCGTCTGCCTCTCCTTTCTCCTATGCCATACCGTGCCATTAACATGGCATAACTAGTCTAGTTTTATTTGCACAAAGTAGACCATAGTTTCAGCATGGGGCTCATCTGCTACCACACACACACATCTTTGTTAAGGTCAATGACCAGAAGGCATTAATTAGATTGATTGGCAGGCAGTGATAACACCATACAGCATGCTCCAGACATAATTGTGACGTAAATATTTGGAAAAAGTTATAAAATCAGCCTCTAAGTAAGAGGTGTTAGCCTCTAACTTAGGGGCCCTCTATTTATACATTCCAGAGTGATTCCTACGTACATTCAAGAATGTACAATGCTATTCACATCATGCCCTGATTAGACTAGACTCTTCGTTACACAGTCAACGACAACATTCAACAACTTTTGGACACAACAGGCGTGTTTTGCGCCAAGCGATAACTGTGATAATCGGGTGATAAATAGTCACCAGCACAAAGTAAAACAATGTATGTGTGACAATATAAATGCCTCAATTTAGGCAAAGCACTATATCATTGAACCAGTTTTGCCATATTTGCTCCTATTTTTGCTCCCATATTTGCTCCTCAGGCTAATGAGCCAAGAAATTATCAATGTACTGTATTTTTTTACTTTATTTGGGCCATCCAAAAAATAATGGAACACATCCTAAAAATATATTTCTTATAGCTTATTTGTTACACTCTTGGACATATATGTCCCTATGTACCTATACCTGCCAACCTGTGAACATTAACATTTGTAATGACCAGCAAGCATTTTCTAGAAATTTGCTCTGAGCATGCACCTTTTGTGGGATACATACAAACTTTACTTCACAGAAAGCTAGGAACAGCAGAGGCTGAAAAGAAATGAATTGTATTTAGGTATTTTCTCAGACTTTGCTGTTGCGAATTTCACCCCCTTCTTATGCCTAGTTATAGCACTCTTTGGCCAAATATGCCCTTGCACCATTAAAACCCATCAGTGATCATCACCACCTTCAGGAACGTGTCTGAATAAACTTTGTCAAAGCATTACCTTCGAGATGCTGCCCGATCTCGGAGGCCATAAGATCGGCACAGGTATTATCACAATTTGTTTCTTTGTATGAACATTATGCAATCTGAGCGACCCCCATCATTCAATATCTTTAAAACTTTTTTGCGAACAGAATGTATGTTTTGTAAAATGGGACAACACATTTGTAAAATAGTAGAACAAGCTCAAATTCATGCACTTTACGAAAAATTCAGGAGAGTTGGCAGGTATGTAAGGGTAATTAACATTTACGTGGGCTTCCGAGCTGCTTCCTCCATGAAAGAATTTCTTGTGACAAAGAAGCACAAGTGAACATTGTAAATGTTGCAGCAGGTAAACCTGCTGTCTTCAAGCTTTGAGTTGGCACAATATGTTGGCACCTCTTTCGAGCAGGAGCTTATTGCCTTGTTACCTTCGAGTTGGCAGGAAGCGATAGCTCATCACGAGGCTGACACCCTTGGAAGACCTTCATTTCGTCTGCCAACGTTATGAAGATGCTCCCTTTTTGCTCGGCATACCGAGTGCTTTCTTTTACAAACATTTTTACGAAGCTCTCGAACTTCATAACAGAAAATATTTCTAGTGTTATCCTAACTTCCGGTTGTTTTCACAGGGGAATGATCTTTATTTCCTTGTGCTGCACGCCGGAAACCGCTGTGGATCGCTCAGTCCTCTACGTCTCCTTTCATCTGATGACCCTTTAACTGCACGCATTGCTTTTGGGAACAAAAATTGCGACATTTTTGGCTGACACACATTCCCAAACATTCCTGGTTTCTTTGGTGGCTTAGAATGGTCTAGCTGCCCTGGTCGTTCTGCGTTAATTTCTGAACCAACATTGTCAGTGCTTCTTCTAAGAATTGCACATCTTTGTCAAGCACTAAAGCATCATAATTGTTGCTGTCATGAAATCTTACAGAATCTCTGTTTTGATGCGAGAAATTTTTGCTGTTTTCCAGCCATACTTTGCAAAATAAAACTTTCATTTCAAATAAAACTGGCCACACGTAAAAGCACAAAATTTACAACTTTCTTCATTTGAAACAGCACTATAACATGAAAAACATCACCATCAAGCGAACACCTCGAAGTAGTATTCGGTGTTCCATTGTGGTACACTGGTACATATATTTCCCGATGACTCTTCTTTAATAAAAAGGTAGTTTCCATTCATTTAAATTAAAGAATCTTCGTTTGCTAAAATTCCTTAATCACTGCACTTTATATCTCACACATTATCTTCCGTGATTGATTAGAAAAATCTGCAAAGCAAATACTTTATTGGTCGACAGTGAAGAGTCTCTCTATGGCGCGACCCCAGCAATGTTTCTTCAGCGTTTGGTCATAGCACTGCCAACCAAAACAAAATGGTTTGATAATGTAAGCTCACTAGTCGAGTAAATTGGCACTAGTAGGTTCCTAGAGGCAAAACACATTTATCGAGGCGTATTTCAAGTCTGGGGACACAAGTGTCCTATGTACGTTAAGGTGTTAAAAACAATATATAGTGCTGTACATCTACATTACACTTCTCTCCTTGAACGAGCACAACACCAAGTGCATATTTAGACTAATAGCACTAACATAAAACTTAGACATGAGAAAATAGAAGGGACCAACATGGCTCCGACTTTCAACTCGTTTACTCTTTTGGAAACAAATGCTTTTATACGATTCACGGAAAACGCACAAACCCGAGTAACAATTTAAAAAAAGACAAGAAAATCTAAGGATTAAAAAAAGTCGCAGTTTCGCCTAAAAGGCGAAGCATTGATTGCGATAGCAAATTAGCAGAGAGCCATACGAACTAAGTATGGCACTTTTATTGGCCGTACGAACTTGTGAACATTTGCTTGCTAACTAAATTAATAAGCATGGTGACGGCACACACAGCAAACATGAACACATCACACTCAATGACTGGACACTCACTGTCAAAACGCTGCCATGAGGAAACGTGGCAGCGGCAGTGAGCAAAGCCACATTTGTGTTGTCTATCGCTTCCATGCACACTGAGAGCCAAGAACTTACAGCACGTACAAAGCTACGAGCCACCGTTGCGCCTATAGACTGTGCCCTCAACACAGATCACTCTCAAGATACGACCGCACAACCGTGCGCAGCCACCACATACGCAGTTGCAGCCGGAATAGAACGTCACCCCCTCCCTCCCCTCCTCCCTGCAAGGCTAGGTGCCTCGCGCGCCGGGAGCGCCTCCCTTTCAGGCAGGCTGAGCAGCGATCATCGGCTCCCCTCACACGCTTTCGCCTGCACACGCTTTCACACGCAGCACAGTGCATGCGTGGGGGCATTATTGCCCTTGAAGAACCTCACGGCGGCAGAAATGCGCCTGGAGTATCCATATAATTGCTATCACAATAAAACTGCAAGCAATATACAAAGCACCAAAATTCAACATGATATGCATACGTTACAGTGCATCCACATCCAAGGTTTAAAAACTTGAATGCATATTTTTGAGTGGGCATGTCAGAGGGCCACCGATCAACACCATGGCAAACCCATTCCTGCTTTTTGCGCAGAGTCTACTCAGCTTGACTGGACCGGCACGCATACCCAATGGAGCAATACGTGTCACCACTGCCAGACTTTACAGAGTCTGCGAGCCAAAACTGCTGCATTACGTCGACACTTGGATGGCACCTCCCCCAAGTTCCACGGACACGACCTATATAAGAAGCTCATCGTACGCTGATCACTCATTTATTGATTTATTTGTACATACTGCAGTCTATACAGACCAAGCAGGTGGGCTTATTTCTGCAAACACTCATGTAGGACAAGAATAATATGTGCTCTTGTGCTAGACATATGGAACAGAAAAAGGAAGAGAGCAAAAAGAAGAAAAAAAGTAACAAGTCGGCCTTTTTGTATTGCAAAAAACGATATTCACACCATCAGAAAAATGCACTGGGATAGTCAATATCCCATCAAAATAACAAGTTCTCATCAAAACAAAATGCACTTGCATAGGCGATAGTAAAAATAACATGAATAAAAGAGGGCAAAAAATAACATTCCATATCATCGTGCAAAATACATGAGTAGTGCCCGCTCAAAATTATCAGCAGAGAAAACTTCTGAGGATAGATCATTCCACTGAACAACAGTACGAGGAAAGAATGAATTTTTAAACAGGTTAGTGCGCGCACGGAAAGGGAGCAAGTTGTGAGCGTGACAGGTAAGGTTGAATGTACGTTTGCCCATTAAATTCAAGCGAATTGTCATACATTGTGAAAAGAAATTTTAGTCGTGCCACAGTTCTTCGTGCTTCTAAGGTAGGAATATGGTTTTCGGTCATTAGTTGTGACGGCGAATCAGTGGACCTAAACTTGTTGAAATTGAACCGTACTGCTCACCTCTGTACCATTTCAAGCTTATGCTTATGGTTTATGTAATAAGGGTCCCATACTATTGAGGCGTATTCTAGTTTTGGCAATATATAAGTTCTGTATGCTAGAAGTTTTAAATTTGAAGGTGCTGTTTTCAGTTTATGACGCAGAAAGCCAAGCTTTCGAGAGGCGGATGCACAAACGTTCGCAATGTGTTTCGACCACAACAGAGTGTTGGTAATCGTTATGCCTAGATATTCATATTCCGAGACTTCCTTTATTTGTGTACTATTGATGCAATATGGAAATGCCATAGGCTGCTTTTTATTCGTGACACGAAGTAAGACAGTTTTGTCAGCATTTAGGGTCATAGACCAGGTGGCGCACCATTCATTAAGTCTGGCTAAGCTAGTGCTTAACAGGACTTGATCATCATGGCAAGTAATCTCTTTAAAGACAAGACAATCATCCACAAACAATCCCATTTTAATGTGAGGATAAAGTGTGCTAGTTACATCATTAACATAGATTAAGAAACGGATTGGGCCGACTATGCTTCCTTGAGGTACTCCGGACGGAACTGGTAATGCAGTAGAGGCATGGTCGTTAACGTCTACGAACTGACTATGGTTTGAAAGGTAGGCTCTCATCCAATTTATGATTATGATAAATGTAGGAAGGCCTAGATTAGTAAGTTTTCCAAGAAGTTTACCATGAGGGACGCAATCAAACGCTTTACTGAAATCAAGGAAGATAAGATCAACTTGTCCAAAAGAATCAAGCGTTACAGCGATTTTGTGAACAGTTGTTAAAAGTTGCGTAGATGTCGACAGTTTATTTCGAAAGCCATGCTGAAATGGAGAGAGCAAGTTGTTACTTTCAAGAAAATTAGTTATATAATGAGCGATGATGTGTTCTAGTGTTTTACAGCTCGTGGATGTCAATGAAATGGGACGATAGTTTTCAATGCTTAGGCGAACAACCTTCTTGTGGACTGCAATGACACGAGCCACACGCCAGTCATCAGGTAAAGTCGCTGTGCTCATAGATAAAGAAGAGACAGCTGTTAAGATGTGTGCAACAGGCTCGGTGGGCATGTCAGCGGGCCACCGGTCAACATCATGCAAAACCCATTCCTGCTTTTTGCGCAGGTCAGTAATAATTCTTCCACAGTAAAAACTAGCAACCGTTGCCTGGCCCTGCTGGTGTGCCCCAAAAGTGCCTGTGTAGTGTACCTGTACATACAGGATATTTTGGTTTCATTGCTGACACTCTGTGGTGATGTCGAGGCTAATCCCGGACCGAACACTAAGGAGCTGCTATTGCAATTTCTGGGTGGTCAGAAGACTATGCAGGAAAGACTGGATGCAATCGAGGCAAAGCTTAAGCAGGTGGAGGAATCAGCAGCAATAGTAAAGAAGTAGGCATGAGGATCACTGATATGGAAAGAACAATTCAAACTCTCGTAAGAAAGTTAGTTGACATTGAAGACAGAAGTAGGAGAAATAACCTAATTGTGTTTGGCATTTATTATATATATCATCATCATCAGCTTGGTTACGCCCACTGCAGGGCAAAGGCCTCTCCCATACTTCTCCAACTACCCCAGTCATGTACTAATTGTGGCCAAGTTGTCCCTACAAAATTCTTAATCTCATCTGTCCACTTAACTTTCTGCCACCTCCTGCTACGCTTCCGTTCCCTAGGAATCCAGTCCGTAACCCTTAATGACCATCGGTTATCTTCCCTCCCGATCACATGCCCTGCCCATGCCCATTTATTTTTCTCGATTTCAACTAAGACGTTTCTTACCTCACCCAATCTGCTCTCTTCTTATCCCCCTTAACGTTACACCCATCATTCCTCTTTTCATAGCTCGTTGTGTCGTCCTCAATTTAAGTAAAACCTTTTTCGTAAGACACCAGCTTTCTGCCCCGTAGGTGAGTACTGGTAAGACACAGCTGTTATGTACTTTTCTCTTGAGGGATAATGGCAACCTGCCGTTCATGATCTGAGAATGCCTGCCAAGCGCACCCGAGCCCATTTTTATTCATTCTTCTAATTATTTCAGTCTCACGATATGGATCCGCGGTCACTACCTGCCTTAAGTAGATGTATTCCCCTTACCACTTCCAGTGCCTCGCAACCTATCGTAAACTGCTGCTCTTTTCCGAGACTGTTTTTTCTTAGTTCTCTTCCGACACTGTGTGTTTTTTTGTTTTGCCTCTTTTGTTATCGCTTTTAACACTGTCCAGGAGAAGAGGTGCCGTGTGTACTTCATCTTGTACCCCCCCTCCCCCCCACTGTAACGCCTTGGCGCTGTGGGTTCCTTAATAAATAAATAAAATAAATAAAGAAACATTACTTTAAGTTTTCTGCAGATTAATTTTTAGACCCACCCTTCTACTTTGCCCGTACAGGTCAGTGAGCATGCATTGCAATTGGTGCCCTAAGTTACTAAGCAACGCAATATCATCAGCGAATCGCAAGTTACGAAGAGGCCATTGAAAGGAGCACGATTTCAGACAAGAGAGGACATTATGGCTGCAACGATAGCTGAGCTAAACTCCATTCCGAAAGAGGCCTTCTCGGAATGCTTCCAACAATGGCAGCACCGCTGTGAGAGATGTGTGGAGTCCCAAGGAGACTACATTGAGGGTGATTCGGTTTCCAACACTCCAGTTATGCCAGCTTTCTTTCCTTCGGCCAAAGGTCGGATACTTTTCTAACAGACCTCATGTGCCCTCAACATAATGGCTCAGAGGGAACAACCATGCAGAACACTAATGGATGATCGAACATGGAACAGCTGTACACGAATAGGCCGTCACTAGCTCAGCCGCTTCCTCTGGCTGTCACAACTGTTGCCGAAAAATTGGGGCTTAGTTTTCAGATCTCTACAAAACTGGACCTAGTGATCTCATTGCTCCTTGGAGCATCCGCCCAGTTCTGTGCGACATGTCTTTTAAAGCGCTTGACAAGAAAAACGTGCCACGCGAGTCGATTATGCAACACTTTTTATCACTGGAAGACAAGCACAATGCAATGTCCTTTTTTACGGACGCCTCAAAGACGGCTAAGGCAGTCTCATGTGCTGCACATTGTCACTGCTATAGTATTAGAAAAAACCCTTAATAGAAACTCCCGCATATTCACTGCCGAAGCATATGGTATACGACTGGCCGTGGATCATATATGACAACATAGCATACAAAAAGCTATTATCTACACAGATGCTCCAAGTGTCGTAACTGCATTAGCCGGGGGAAAGCTGGGGATAACCCTGTTTTAATTCAGTTGCTGAAATCCATTTATGATGCTTACAATGAAGAACCGGAACCCACCATACCTCGTGGTATGCTGGGTACCAGTTACCGGTACCGGTACGCTGGGTACTGGGTACCTTTATCCCAAGGATGCTGCCAGTGCTGGCAGACCAGCACTGGCAGCATCCTTGGGATAAAGAAACTGAAAGCAAATTAATAATGATAATAATACCTTTATTCATAAAAACAAGTGGTACAAAGTGCCAAGGCATTAGGAAAAAAAGTCGCTGCAAAAGCAACTTGACTGGTCCCAACAACCAGAGGGTCCAAAAGGCAGCAGACAGCAAGGAGCGAAAGAAAAGAAAAAAGAAGAAGAAAAAGAAAGGAAAGAGGAACAACGAAAAGGGAGAAAGGAAAGAGAGTAATGGCATGAAGTACATAGATCTCACTTAAACAATTTGCTTCGCACATGAAACAGCTTGGGAAAAACAAACAATATGGATATATAGATACACAAAACTCTTAAAATGAAAAAGGATTAGGTACATGGTTAAACCCAATTCTTGGGGCAATAGAATTATACAGTTCTCTGCCAGAACAATTAGGTACATTGATGGATGCAAATCTGAGATTATTCAGCAGAGTGGGGAGAGTGTGACAAGTCATTTGGTTACCATAGGTTGAACGCACATGCGGCACATGCCAGTATTCCAGGGACCTGGTGTTATAACCTGGGATGTTGTGTTTTAATCTAGCCAGAGATGAAACAAGGCTTAAGTTCCGTTTGGTTTCTTTTAGGTATCCAAGAGCAAGGCGGTAGTTAAACATATCACTGACTTTATTTACCGAAAGTTTTTTAAATAGAGGCTCAGATGGGGAGTCAAAAGGCATACCGCTAATTACGCAAACAATTTTCTTTTGTATTGCAAGCAAACATTTAATGTTTGTAACCGTAGTGGTGCCCCAAATAATGCAGCAATAATGAAGGTGGCTCGCAAACAAAGCATTATAAATTAATATTTTAATCTTCCGAGGCATGTAGCGAATAGAGAAAACGCATCCAGTAATTTGGGAGAGTTTGCCTGTAAGAAAATCAATATGATCGCTCCAGCTCATATTTTCATCAAATAAGACCCCCGAGTGTTTTCACAGAAAGGACGAGTTCAATTTTAGAAGACCCTAAGACCACGTCCCTGCAAAGACAGGTATTCTTATTCTTCGGTTGAAATAAAACTGCCTTTGTTTTTTTCTGCGTTAATCTTGAGACCGTTTTCTAGAGACCACAAATATATTTTTTCCAAACAAGAGTTAGCCACTGACACTAGCTCCGGAGCATTATTGGACGAAAACAGAACAGTAGTGTCGTCGGCATACATTATGAATTTGGCATCTGGATCACTATTAACTAGATCATTGACGTAAAGATTAAACACAAGAGGCCCAAGGCTACTGCCCTGGGGAACACCTGCCGTGACGCACGAAATGTTGGACGATTTGTTGTTAATGAACACATATTGGCATCTGTGCTGCAAGTATGACCGAAATAATTTTAAAGCAACACCGCGGATACCATAATAGGTAAGTTTATTTAATAATAGTTCATCACTGATGGAGTCAAATGCCTTACTAAAGTCAATAAATACCCCTAAAGTAAGCTGGCGGCCCTCAAAATTTAGTAAAATGTATTCTTTCTGCTGAAGAAGTGCAAGCTGAGTCAATCTGTGTTTGCAAAAGGCATATTGCAAGTCAGTGAGCAGGTTTTTAGTTTCAAGGAAGTTAGATGCACGGATAAAAATTATTTTTTCTAAAGCTTTCAAAAAGATTGGGAGTATAGATATTAACCTGTAGTTGGACATAGCTGTTTTATCACCTTTCTTGAATAAAGCTAACACTTTTGCAGCTTGCATTTTACGTGGGAAGACGCCACTAGCGAGTGATCGGTTATAAATATGCGTTAACACTGGGGCAATTACATTGAGAACATATTTAACAGGTTTCATCTGCAAGTTACCTATATCGCATGTGCTACTGTCTCTTAAATTTGAAAAATACAGATAAGTTCACCTTCATCAGTCGGCCGGAGAAAAACGGTGTCATGAAACGCGGCTTTATTATAAAGGCAAGCACTGATATTTGTGGGCAACATACTAATATTGGTGAAACAATCATTGAAAACATCAGGTAACATTTCAGCGCTAATATCAACCCCATCTTTCTTAATAATAACAGGGAGTAGGGCATCAGGTGAACGACCGAGTAGCGAATTGACCTTCTTCCATACTTTCCTACTATTGTTCGAACAGGACTCGGAATATTTGTTATTATAGCGAATCTTAACAAGCCGCAGCTGCTCATTAAGTCTATTACGGTATCTCTTAAAGGGGTGGAGACATGAAAATTTTCGTTCCCGCGTTCAATTCAAGCGTTGCATAATGCTTCAGGAAGCATGATACACACCGCGGGATTCCTATATACCCGATAAAGAATGTAATAAATAGCATTATTAAATCTACCAATTTCGGTTTCGGTTTCAGGGCTCCAGGTGATGCTATGACGTCGTAAAAGAGGAAACGCAACACGGCTTGGTCACATGGATCACAAAAAGTAGTGACGTAAAACTATGCTGTGTTGTCTGCTTACGCATACGCATGCTCTGCCAGCAGAGGTAAATAACTGGCGAATCGAAGTGCATGTCGCGATTATTATATTTATTGTGAAGAGCGACAACAACGGTAAGAAAATATTGCGGCTTGTGAGAGTCGGTAATTCATTGCAAAGTGCTGTCAGCTTTAGCTTTGAGATGAACCGGAGAAGGCCTAGCGACGATATCGGCGCCACCGAACAATCAGCGGTGGTGAGGCTGCCGTCGGTGCCAGAGTGACCACTCTTCGGTTGCTATAATTGGCCGCTTCGCCGTACGGCCGCCGCACAAATGGTTCTCGGGTCCATCCTCTCTACGGCAAGGAAATTTCGACGTTTGCGAGGAAAACCGCCGTCGCACGGCCGCCCGCGAACGGCAAACAGCGTACGGCGAGTTGCAGTGCCGGTAAAGTGAACGGGCCTTTACACGTTGAGAAACGCCAAGCGAATGAGAGACCGCTTCGAGCTGCCAAACCATGCGACTCGCAGATTCTATGTCGACTCCTCTCCGCTACAGCACTGTGCATGTCTCGGTTAGCCAGGGGCCAGAGTTAGCTCGGTTACAGTGTTCTAGAAGCCTGTAGCATAGAGAAAGGGTTTTTTAGAATGACAGAAAGCTGATCTAGTTGGTAAGGATTCATAACGTAAGGAAGGTGTAAGGCATTCAAACACGGACACAAGAGGAGAAAAGTGGACACGAATGCAGCATATCCTGGTCCCTGTGTCTGCACGCCTTACACCTTCTTTGAATTAAGAAAGGATTTCTATATGCTTGTAGCACGGTCATAGTGGCGGCTATCTATGCTCGGTTCAGCAGGCTCCATTATCGGCATTTCATCTATACTGATCATACGTCACATTCTTGTGCTAGTGTGCTATGACGTCAATATTTTCGTTCCTCCACTGTGACGTCATAACAGCCGCGCTAGCGATAGGTCTCGACCACGAGAAGGAACTTTTAGCGACTTTTTGGAGGTGAATTAAAATTATTTTGAAATGTTTGCAGCGTCCGATACCTCGTTGTGGGTGTCCTCGCATACAGAAGCAGCCTACAACAGGCTTTTTATAGCCTCAAAATTTGCTGTCTCAACCCCTTTAAACGTGTAAGTACATGTAAAAAAACCCCAGCTAGGCAACTTTTTCTAGCAAAAAGCCACAAGACTAACAGAAACAGCACTGTGCAGGCAACGTATAAGACACACATACGCAACACACATTTACTTATTAACAGGCACACAACCACCCATGTGCGCAAAATGTGGTGAACAACTAACAGTCCATCATCATCAGCCTGGTTACGCCCACTGCAGGGCAAAGGCCTCTCCCATACTTCTCCAACTGCCCCGGTCATGTACTAATTGTGGCCATGTTGACCCTCCAAACTTCCTAATCTCATCTGCCCACCTAACTTTCTGTCGCCCCCTGCTACGCTTCCCTTCCCTCGGAATCCAGTCCGTAACCCTTAATGACCATCGGTTATCTTCCCTCCTCATTACATGTCCTGCCCATGCCCATTTCTTTTTCTTGATTTCAACTAAGATGTCATTAACGCGCGTTTGTTCCCTCACCCAATCTGCTCTTTTCTTATCCCTTAATGTTACACCTATCATTCTTCTTTCCATAGCTCGTTGCGTCGTCCTCAATTTAAGTAGAACCCTTTTCGTAAGCCTCCAGGTTTCTGCCCCGTACGTGAGTACTGGTAAGACACAGCTGTTATAAACTTATAAACTATAAACTAACAGTCCTGCACATCTTAATTGAATGTCCAAGACTTCACCATGCAAGATTACCGCCCTTTCAAGAACTTTACACGCATAATATACCCCATCTCAGCTTACATTACTTTTATCCCATGACCCTATGTTTAGTGTCAACTGAATTTTTAAATACCTTGCCAATGTCGATTTTTTAAACATTGTATACTACAGCCCAAACCGCCATGCCCCATCACAAACGTAAGGAGCCTGAGGAATTGAATGCCTCGAGGTCTAGCACCTTATCGAAAGGTGATAGTACTTTGCTGATGGCTTCGAGGCAAAATTTATTGCTTATAATTACTGAAAACTACAAATAATCTGTATAACACATCATCATCATCACCATCATCAGCCTGGCTATGCCCACTGTAGGGCAAAGGCCTCTCCCATACTTCTCCAACTACCCCGGCCATGTGCTAATTGTGACCATGTTGTCCGTTGTGGGGATGCACGACTCTCCTGTAATCCGGCTTTGCCGCATGGCCTGGCGCCTTCGGCGGTCATAGTGGTTGAGGCGCAGTACGAGACAGGGCGCAAGTGTTGCGCTGCTAACGCCGCCGACAGGCGGAGTTACTCGGGCGTCGAAAGAGAAGGCGCTTCTTCTTTGGCGGCGGGACAGCAAGCAGTGCGGACGTGCCGTGCCGCGCGTGCGCCGATCCATGCTTCTGTGAAACCGTCTCGCATGGCCGCCTTCAAATGCGCCACCGTTCGCATCACCGTACGCGCAAATGACCAGGCGTTGGGATCCAGCATGGGGCGAACATATTCGCTCGCTATCCGTTCGCGGTGAGTCGGACTTCTAGATTTGTCGCGCGCCCATCGGCATGTTTTGTGGATAGCACCTCGGCTAGCAGGCATTGATCTATGAAAGGTGCAATAAATGCCCTTGTGATTGTTTGCACTACTGTACTGTCGTTCCTTTGTCCCAAGAGTACGGGAGGAGAACCCCACACCGTGCAAACTTCTTAATCTCATCTGCCCACCTAACTTTCTGCCGCACCCTGCTACGCTTTCCTTTCCTTGGAATTCAGTCCGTAAACCTTAATGACGATCGGCTATCTTCCCTCCTCATTACATGTCCTGCCCATGCCCATTTCTTTTTCTTGATTTCAACTAAGATGTCATTAACTCGCGTTTGTTCCCTCACCCAATCTGCTCTTTTCTTATCCCTTAATGTTACACCCATCATTCTTCTTTCCATAGCTGGTTGCGTCGTCCTCAATTTAAATAGAACCCTTTTCATAAGCCTCCAAGATTCTCCCCTGTACGTGAGTACTGGTAAGAGACAGCTTTTATACACTTTTCTCTTGAGGGATAATGGCAACCTGCTGTTCCTGATCTAAGAATGCCTGCCAAATGCACCCCATCCCATTCTTATTCTTCTGATTATTTCCGTATCATGTTCCGGATCCACGGTCACTACCTGGCCTAAGTAGATGTATTCCCTTACCACTTCCAGTGCCTCGCTACCTATCGTAAACTGCTGTTCTCTTCCGAGACTGTTAAACATTACTTTAGTTTTCTGAAGATTAATTTTTCGACCCACCCTTCTGGTTTTCCTCTACAGGTCAGTGAGCATGCATTGCAATTGGTCCCCTGAGTTACTAAGCAGGGCAATATCATCAGCGAATTGCAAGTTACTGAGGTATTCTCCATTAACTCTTATCCCCAATTCTTCCCTATCCAGGTCTCTGAATACCTCCTGTAACCATGCTGTGAATAGCATTGGAGAGATCATATCTTCCTGGCTGACGCCTTTCTTTATTGGGATTTTGTTGCTTTCTTTATGGAGGACAACGGTGGCTGTGGAGCCACTATAGACATCTTTCAGTATTTTTACATACGGCTCGTCTACACCCCGATTCTGTAATGCCTCCATGACTGCTGAGGTTTCGACTGAATCAAACGCTTTCTCGTAATCAATGAAAGCTATATATAAGGGTTGGTTATATTCCATTTCTATCACCTGATTGATAGTGTGAATATGGTCTATTGTTGAGTAACCTTTACGGAATCCTGCCTGGTGCTTTGGATGACATAAGTCTAGAGGTTCCTGATTCTATTTGCGATTACCTTAGCAAATACTTTGTAGGCAACGAACAGTAAGCTGATCGGTCTATAATTTTTCAAGTCTTTGGCGTCCCTTTCTTATGGATTAGGATTATGTTAGCGTTCTTCCAAGATCCCGGTACGCTCGAAGTCATGAGGCATTGCGTATACAGGGTGGCCAGTTTTTCTAGAACAATCTGCTCACCATCCTTCAACAAATCTGCTGTTACCTGATCCTCCCCAGCTGCCTTCCCCCTTTGCATTGCTCCCAAGGCTTTCTTTACTTCTGCCGGCGTTACTTGTGGGATTTCAAATTCCTCTATACTATTCCGTCTTCCATTATCCGTCTATTCCGTCTTCAACTCTATGCGGACATCACCACCATCTGGGCAAGACAAGGCTCTTTGGGAGACATGTGGGCCAACTTGCAGCAAGCGGCAACCATAGTGGACCAACATGCTCATGCTTGCAGCCTCCAATGCTCCCCCCAAAAGTTTGAATTCGTGCATCTCTGCCCCTCACCCAAATCCAAAATTGCTCTCTCTCTAGAGTGGTCCAATATCTGAACAACCTGAAATTAGAATCCTTGGATTTTCATCAACCAACAACGCCGGTCTGACACAACACTAGGTAAGCTGCGAAAGGTGGGGGGACAGGTGGGCCGCATAGTCCGCCGAGTTTCCAACAAGCGCGGGGTCTCAGATGCAAAGATCCCTTGCAACTGGCCAACGCATTTGTGACTAGCCGAATATTGCATTTGACTCCATACCTCCATCTCCGCAAGCATCAGGAGGATGCCCTTGAGGTCATCCTCCGAAAGATAGTTAAGCGGGCCCTTGATCTCCCGGTCAGCACCTCTAACCAGCGCCTTCTGGGCATGGTGAATACGTATCGGGATCTCAAGAAAGCTCATCTTACCAATCACACAAGTCTTTGTCAGACACTGTCGGGTCGCCACCTCCTTGCCCAACTACACCTCCAACTTCTCAGGCAGATGGAAGAGCACGTACGTATGCTACAAGAATGGTGCTATGCCCTGCACGTGCACCCTCTTCCCCAGAACATGACACGCACATACCATGATGGCAGACGCTTGGCTCGGGCGGAGGCCCTGGCACGCCATTATGACTCTAAACCCAGCGTTTTCTACATGGACGCCTCCGGACTGCACCATGGGGGATGGTTCACAGCCGCAGTGGTCAACGAAGGCAAAAGAGTTAACAGCCTTAGCTTTTGTGCTAGGGACATAACATATACGAAGGAAGTCACCACCACATTGGCTGCATCGGATTCTCACTCTCACACTATCATTACCAACTCGCGAGGGGCCTGTCGGAACTACAAACAGGGTCAGATTCCTTTCCTGGCCTATCGTATCCTTCAATCTAGCTGCCGAACCGGGGACCCCCATCCCAGATATGTCGTTTGGCCTCCTGCTCACATGGGATTAGAGGGAAATGAGGCAGCGGACACTGCCGCCCACATGCTTTCTCACCGTGCTCCTTTCTTCTCTGACCCCGCCGATCAGCTTGACCCCCAACCCAATCTACTCGTTTACAGAAATTACAGCCTATTATCAATCCGGCCACGAACTCTACCCCTCAAACCCGGCAGCTCTCAAACATTTCGATCCGGCCTTTACCGGAACTTGCCCGCACTGTGTGGAGAAGTCCTCGGACCTCTACCCCATGGTGTGGGCTTCCCCATCCAACCCTGCTTTCCCCCCCTTACCTAACCCTGCCTGCGAGGATGGGAGGCTGCCCTGCTTGGCTGCTCAGACTTTCAAACTCAGAAGGCCCAAGTTGGGCACGCTCACGCAGCGGCTACCACCCCTGGAGCTCCGTACTAGGGACTCCACATAGTGCTTGTAAGGGGCGGCCCATTCGGGGTTGTCCCGGGCGCACCTCCTTATAATTTTTGTACGACCACTAAAAGTTTTTAACCACCACCACCACTACAGGCGGCGACACAACTTTATGCTGGCACCGTCGCAGCAGCAGCTCGCATCAAATTCGCACTTTTTTCTTGAAAAAAAGAAACCAGGCAATTAATTGTGCCAAGTATTATAGTAAACGACGCAGAGACCGAAATGCGATCTTTCTGCAGAATTTGAGCAAGAACAGTGCAGTAGTGAGCACAAAACCTTTTTAAAAAACATAAAAGCACATGAAGGGTGTAAATATAACAATTAATAGATACTACATTTCTCTATGCTGCATGTCTGTCACTACCACGTTTCAAGCGAGATGCTCATAATATCCATGTATCCAACTTCCCCACAAGTGACAACTTCCATCCTCAGGGGCTATCATCCTTCCAGCACCGATTCAAAGTTTGCGTACCATAATTGTGCGCTAAAGCTTTTATTCCATCGACTGGAACCCCTTTCGCGCTATCTCTGACGCCACGAACGGCACCACCATTTCGCTCCCCGAAACTTC
Organism: Dermacentor andersoni; assembly: GCF_023375885.2. NCBI lineage: Eukaryota > Metazoa > Arthropoda > Arachnida > Ixodida > Ixodidae > Dermacentor > Dermacentor andersoni. Next base: position 213,705,081 of record NC_092817.1, read on the forward strand.
CACCTGTGCTTTGCATCAGCACAAAACACGGAAACAATGCACCCGAAAATAAAAAAAAAAAGACAAGGGCCTGCTTACGTGATGACAGGATTTCGGCACGGCTGCAACGACAGGCAGCAACAGTCGAAGTCTTTGACGGCATCCTTGCCGAGACGCATTCGCTGTGTCCCATAGCCGCAAGTCTGTGTGTCCTTCTGTTTTTCGTGATATGTGTACACCGCTCCTGCAGTGCAGTTGCGGGCATGCCGAGTCATCTTTTAACTGCGCACTTCGATATCTGTCCTTGAACTACAAAGTAACCGAAAGCGTATATACAAATGAAGTAAGCTATGTTAAGTACCACTGACCAATGCACCGAGCCAACTGGCACGAACGTTGCAGCCACGACCTACTGTATACAGAGCGACCTGCGCATCCCGTGGTCGCCTATGGCAGCGCGCGGCCAAAGAAATACCACGTGATCATTGAGTAGGGACCAAGCGTGCCGGTAGAGGCCGCCAGTGCTCACCCTCACAATCATATGTTGAATTCCAATGGCAGATCCACATCAAGTTTTTCTGCTCTGTATGGAAAAGGAGAGGCCCTGACGTCACACTTTGAGAAGCAAAAGTGAAGCCAGAATTTGGCGTTGCTCATGGCGATGCTCGAAGTTAACTTTCGAAGTTAATCAACAAGCGTAAGACAGCTGACATAAGGAAGTATAATATGGATAGAATTGAACATGCTCTCAGGAACGGCGGAAGCCTAAAAACAGTGAAGAAGAAACTAGGAATTGGCAAGAATCAGATGTATGCGTTAAGAGACAAAGCCGGCAATATCATTACTAATATGGATGAGATAGTTCAAGTGGCTGAGGAGTTCTATAGAGATTTATACAGTACTAGTGGCACCCACGACGATAATGGAAGAGAAAATAGTCTAGAGGAATTCGAAGTCCCAAAGGTAACGCCGGAAGAAGTAAAGAAAGCCTTGGGAGAAATGCAAAGGGGGAAGGCAGCTGGGGAGGATCAGGTAACAGCAGATTTGTTGAAGGATGGTGGGCAGATTGTTCTAGAGAAACTGGCCACCCTGTATACGCAATGCCTCATGACGTCGAGCGTACCGGAATCTTGGAAGAACGCTAACATAATCCTAATCCATAAGAAAGGGGACGCCAAAGACTTGAAAAATTATAGACCGATCAGCTTACTGTCCGTTGCCTACAAAATATTTACTAAGGTAATCGCAAATAGAATCAGGAACACCTTAGACTTCTGTCAAGCAAAGGACCAGGCAGGATTCCGTAAAGGCTACTCAACAATAGATCATATTCACACTATCAATCAGGTGATAGAGAAATGTGCGGAATATAACCAACCCTTATATATAGCTTTCATTGATTATGAGAAAGCGTTTGATTCTGTCGAAACCTCAGCAGTCATGGAGGCATTAAGGAATCAGGGTGTAGACGAGCCGTATGTAAAAATACTGAAAAATATCTATAGCGGCTCCACAGCCACCGTAGTCCTCCATAAAGAAAGCAACAAAATCCCAATAAAGAAAGGCGTCAGGCAGGGAGATACGATCTCTCCAATGCTATTCACAGCGTGTTTACAGGAGGTATTCAGAGACCTGGATTGGGAAGAATTGGGGATAAAAATTAATGGAGAATACCTTAGTAACTTGCGATTCGCTGATGATATTGCCTTGCTTAGTAACTCAGGAGACCAATTGCAATGCATGCTCACTGACCTGGAGAGGCAAAGCAGAAGAGTGGGTCTAAAAATTAATCTGCAGAAAACTAAAGTAATGTTTAACAGTCTCGGAAGAGAACAGCAATTTACAATAGGCAGCGAGGCACTGGAAGTCGTAAGGGAATACATCTACTTAGGGCAAGTAGTGACGGCGGATCCGGATCATGAGACGGAAATAATCAGAAGAATAAGAATGGGCTGGGGTGCGTTTGGCAGGCATTCTCAGATCATGAACAGCAGGTTGCCATTATCCCTCAAGAGAAAAGTGTATAATAGCTGTGTCTTACCAGTACTCACCTACGGGGCAGAAACCTGGAGGCTTACGAAAAGGGTTCTACTCAAATTGAGGACGACGCAACGAGCTATGGAAAGAAGAATGATAGGTGTAACGTTAAGGGATAAGAAAAGAGCAGATTGGTTGAGGGAACAAACGCGAGTTAATGACATCTTAGTTGAAATCAAGAAAAAGAAATGGGCATGGGCAGGACATGTAATGAGGAGGGAAGATAACCGATGGTCATTAAGGGTTACGGACTGGATCCCAAGGGAAGGGAAGCGTAGCAGGGGGCGGCAGAAAGTTAGGTGGGCGGATGAGATTAAGAAGTTTGCAGGGACGGCATGGCCGCAATTAGTACATGACCGGGGTTGTTGGAGAAGTATGGGAGAGGCCTTTGCCCTGCAGTGGGCGTAACCAGGCTGATGATGATGGCGATGCTCCGCCTTTTGGGCCACCCTCCTCTCTTGTTTACATCTTTCGCGAAACCACGCCGCGCTGCGCGTGGTGTCGCGCGCTCGCGCAACATCTGGCAGAGCACGGTGCAGGTAACACAGCGCAACAAGACACGGTGACTAACGCAAACCCGCCCACTCAGCGCCTTTGCCATGGCCCGAAACCTACCAGAGCAACACGTGTGAGCGCTCAAAACCATAACAACGCCGCCATGTGGCCCAAAAGGCGTGGCCATACAACAACAAAATAAAAAAGCAGCAAAAAAATAAAAACCTACTACGTCATTTCCGCCACACTTTTCTCCTAGCGCGCGGAGGGGGTAGGGCCTCTCCTTAGTTTCCTTCCTCCGTGGTATGGAGCAATCCTATTCCAATGGGAGCATGAGCTGTGTGTTCCAATGGGAGATTGGGACCAGCCGCTGATCCTGGATTGCTCCGTGGAGCAAAAATATTTGCTCCGCCGAAATCGGCAGATTTGACCAGAAGTCCTCGTGACGTATTTCCTTCACCCGCCTCTGCTTCCTGTCACGGTCGCCTGTTTCCGGTCGGCGTGCGTCTATTTGTCGTACAAAAAGGCATATATTTTCATGCTGGCGGCACCTGGCGGCATGGGAAGAAATTACCGCCGTTTCGGTTGCCAGGGCAACCGGTCGAGCGTGTTGCTCCCGTTCGGCCGCGCGCGCCTGACTTCTACTGAGGGCACTCTCGCGCGCTTCTTTACCGCTTGTAGCCCGAAGAGCAACTGCTGCTACGCTTCAGCCATTTGAGCACAGTAAAAAATAAAAAGCGTTTTCCATGACAGCTATAAGATGATACGTAGCTTCTGGTTGTAGCCAGGGCTATCTTGCTCCGTGGCGGGTGGTTTCCCGCTTTTTGCGCTTGCGAAACTGATGGCTATCTCGTTCCTAATCGCTCAAAGGGCGACCGCTTGTTTCTCGCTCTAGTGCTCACAGGGGTGCGCTTAGGAAGGATGCCGCCGTGCATGTGTTTCCGTTCCTTTTCTTTTTTTTAAGACTCGCGAAAACTAGTTGCCCTAGCTGCTTGGCGATAAGAGGAAGATTAGCGGAAGTTTGCCACACGTGTTGCTTTTTTTGATGGGCACACAACAAAACAGTTTTCTTGAGTGCGCGCACCTACGCAGTTCGATTACGGCGTGCCCGCTGAAGCAAACACCCGTGTCGTCTGCTTGTCGTCTGCTTTGAGCGGGCGCCGCCGGAGTGAGCGCCGGAGCCGCCTGCCGGGCGCTGCTTTTTTTTTTTTTTTTTTCCCCGCTGCGGCTTCTACGACGCGCCGCATGGTGCCGCCACTGCATAGGGTAGCGTCGGCGCATGCTACAATTGTGACTTTATCTGGTCGCCCGCGCTCGCTCGCGCTGACGGGAGTTTCACCTCCTATATGTCTTACTCCGTGGTGTAAGCCAATGTACTGTACCCTCTCTAGCCCTTCCAGTGCTTTCTATATGGGTTAAGGCCAGGGAGCGCTTCGTGGTAAAATAGCTAGTTGGTGTCTCACAAACGGGCATTTTTTTTGCACTGGTTCATTATAAGCTGCCACTATTATAACCAATTTCTCAGTGCCAGTATACATACACAGTTCTACTAATAATTAGTTTCCCTAAGCCTTACAAAATGTACCTGTAGGTAGTCATTGCTATGTAAGAACTCAAAAATTAACTCTGTTGTGTCATACAAGTATTCAATAGATGAGTAAAAATTTGCTACAACAGTGTACATTACACTTTGCTGCCCTAATGCACAAATGTATTCAAGCCAGTATTTGATTAGTTTGGTATTCTACATGTTTTCTGTGCGATTTAGTTTCTTTACAGAAATTTACTGTTCGGCATCAGCAAGCAGTCTAATTTAAGATTTATGTGTGCTGTAAAAGGTGTGCTTTGCCGCTAGAATTGATAAACCATGGGCCGAGGCTTCCATACAAGGACAAACTTCAATTTCGCTCTACCACCATCAGCACTTGGCTCGCGCTTGCAAAATGAATCACATCAGGTAGCTTCTGCCAGACTGTTCTTTTTTAGGAGATCACAAAGTGGATGTGTGGAGGCGCCTGCGTCTGAGATATAGATTGCGCTGCAACATATGTGCGTGTAGAACCGGCATGATGCTAAGGGTTCCAGCAGTTTGCAGAGGTGCTTTTAAAATTTTATCATAACTGCAATTTTACCTGTGCTGTTTTTTATCACCTATTTCTATAATATCATTGGAGGTGTTATCAGAATTTAGCAATCTATTTGCCCTAGCCCATTAGCGTGCCACATTTGCCTTTTCACTAGGTGGGCAATTATTCAGCATGGACTTAAATACACCTTGTGTGCAGTGGCTTCTCAATTGCACGTCAACATAGATACTCAGAATTACCCGAGGCTATAGATTCACTGATGAATTTGCTACCTATACGAATCACTTTGCACTTTCTCGCGCAAGCAGCATGTTAACACTTCCAAGACAGTGCGCAATGTTATCGTTCGATCACATCATGAGATACTTTCAATTTTGTATGACGCATCATCCAAGGTGTTGCATCATTTGTGTGAGGTATTGCCCTAAGCCAATTAGGGTCGCATGAAAATATATCAACAAAAGTGATTGATCCAGCTAGGATTGTTGCTTTGGAACACTACTTTATCACCACTCCTCCTTTGCATGCTACCTGCTTACTCTGTACTGTGTCATGTTTAAGTTTGAAAGAAAGGCAACAGCTAGGCAGTGCAAAATGCCAAACTTGCTTTTAGTTCAACAATATAAAACGCTATTTAACTTTTTAATTAAGTAAGCACATCATTTACCTGCAGAGTGAATTACTGTTTTAAACTGATTATATTTTGCAGGAAGCTTCTCAGACTTGTTTGACAGGTTGATAAGTGGCTTTTTAGCTACAAAACACCATATAATAATTTAAAGGCTGACTTTGACTCTGCTATGCAACATAATGACTATGCCAGGAACAAGGTCTCCGAGTTGTGGCGCTGGCTAACACTCCCAGGGTTGTACTAGGACACATAAATACCCAAGAAAGTGGATGGGAAAATGACGCCGCGGTAGCTCAATTGGTAGAGCATAGCACGCGAAATGCGAAGGTTGTGGGTTCGGTTCCCACCTGCGGCAAGGTGTTTTTTCATCCACATTAATTTCCATTAATTTATCGTTTCTTTATTTCATTTATTAAGCACAAGTAATTTCCCCTATGTTGTCCTTGGTGTCAGTGTTTGTTGGCTTCTTATGATAGGAAATATACTAGTCATTTTAAACATCATCGCATGCATACCTTAAGATACCCGTAATTTAAGAGCAAGGAGTGCTTAAATTTATTTTTAATGTGAGCCAAACTTCTTACTTAGCACATATTGCTAATTGAAGTTCCAATTTCAATATTCCCATTTCCTCCCTCGCCTTTCTTTCCTCTTCTGTGCAGGTATTGCTTGCCTATGTCTACAAGAACCGTCACGCGTGGCCTGTGACACCAAGCTTTTGCGGGCAGCAAGTGCTCTCGTACGAAGGCTGGCCTACTCTGGCAGCGGCGGCAATCATCTTCAAGATTTATCCATGATCACCTTTGCTGCTATTTGTCACTCTTGTTAATTACTTTCTGCAGCTTTTCTAATTCAGAGGTAATAAAGTATGAGTATGTGACATGGTGTGAAGTTGATGTCTTGCTGCATTTTCGCTCGCAATCATCTTTTACGCATGAAAAGCTCATCGTACAGTTTATGAAAAAAAAATAACAGCATATTATGATTTATCTTTCAGTTCTGGTAACATGCAACGTACAAGGAATTCACTAATGGATGGTATGCCGAAGAACTGGCCATTATTTCTTCGTGATGCTGTGCAAGCATGTGGCGTTACCTTACAAGAGGCACCCACAAAGTACGTTACAATTTACTTTTAAATGAAGCATGGACATCAGAAAAAATATATTTATGTTGCCAGTTAGAGTGGTTTGCAGAGTGTTTTTCCAGATGTGTACTATCCTTTATTTTTTAACTTATTGCAGCACAGTGTTCTGTTTCGTATACTGGTGTAAGGCTATTGTGCCCCCTGTAGCTGAAACGAGGATGTAATTTTGGCTGAACTGCAGCATCACTGACAAAATTTTTCTTTGCTAGAACCTATTTCAATTTGGTGAAGACCCAGCAGGGCGAAGGTTTGTCAATAATGACATGTTTCATGCAGAGATGTTCTTGTTTAAGTCAATGGGTGAACATTGGAATGATATCAGCATACAATACAGATCTTGTTTTATTTGCAATAATTCTGACAGGCGGTATTCAATTGATTGGTCTAATTAAAAAACACTAATTGACCAATGAGGCTGTACTACACTATTCCCATGGTTCACATCTGAAAAAACTACCTGTGCATCACTCTATCCGACAATATAAACTTTTTTTTTCTGATGTCCATGCCTCGTTTAAAATAAGTTGTAACTGTGGGAAAACGTCGTGTTACTGTAACAGCTGCCGCAAAAATTTGAGGTAATGTCTAATAAAAGTCTTCATTTGTTCTTGTCAAGCTGTCCGTTAGCCAACTTTTAGCGTAACGTTAGCAGGGCTTACTGAAGTACTTCTAGACGTCCATGGCTACAAAATGTCTTGATCAAGACAGCTACTAGGCTTTTGAATTAGTCGTTCAAGACATCTTTTAGACATCAGATAGCTGCTTGCGTGTTTCGTGGGAATTACTGTGTTGGCCGGTTGAAGGGCTGGGTCAGCTTTCCCGTGACCTCAGCTTCAAAGCCAATGCCAAGGAGATATTTGCATGGTGAGATCGAATTCTCAGTGCTATCGCCAGGGTGAATAGCTCGCAGATCGCCGTTCAGCAGTCAGATGGGTTCAACCTATAGGCTGGTTCAGCACTTCCTTCGTTCGGCTGATAAAACTATACAGTCAGGACGGGAAGATATTGTGGAGATCTCTTATTTGGCTGCCTTCTTTTTCTCTGGTTCGGGAGTGCCGCACTTTGTTACTCAATTTTAGGGCACAGCGCGCACCGTCAGCACCACACCCTTCGATTTGACTTCGCGCAGGCAATGCAGGGCCCGTGTATCGTAATGTTCGATTTCAAGTTCCATTGCTTTTATCACGCGACGCGCCTTAGGGCTTATCGCAGGGACAGCGGCAGCGCGGCGGCGAGCGAGTCATGTCCGAGCCGATGACGAAGGGCGAAAAAAGATGGAAAATTGATATAGTCGGCGAGTAAAGGTGTCCCTAAGAAGCAGTTCACGGTTTTGTCGCGCTCGCTACTTGAGAAGTGCCGGCAGTGCGTTCCTGGTGCGTGCATCGTGCGAGCTCCTGGTAGCAGACGACATAGCTTTAACTCATTTACGCTTGCGATACCACCTGTGGGCTGAGAATAAAAAAGAATGACATTAATAAATTACTTCTGCATTGCGTAAACGCCCGGCACCACACGTTTATACTTCAGAACTTGGCGTATAATATTTAATTTATATTTTACATTTATTTAGCAAGCAGAAACATTCTGCAATTCCTCGATTAGCTCGTCATATAATGACGTAAACTTCAGAGGTGGCACCCTCTCATCTATTGGTCGCGTCCTCCCCTTCTTCCAGCGGCGGCTTGGGAGTGGCACATCCAGTGACGTAAGCGGCGAAGCGAACGGTTCGTATTCCGAAACGTTATTAGATTCAGCCGCAGAACACCTATACAAACTAATAGCGTCCTCGATCACCTTGCCCCGGAGTTGCCCCGAAACCAGAATGGTGCGCTTTGCACCGCCGTGGTGGCGCACTGCGGAGGGTCAATATCGAGGACAAAACTGCACCCCGTGCAGGGTGCTTGCCTGCAGCGCTACATTGCCCCTGGCGCGAAAAACGTGCGCGAACACGCGCGCGCGCACATTTTATTGTTTGCAGATGCTGAGCATCTGCGGCAAGCGCTCGAACCTTGTCAAACTGCGTGCTCCGACATACCTTGTTGCAAGCAAACACCAATGGATTTTATAATTAATCCTGACGACCCGTTCCTGACGACCTGTTCAACGAACCTGTCCACTTTCAGCCGCTCTTCACCACATTGTTTCTGGACGAGGTCGATCAGCATGTCGTCTTCGCTGTCAGACGAACTTGAAAAAAGCTCATCGATCGCAGCAACTAGGAGCGCTTCTTTTCTCATTGCCGACATCTCCACTAGATAACTCCGTCAACTTCGTTGCAACCGCAGCTGGCGCAGCTATCGGGCCAGAGCGTCCGCGGTTGTGCAGTCGGCAGTGCGCGCGCGCCACGGAGGAAGGAAACTAAGGAGAGGCCCTGACGTCACTCTTTGTGAAGCAAAAGTGAAGCCGGAAGTTGGCGTTGCTCATGGCGATGCTCCGCCTTTTGTGCCACCCTCCTCTCTTGTTTACATCTTTCGCGAAACCACGCCGCGCTGCGCGTGGTTTCGCACGCGGAGCGCGCGCGCTCGCGCAACATCCGGCAGAGCACGGTGCAGGTAACACAGCGCAACAAGACACGGTGACTAACGCAAACCCGCCCACACAGCGCCTTTGCCACGGCACGAAACCTACCAGAGCAACACGTGTGCGCGCTCAAAAAATCAGAACAACGCCGCCATTGTGGCCCAAAAGGCGTGGCCATGCAGCAAAAAAAATAAAAAAGCAGCAAAAGAAATGAGAACCTATACGTCATTTCCGCCACACTTTTCTCCTAGCGCGCGGAGGGGGTAGGGCCTCTCCTTAGTTTCCTTCCTCCGTGGCGCGCGCGTTGCACGTCCCGCAGTGCTTGCTGGGATTGCACCCCGGCGCACCGCCGATTTTCTCGGTGCGAGACGGGGCAACGGAAAACCGCTCCAATAGGGTGCGCTTCCGGTGATCGAGGATGGTCGGTGCGCACCGGTACGGTTGATCGAGGATGAAAGTGCGCACCAAGGCGCCCCGGTGCGCACCGGTGCTGGTGATCGAGGACGCTATTAGAGAAGCGAAACTGTACCGTCCACAGTGCAACGGAAATAAGCGTAGCGGTGGCGTCGTGAACTAAAGTATGCGACCACAGGTGGCGCTGTACAACAGGAAACGTGTCATGATAGTCATGATAGTCAAATGATAGTCATGTAAATAAAGGTGCGGTGGAAATTAGCAAAAGGCGATTGGAGGATTGGTGGCTCAAAAGCAGAGAGGTGACATAAGGTTAAAAGGGTAGGAAGACGTATTTAAAGAAAATCGAGAAATTCAATAACACACAACACAGATAAAAATAAAAGGCAAAATAAAAATCTGAGCATGGTGGCAACTGCCATCGCCCCGTTTCAAAGGGGACGCTCCTACCTTCCATCCATCCATCCATCCGTGTATGAGGTACTGAGAGGCATTTGACTGAGAGGCATTTACTGAGAGGCATTGAGAGGCAACAGGTATGAGGTACTGAGAGGCATTTGGAAGGGAGTAATGGTGCCGGGGCTTACTTTCGGGAATGCGGTCCTGTGTTTAAGGGCAGAGGTTCAGTCGAAACTAGAGGTAAATCAGAGAGCTGTGGGAAGGTTAGCACTAGCTAGGTGCCCACGGGAAAACCACAAACGAAGCAGTACAGGGAGATATGGGCTGGACATCATTCGAAGCACGGGAAGTTCAGAGTAAAATCCTATACGAAAAACGTCTGAGGAAATTGGATGATAACAGGTGGGCAGCTAAGGTGTTTAAATACCTATACAGAAAGAGCGTTGACTCACAATGGCGGAAAAGAACTAGGAAGCTAACCAGTAAGTATGCCAGACACGAGGACGAAAAATGACAGAGCATTAAACGACAGGTTAAAAATGCGGAAGGTAAAAATTGGATAAATTCAATGGAAAATAAGCATAGTGTAGAACTATATCGATACTGGAAACAGCAGATCAGGAAGGAAGCGTTTTATGATAACTCAAGAGGCAGTGCCCTACTCTTTGAAGCTAGATCAGGATGTCTTAGAACGCGGAGCTATAAAAAGAAATTTAACGAAGAAGAAGACACATGTACTGTGTGTGGTAAATATGTAGAAACAATGGAACACCTCATACTAAAATGTGATGGTATCAACCCCGATGTCGATGCGGCCACAGTCACCCTTCCTGAGGCCCTAGAGTTCAGAGATAATGATAGTCATGTAAATAAAGGTGCGGTGGAAATTAGCAAAAGGCGATTGGAGGATTGGTGGCTCAAAAGCAGAGAGGTGACATAAGGTTAAAAGGGTAGGAAGACGTATTTAAAGAAAATCGAGAAATTCAATAACACACAACACAGATAAAAATAAAAGGCAAAATAAAAATCTGAGCATGGTGGCAACTGCCATCGCCCCGTTTCAAAGGGGACGCTCCTACCTTCCATCCATCGTGGTTGGTCGTGCCTCGCGGACGCTCCTGTGGACGAGGCTTCAGCGACTTCGTTCGTAGGCGTGCGTCTAATTGTCGTACAAAAATCCCTCACGTGACCTGATCCTAGGTGCCTAAGGACAGCATCGTTTAGGGATTTTTGAGAAGGCGCGATGCTGGCGCCGAGCGACGCCGTGGCGTGTTCGTCCTCGGCGTGATCGTTCTCTGGACCGCGCGTTGTTCAACATTGCTCATGTAATCGTGCGTGTGTTGCTTGTGTGTTGGTTGTAGGTTCTGTGTTACTTGGCGAAAAGCCGTGAGTAGTGGCGGTGCGGCAATGCGGCTTTGGCCTCGATGAGCTCTGGCACTACAGAATCTGCGTTGTGTGACCCGTGCTTTCTTGAGAACCCGGCGGTGGTGACAATTGAAATATCGAAGTGGCCTAGCGCCTCGGCAGCGAAGTTCTGCGAACCGCGATGTGGCGTCGCCGTGTCCGACTTTGCTTAACGGACATCGAGGGATGTGCTGCTCGCTGCAAGTCATGTAAATGCAACTGCGTCGACCGCCCACTGTTCAGCGCTGAATGTGTGTTTGGTGTGCTGTGCTTGAAACGAGTGGTGCAGCCGTGCAGCGGGGGTGGCGGAGGAGCAGAGTGGCTTAGGGTTTGCGCGTTCACATTCATGTGCTCCCGTCTTGGTCTCATTAACGGCTGTCGCGGGATTGTGGTGTGCTAGCTCCTTGCCTAGTATGAAGTTTACGACGCTAACACACAGCATGTCTACGTTTTTCCGCGCTATATGTCATTTGCATGACGGCCGAGTTGAAAACGAGACATATAGTGGTCTTTGCGTTTGTGTGTTGTAAATTACTTTCTATTGTGGAAGTTCTGGGAGTCTTATTACGCGAGGAGTGCGAACGTAAACATAAACACATATGCGTGTCTGAAATTTTGAATTACCCATAATGCCCTTTACGACTGATAAGTGGGCTACACGGCCTGTGTGAATCAGCTACCGTATGTTGCGACGCTCTTTCGTGTGGTAGACTGATGCATGGTGCGCGTTTATTTCTGTACTGTTGTAAAAACCATTTGTTTATTCACTCAATACAAATGTACGGCTTCTTCGCCGCAGTACAGCTTATTTACGCGGTGAAGCATACTAGTACTGGGAGGGGGCCGTTATCAGCCAGCATAGTATGTCCACTTAGGTGACCTGAGAGGCGGCTGATGCGCGAGTGTATAATTTAAGAACTCTTATTATGTCCAGTGACAGTGGAGATCATTAACTGTAGCACCAAAGTAGTGGACCACTACCAGAACAAAGGCATGTAGTATGCCCATCTCAATTCTTGTGCTTATGCCAGTCTTATTTTTTACAGCAATAGCTGCTATGGGCTAACTCCCCTGGTTGTTCTGATGTCTACTGGTGTTGTCACTGGAATTCCCGAATTTCTTGCTAGAGTATTGCAAATAAAGTTCTCATTGTGCTGCGAGGATTTAAACATACGATCAAAAGAGTGGCAGTCCACAATTCTACATTTCAGCCACTCTGCTGAAGGTACAGTCGTGGTGAATACTGATCCCGGAGAGCGTGATCTAGCCAACAGGTGCCTAGATTGGCTAGCACCTGCTCAATGTCTGCATACTGTATATAGAGCTGGCATCCACACCTTCAAGTTCTTGCACATCACCTTCCCACTTGTGAAGGCAGTCCTATGTTAAGTTTTTTTCTTGCATGTGATGACAATGATTGGGTGCATCTGCTTCATTAATCTTCTTCTAGTGCTTGGCTTCTCAGATTTACTGGATGGAGCTCTTGGTGTCTTGTTTTCCTCAAGCAAAGCGCGAGACATAGCAATGCGTAGCCCAAATATAGATTTGAGAAAACCAAAACGAATTCAGCAGTAAGAAGCTGAAGGGTTGTTTTGGTGTAGATCAGTGGCTAAGTCCGGATATGAAAGAGGAGGAAGAAAAGCCGAGTCTTTCCACTTCAACACTGAGGCACAACTCCCACAAATAAATAGGACTCTTACTTATTTTACTTTTTTAAGGAGATTACAGACTTGCATTGGCAAGTGTTCACAACACTTCAGCAAACACTGCATGAAGTAAGCTTCCTGTGCATATTTCACCAGCTACTGCATCATTGTTTCACATTATGAGTGAAACTGCAATTTTCTTTATGCCACAACTTGCCCAATTTTGTGTTTTGCAGTGGGATGTTAGCAGTGCTAATAAGGCACCTAAATACTCTGATGAATAGTCATACAGAGAAAAAAGAAGTAAGAAAGCAGTGGCTTTTTGTGCGTAGACTATGCATACACCTGGTGCTCTTATGGTCATTTTTTCCCTATCCGCTCAGCCATTCTAAACAAGAAAAGTTTATACACAATTAGTTTATATACAGACCACAACTAAACCACAGGTATCGTTGGTAAGCAAAGTATATTTATTCGGTGACATTTTCTGCAGCCCTGCTATTGAGCTTTCCTTCCTTCCTTTTCAGCTGTGCAGGTTCACTAAGAAGTGATGATACAGTTTGACAATTTTAATCATTGAAAGACTTAGCGAAACCTTTTTCGGGTTGTTTTTTCTTGGTTTCAGACTCTGCACATTGCATTTTAAGGCATGTTTTCTGTGTTTGTTGCTTTTTCTTTATGGGTAGGGCACGTCAACATTTTTTACACCATTTCAAGTATGTGGTGCCATAGACTGTTCTTAGATGAAGTCTTGCCCTTTCATTCTGTACAATATGATGTCGGTTTTTTGTGTCCAAGGCTGTTTTACAGCGTGATTGTAGCATTTTGCTAAGTTTTGCCTCTGTCACCCAAGCTTGAAAGATTGCTACCCACTAGTGGTGGCATGACACATGCCACGTTTCTTTTTCAATAAAAGGAAGTCTGTCACTTATCCTGTGCACTGGTTGCCTTTTGTCTCTTTGAATTGCAATTTGTTGCCTATATTTGCTCTTTTGTTGCATTTCAGATTAGGAATGGCTATCATAATTGACATTTAACCATATTGCACACAATGTGGATGATATATAATTGCAATATATGGCCACCATAAATATAATAGAAGTTAATAATTCAAGAATAGTGCCTTTGCATGGTGGTCCAGCCATGAATTGTGGCTATAAGGTACCAGCGCTACAGATAGCACTGCTTGTGCAGAATATAGTGCAGCTCTACTACTTTCAACCATCATTGTTTTTATCTGCATTTCTATAGCTCCAGTTTCTGTGAACAATACACATCCGGTGGAAGGGTGGCTTGCACCTGCAGTTGGGTCCAATGAATAGCCAAATTTCTGCCCGTTTTCATGTTATTAGCATATTAGTAAAGGCAGTCGTTTTTATAGTAGCCTGTTTGCCCAGTGTAGAAGCCGCTGCAGGGTGTCGGGATTTCATACACATCTTCAGCTTTGCAGGGGACACAGCATCTGGCACATAGTTTGTCACAGGCCATGTATTCGGGGCAAGTTGAGTTCACTCACTAGCAAAGGGAGAACCAAGCTTGTCAGATATGAAGTAAACCGCCTGTATACTCAGTGGCCTTCATTTCGTGTGACATATGTGGTTATAGCGACCCTTGTTTTAAGCACTTCTTGTCTAGCAGCGGTCGTTTGCTTTTTGAAACACTCAGGATAGCTTTCAGCAAGCTGGACAGGAATAACGCTGAAAAACCAGCAGATGTTAATTGTCGCACTTATCATGCGAAGCTTCATACAGTATGATGAGGGCGTAAATAAATGAGGGTGTTCCTCAAGGCCTTGTAGCACATGTTGCGAGTTTGGAGCAACATGATGTATAGCACTTTTTTGATCGCATGCTATAGGTTTAGCAAGTGTGGCCATGGTTGAAGTGCAGTGCAAGGTCAAGAAAACAGATATCTATGAGCAGCACCCTGGTAAGGAGACTCTGGGAAAACTAGAGGGAAGCCTGTTGAACATCTGGTTGACCCACTTGCTGGCTCCACCAGGCAAAGTATAATAAAGAGAAGGAAGTCATCAACACATCAGAAGGTTTTTACATATAAACACTGTGCTAAGGTCATAACATGCCAACAAGTCTTAGTGCGCAGGCTATGCACGACGAACTACATATGCCTTCTGTTCGGACATTGCTCATTGTAACTAACAAGGATGGAGTGGACAAAAAAAGAACAGCAGCTCCATTAATTTAGTTTCACTGGTATCGACAGTGTTTTGTAAGCGTACATTGCCATACTCCCCAACGCCTTCTTGGGTGACATCAGCAAAGACCAGCTTGAGGCAAGGGGTAATAGACGTCTTTACAAGCTAAAAATGCATGAATGCGTGGAGAGCACATTGTGTCCAAAAAGTAGGCACTTCACAGGGGCACTGGAGAAGGAACAGGTTATTAACAGTGGGCAAAGACAAGCTACTAAACACCTAACACTGTTGCCATGTAACGACCTCTGAAACAATCCCTCTTAAAGAGGAAATCATCTTTGTGTATCCATAAAGAGGGCAGATGGGCAAAGCCCCTTCAGTAATGCTGCCAGCTTCAAAAGCCTATTTTGCACATCCTGAATGCTTCCTTCTTAAGCCTTTGCTGGGTGCAAGCATTTTACTGTCCAAAAGCTGTCATTGAGAGCACTGTTGGTTTGGTGGCAATAAAGTTCAGAAGCAATTGCAACAAACCTCCCTTCCTAGTTGGTCTGGATGCTCACGGTGCTTATGAAGCAGCACCATGAGGCAAGCAAGGTGAATGGATGCCTCCAAGCCCTTGTTCGTTTATCACACTGTTCTGTTAGTAACAACCATGAGACTTGAAACCAACAAGCTCAAGCTCAGCACTCGCATGGTTACTGCGGGGGATTCATAAAAAGCACAAAAACAGAAAACTCAAGGGAAAGGATAAAGCACCATTTAACACTTAGTATTGCTACAGCCCACCCCCTTCTTTTATTTTGTCTGGTCGTGCTACATCTTTTTACTATATATAGGCATGAACTTAGGTGATGTTCCCAATCAGTGTCCAATATTTATATACACTATGTGCTGGTTCAATGATGTTCAAAACACTGCAATGGAAGCTTCAAGTAGAAAAGGTGCCTGGAAGAAAGAAAAAAAGCTGTGCTGCAACCATCTTGGCAACATCTTGTCCCCTTAATAAAAGTTGTGCTTTCATATCAACTTGAGCCCTCCAGTTTAGACTAAAGTACCAGTGCGCATATGAACAATGAATCAATTGTCAAAGAGCACGTGCAGTCCAGGGGCAAGAATCCGCATTGTGCTCCTGCATTGAAGGTGAATAACACGTACCATAATGGCGAATGTGCTTTAGTAAGCTTCATTGCAATATTAATTTGTAATGTACAAAGAATTGTCAATGAAGCTTACCACGAGCACAGATGCACTTGCAAATTATGTCACAATTGAAAGTAATGAGCACAGTGTAAACCTATGTGCCCTTTCCATTCTTAGTATGCTTTACTGCACGATGCTTATTTACACCCCTGTATTGCGGTGTAGCAAGCTACAAAAGAAACGTTGCATAATTAGGCTTTTTACGATTATCTTTCTCGCAATACACTATTATTTCGCGGTGAAGCCTAAGCAATGTACTGCAGTGAAGCATACTAAAAGTGAAAAGGGGCCACTGTCACTGGACATAAGACTTCTTCAATTATACACTTGCGCAGCCGCCGCCTCTCAGCTCACCTAAGTGGACATACTATGCTGGCTGATAGCGGCCCCCTCCCACTTTTAGTATGCTTCACCGCGTAACTAAAATGTACTGCGGCGAAGAAGCCGTACATTTGTATTGAGTGAATAAACAAGTGGTTTTTACAACAGCAAGAAGTAAACGCGCACCATGCATCAGTCTACCACACGGAAGAGCGTCGCAATATACGGTAGCTAATTCACATAGGCCGTGTAGCCCACTTATCAGTTGTAAAGGGTATTATGGGTAATTCAAAATTTCAGACACACATATGTGTTTATGTTTATGTTCGCACTCCTTGCGTAATAAGACTCCCAGAACTTCCACAATAGTAAGTAATTTACAACACACAAACGCAAAGAACACTATATGTCTCGTTTTCAACTCGGCCGTCATGCAAATGACATATAGCGCGGAAAAACGTGAACATGCTGTGCGTTAGCGTCGTAAACTTCATACTAGGCAAGGAGCTAGCACACCACAATCCCGCGACAGCCGCTAATGAGACCAAGACGGGTGCACATGTCTGTGAACGCGCAAACCCTAAGCCACTCTGCTCCTCCGCCACCCCCGCTGCACGGCTGCATCAATCGTTCCAAGCACAGCACACCAAACACACATTCAGCGCTGAACAATGGGCGGTCGACGCAGTTGCATTTACATGACTTGCAGCGAGCAGCACATCCCTCGATGTCCGTTAAGCAAAGTCGGACACGGCGACGCCACATCGCGGTTCGCAGAACTTCGCTGCCGAGGCGCTAGGCCACTTCGATATTTCAATTGTCACCACCGCCGGGTTCTCAAGAAAGCACGGGTCACACAACGCAGATTCTGTAGTGCCAGAGCTCATCGAGGCCAAAGCCGCATTGCCGCACCGCCACTACTCACGGCTTTTCGCCAAGTAACACAGAACCTACAACCAACACACAAGCAACGCACGCACGATTACATGAGCAATGTTGAACAACGCGCGGCCCAGAGAACGATCACGCCGAGGACGAACACGCCACGGCGTCGCTCGGCGCCAGCATCGCGCCTTCTCAAAAATCCCTAAATGATGCTGTCCCTAGGCACCTAGGATCAGGTCACGTGAGGGATTTTTGTACGACAAATAGACGCACGCCGTTCGTAGCTAAGTACTCTTTTATCTTTATTAGCTAGTGTTTCGAAGTGTTTTTTTTTTTGCATGGAGCAGGGGCGCAAATTTTGAATTCTTGGTAGGAGTAGTAAACGTACCGGCTTTGTCTAGGTCTGGCGGCTCCCCCGTTAGGCCTAGGGGGTAGGAGGGACCTATTTGATAGGCTTATTTAATTCTTTCAGCTAGCTCTTCGGATTATTACATGGAGTAGGGAGCGATAATTCTTTATTTTTGTTTGGGATAGTGGTCGAGGTCATGTTTGCGTGAGTGATTTGGCGAACTTGCTCGTTGGGCCTAGGGACGTAGGCCTAGCGATGAAGTCGAAGAACGGGAAGGCCGCGGGGAGCAAGTGCAGTGCGACGAGTGCCTGCGCTGGTGCTTCCTCGATGAGACTAAATTCCAGAATTTAGCAGACGCGGTGGGGTCGAGCTTCACGTGCAGGTCGTGCGAGGGCGTCAGGGAAGCCGTCCAAAAACTGGAAGGGAATTGGGCGGCTAAGTTTGAAGAGCTTAAGGCAAACCTGAGGGAGGAGCAGGAGAAGCGGGTAGCACTGCAGGCGCAAGTTCAAAATTTCGTCAAGGTGGAGGCAGCCCAGGCCGCACAGTTAGTAAGGACTGTGGCCGAGCTTGAGGAAGCGAAAGAAAGGAGCGCCGAACTGAAAAAGCGGCTCGACGCTCTTGAGACTCGGGCAGCGGATAATGTCGGGTCAGGACGCCAAAGCGGTGGCGAAGTGGGAGGCAGGGAGCCAAAGCAAGCGGTCGCTAGCTCGCCGCCGGTGAATCGCCGTAGCTATAGTGAAGCAGCGCAACACGCCCCGAGTGAGGCGACGCTGCAGCCAGAGGAAGCTGGAAAGAGCGGCACCTACATTGAGGCCACCATGCGGAAAAAGCAGGAGCCCAGGGGACAATTCCCTTTGTCGAGTCCGAATCAGGCAGAAAAGGACACCGGGAAGCAGGGAGAGGTAGGAGAGAGTGAAAGGGTGATTATCGCTGGTGACTCAAACATGGCTGGTTGCTCAAAAGCAATTGTGGAGAGGGTGAAAGGCGACAAAAGAGTGGCGGTAGGGACATTTCCAGGGCGGACACTGAGTTCTGTCATGGAGCGAGCAAAAGAAAAGCTCACGGAAAATGCCCACGTGCGCAACCTTGTAGTAGTAGCAGGTGGGCTAAATGACGTCCTGAACAGGAAAGGGCCAGGACTAGCCCAGCGCTTGGCGAAGGGGGTGGACGACTTGCGCGAGCTATCCCCTCAGGTGCAGATCGTGGTGTGCACGGTGCCGGAGGTGCCTGTGCGTGACAGTCACGCACAAAAAGCCGTAATGGCTGCCAATGAGGCAATATGGAAAATGAGCCGAGAGAAAGGCTTCGAGGTTGTCGAAGTAAACAGGGAAGTGAGAAGTTGTGGTGGTTTTAAACGAGATGGAATCCACTTCAATTACAGGCTAGCACGAGAAGTGGGCTGGTGACTTGGGGGTCGCGCTGTTGCTTTTTTAGGGGGCCCGCGGGCGCTCAGGAGGTCAGAGTAGGTAGTAATAAAGAAGGTCCTCTAGGGGAACATCAGAAGAGCATCGCCGTCGATAACAGAAAAAGGAGGAAAGCAAGAACAAGAGCTCGCCATGCAATAGGCTACATGAACATGCAGGGCGGCAGAAGAGAGGAAAAGTGGGCAGAGATTGAGGAGCAGTTACATAGAGAACAAATAAGGGTGTATGCGGTTACAGAAACGCACCTTAGAGACTCAGAAGAGCCGCCAGTTATTGAGAATTATGTATGGGAAGGGTGCAACAGAACTAAGTCGGAAAGAAAGGGAGCCAAATGGAAAAGAGTAAATTCACAATGTCAAGAGCATCTTTGGTTATCAGGTACAATGAGTGGGAAAGAAACTTGGCTGGGAGTTACGTATTTGTGAACCGGAAAAAATTTCATAGAGAAGAATAGAGAGTTAGTGGAATGCATAAGCGCTGATATTAAGGGTTTCGGGAATGGTGCTGAGATTGTCCTATTAGGTGACATGAATGCCCACATACAGGATTTAGATGGCTATACCGACAATAACGGGAAGTCAATGCTAGACCTTTGCGAGCAACATAACCTCGTGATCGTGAATACAGGGCATAAGTGTGAAGGGCAGATCACGTAGGAAGTGGGAAACCGGCAATCAACCATTGATTACTGTCTGATGACAGAAGGAATTCATGATAAGTTGAGAGAAATGGTTATTGATGAGGAAGGGCATAGCAGCATAGGGAGTGACCATAAACGCATCATTTTAAAGATGGGATATGTAGTTGGGAAAGACAGCAAGGAGAGCAAAATGGCCAGTCCAAATTTGAATGCTGAACAAATAGCAAATACAGTCACTAGAGTCGAGGAAGAACTTGGCAAATGGCCAAGTAAAGAGTGGGAATATGGTGAGCTTCTAAGTGTAATAACGACGGAAATACGGAAAGAGAAACAACATGTTCGTTGGAAAGGAAAAAAGAAACCGAAAAGCTGGTGGAATAAGGAGATACGAGAAGCGATCGCCGAACGACAGAAAGCATCTCGAGAGCACAGGCAGGCAAAGAAGGCGTAGTTGCCACAGGATGAAGTAACCAGTAAATGGGAAATATACCGGGCGAAAAAGTCTATGGTTCAAGTACTGGTGCAAGCAAAATTAAAAGGTGAAAGTGAACGTTGGTTGTCAGAAATACGTGAGAAAAAGAAGGCCGCACCTAGAATATTTTGGAACCACATAAAATTATTAGGCAGGAAGTCAACAACAATACAACAACATATCCTAGACGAAGATGAAAACAGACTGGAAGGAGAGGCAGCAATAAATTACATCCAAAAAGTAACAGCCGAATCTTTCCAGGGCAAGGACGAGGTTGTATTTGAGGAAAAAAAGAGCATGAAAGAGACCCAAGTTGAAAAGGAACTGGTGCTTACAAATTTAAACTGGAAGAAAGCGGAAGAGAAAATTCCTAAGTGCACAGCCACAGGGCTAGACGAGGTTCCCGTTAGGCTGATAAATGAACTGGGACCAAAAAGTAAGGAAGCTCTGGTGAAAGCAGTGGAAAAAACTTTAAAAGATAGACGAATACCAGACAGTTGGCGACAAAGTAGAATGAATTTAATTTATAAAGGTAAGGGGGAGAAAGACAGAATTCACTCGTATAGACCGTTGACCATTACATCGGTAATATACAGGCTAGCAATGCAGGCAATCAAATTAAAGCTTCAAGCATGGGCAGAAAATAATGGCGTTTTGGGAGAGCTTCAGAATGGCTTTAGAATAGGTAGGCGTTTGGATGATAACTTGTTTGTTCTTACTCAGTGTATTGAAATATCAAAAGCAGAAAGCAGACCGTTGTATGTGGCCTTTTTGGACATTGCAGGAGCCTACGACAACGTAGACCGCAACATTTTGTGGGATATTCTGGAAGGGGAAGGCTTAGGTAACGATTGTCTACTGCTTTTGAGAGAGATTTACCTAGAAAATACTGTTTGCGTTGAATGGGAAGGGATGAGGAGCGCGGAGAAAGTTCATATCAACAAGGGACTGAGGCAGGGGTGCCCTTTATCCCCGCTGCTGTTTATGATGTACATGGTGAGGATGTAGAGGGCGCTAGAAGGAAGTAATATCGGGTTTAATCTCTCATACAAACAGGCAGGTACAGTAATAGAGCAGCAACTCCCAGGTTTATTTTATGCGGACGACATTGTGTTGCTCGCAATCAAGCAAAGTGATTTGCAACGTCTGGCTAATATCTGTGGACAGGAAGGCAATAATTTAGGTTTGAAATTTAGCGTTAGAAAATCAGGTGTTATTGTATTCAATGAAAACAGTGAACAGACAGTGGAGATACAGGGCCAAGAAATACCTCGGGTAACAGAATATAAATACCTTGGTATATGGATAAACGAAGGCAACGGATATATGGAAACACAGGAAAAAACCATAACAGTCAAGGGGAAGAGAAATGCAGCCATAATGAAGCACAGAGCGCTATGAAGATAGAATAGGTACGGGGTCCTCCGAGGTATGTGGAAAGGGGTAATGGTTCCAGGACTTACTTTTGGAAATGCGGTTGTTTGCTTTAAATCAGGGGCACAATCAGGACTCGACGGGAACCAAAGGTCAGTGGGTCGCCTCGCATTGGGCGCTCACGGGAAGACTACAAATGAAGCTGTGTAGGGGGATATGGGCTGGACTAGTTTTGAAGTGAGGGAAGCTCGCAGTAAAATTGAGTATGAAGAACGGCTGAGGAATATGGAGGAAAGTGAATGGGCCGGGAGAGTGTTCAGGTATCTGTACAGGCAAAACATTGATTCACAGTGGAGGAAAATAACTAGGAAGCTTAGCAGCAAGTATGCGGCCTGTGAGGTGGGCAACACAGCAACAAAGAAGGTCAAGCGGAAAGTCAGAGAGGCTGAATTAATCTCATGGGTGGCGGCAATGGAAAAGAAACCTGCCATGAGTAACTACTTAAGAGGAAAAAACGAAATTAGGAAAGAAACCATTTATGATAACTCAAAGGGAAGCTCATTACTTTTCGAAGCGAGATCGGGATGCCTTAGAACACGCACCTATAAAGCGAGATATAAGAAGGAAGAAGAAGCATGTGCTTGCTGCGGTAAAGCTAGGGAAACGACGGAGCATATTTTATTAGAATGTGAAGACGTGTACCCAGCGGTCGATTTAGGCACCACTGGCCTCCTTGAAGCCCTTGGGTTCAGCGGGAGCAGTGGTAAAGCAAACAGGTCCGCAATAGACATTACTAAGAGGCGATTGGAGGATTTGTGGAAGAAAAGTAGGGAAACGACAAAAGACGGAGACGTACAAAAGCACAATTCGCAATAGGGGATCAGAAAGTTTGGACGCGGTATTTCATAGTGTTTTTATTTCTTTTTTCATTGGTTAAACTAGGTAGGATATTAGGCAGCATAGTAGCAAGAGCTTGGTGGCGCAACCCACCGCCCCGTTCCAAAGGGGACGCTCATAACATCCATCCATCGGAAACGGGGTTTTGCACAGTATGGCCGCAGGTGTTCTGTGGCTTTACTGGGTTTCTGGCTGCTGCGCCTCGATCGTGCTCCCGCCAGTTTGATTGCTGTGTGGCAAACGTAGCGCCTACATATATAAATAGGCGGTAACTGGTGACACGCGCGTGGTAGAAGCGAAATGCCATACTAAAACGCTGCTGCCACGCACGGAAGTGACGTCACAGTTATGATGACGTTGTTTAAACAAGTATGGCGTGTTCCGGTTTATAGTTTTGCGCGCGCTGCTGGAGCTCCTTCAGCTGTTCAGCCTAGCTAAAACACAATTTTACGGTTTCTTACTGTGTTGTGTGATAGATTGTTGTTCTAGTTAGTTGCGCTGGAAGAACCGGATGGTGTTCGAGATTGCGATCTCGAGCCACACTTGGGCGCAACGCTGGAGCAGCTCGTTTCCTTATGCCTTGGAGCGCGTTTATGGTTGGTAGCTTGTGCAGCTCCTGTTACGTTTTTCAGTGCTGTTGCTCTTGTTTGTTGAATTTACTGATGTGAATGGGGCATATGTGGGCTCTTAGTTTGGCAGAACTTTTTGCTCTTATGGTAAAAACGTTTAAACTCGCTCCAAGTGCTTGTTGCCGCAGTTGCCGCTTAGTGTTGTGCATCGATCGCGAAAATAAAAATTGTTTCGTCCTTCGTAGGATTGCTGTTGCAGATATTGCCTGTGTAAGTGAGCTGTTGCAATTTTTATATGGCACTCGACGTCGCATTTACCTCTACTGTTTCTTGTCTTTCATGTTCATACTGTTCCCTTGTTTATCTCGGATTTTGGCGGCTAGCGAATCGCGACTTGCTTGAGCACCTGCTCGCCACAGTTCAAAAGGAACATGTTGAGCAACCCCAATGTAAATTATGAAGACAAATATTGCAGAACGTGGCCCAGCCGCTCATAATTCTACTCTGGCTCAATTTTGTTGTAAAGCTTGGCTAGACCAAGAAATTTTCTTACATTTCTTCCAGCTAGCTTGCTAAGCTGCTATTTAGTATTGCTTCTTTTGATGGCGCTATGCGAGGTACCAGGTTTGCGCAAATGTTCCTCGCAACTTGTTTACAAACACGATGTAGGTTCATTGCAGGAACCTGCATTAGGTTATAGATGTGAGATGCACGCTAATATGACCGGTGTGGGTTTGCAGGTCCATGCATGCCACTCTCAAGCAAATGCCAAGTTTCCATTGTATGGATCTTCCTTGACTTCGCAGGGCTTGTTTGGTTAATCCCTTCATCTGTGCAATAGAATGCTCATAGGTCTTGAGCCTTAGCCTGATCCTCTTGTCCAACAAAAAAAAATCTTTTAGGCATTGCGTTAGGGAATATATCTGAGTGACAATGTGACAATTTTTGTCTCTATAACCTTTCTTTTCTCCCATCTTATCAGTGAAGGCCTTGTTCGAACAGAGTGCCGTGCAGTGACAGAAATTCTCATCACAATAAGAAAATCTCTGAAGGAGATTTTTGAGTCTGACTAGGACTTCGTCTTGGACAAGTTGGTGAAGTCTGCTACACATTGTTTTTTCATACAAACTACACATTTTTTTTTTCATACCAACTGCAGCCTGTTAGGGCTATGGCAGGAGTGGGTGTACATGCGAGTAAAACTAATTATGATATGCAGAAACAGGAACATAGAAATAGAAAAATGTAAAGGAACTATACATCAGCAACAGCTTTTAAATATTGAGAAATGGGTAACAAACGAACTTCGGCAGGTAACAAATTCCACTGTTCAATCATGCGGGGGAAAAAACTATTTGAAAGTGTTAGTGCGTGGATGGAGTGGTCTATTATTAGAGGCATGATAAGCTCTAGTTGAAGTCGAGCAAACAGGCGTTAAAAGGGAGGGATATGATAGGTGACAAAGAGAGTTCTTATAAGAATAGAAAATCTTCTGAGATTCTATGTGCCGCCATCTAGAAAGAAACTGGAGGTTTAATTCCGCAAAGCAGCTGACGGTGAAAAGTCTGTTGAAGCGACGGTAAACAAAACGAATAGCCTTCCTCTGGACCAATTCAATACAATTAATTTCACATTGTTTATATGGGCTCCGTACAGAGGAAGCATATTCTAAAATTGGGCGAATCGGTGTTTTTGTGTGCTACTAATTTAGTGTCCCTCGAAGCAGCAGACAAAGTACGGCGGATGTAACCAAGTTTTTTTAGCGCTTTATTACAAATGTAATTATATGTTTGGACCAAGACAAGGTGGGTGTAAAAATCACGCCTAAATATTTGTATTGAAAAACTCGTGTTAGTGGTACACCGTTGCACATATAATCAAAACATACGGGCCTGCTTCTGTTAGTAAAATACATTATAAGAGTTCTATCAAAATTGATGCTCATTTTCCAGGTAGCACACCAGTCACAAAATGAAACAAAGGCATCTTTAAGGCGCTGATTATCAGCGAGTGAGTCAGCTGGGCTGTACATAACACAATCGTCTGCATAGAGGCGTATTTTTGAAGTAACATGGTCTGGAAGGTCATTAATAAACAATAAGAATAGTAGAGGGCCAAGTACAGATCCCTGTGGGACCCCTGAGGTGACGTCGACTACAGATGAATCCGCAGAATCATAGAATACGAATTGCAAACGCATAGAAAGGAAACTGGAAATCCAAGATACTAACTGAGGGTTATTTAGAATATTATGGAGTTTCAAAAGAAACTTAGATTGTAGTACAGTGTCGAAAGCTTTGCTATAAAGTCAATGAAGATGGTGTCAATCTGATTACCTAAGTCGATGTAATGGGAAAGGTCATGAGGGAACTCCGCAAGTTGGGTTACAGTACTAAAACCATGCCTGAAGCCATGCTGAAATATGTTCAATGGGTAATATTTTCAAGGAACGTTATTATATGCTTATAGATCATGTGTTCTAGTATTTTGCATGAGGTTGGGGTTAAAGAAATAGGCCTATAGTTAGATGAGAGCTGTGTGACACCAGGTTTACATAAAGGTAGCTCTTTAGCTCTTTTCCAGGAAGAAGGCACAACGCTGTATTAAGGGACTTCTGACATATAATGAACAGATATTTAGATATCCATAGCGAGAATCGTACTAAAAAGGAATACGGAATTCCATCAGGGCCGGCTGGTTTTTTAGTATCTAAGTTTAGTACGAGATTCAAAACACATAGGCTAATGTTGATATCATCAATTGCATAAGAATCGTTAGTTGTAAGTGTTGAAAGATTGGAACCACCCGAGGCAAACACTGACTGAAAATATGTATTAAACGCTTCTGACAACACTGTTGTTGATTTTAAAAGACATGGAAGAAGAAGAGCCAGGAGATATGAAAGACCAGAATTTACGGGGGTTAGACTTGAACAGTTTCGGCAACTGAACATTATATAAGAAATTTTTGGCCTTTTTTTTTCTGCAGTTCATTTTTTACCTGAGTGTACAAAACGCATGCCTGAGGATTGTTTGAACACTTAGCGCGAAGTCTGCCAGCACGTCGCGATAAGTGCAGCAGTTCTCGGTTCATCCAGGGAAGGTTACTGTTTTTTTTTCTTAGTTTTCAAAGGAACAAATCGATCTATACATGATTTTACAATGCTTTCAAAACATGCCACGAGTGCATCTACGTCACTAGATAGTCCAAGTGCCATTCAGGAAAGCCATGCCACGAGCGCATCTACGTCACTAGATAGTCCAAGTGCCATTGAGGAAAGCGAAATGGAAAATTGATTTAGGGGTGCGTTAAGGCAGATATAAGTCCAGATTTTTGTAATAGGGCTGCTTCACGGTCGATTTCTGCCGCATTATTAGTATGCGTTGCAGTGCTATCACAAGTTGGTGACAAGCTTCACACTATTTTAAATGTAAAACTTGTCTCTAGTTGCAAATCAGATTAAAGGGTCCGGTTATGCAGGCACTGCTGCTCCATGTAAATAGCAGCTCCCAGGTGCATACCGTCACTGGACGCTGAAGTAACTAGAGCCTGGTCTGGCCGCCAGCATGAAACAAGAGAGGCGATGAAGCCTATGAAGCATTGGGAAGGGGGGAATCAAGTGAGGCACTAGATCACCCGGAGCAACAACCTAAAGAAAACATGTATTTTATGTTAATCTTGCTTTATTAAACAATTGCCTCGCCCTAATGTGGCAAAGAGGACATCTTAACCAAGCCTCTTCACGGACAGGCAGAAGAATGACACAAATGTCCGGCAATGTCGTTATAAATGTCAACATACGAGCACGGAAAGCACAGTTGCCGGTGATGTGAGGACTGACCACTTAACAAGTACCACAACGCGGAATCGAAAGCGTACGCGTCAGCTCCCGCCTTTAAAAAAGATTCATGCTTTTATTGAACACGCCAATACCATGCTGTGCACCAACCAACTTCAAAGCCGCAAACTGCACTGTCTTGCAGGGTGCCTATTCCCCCCATCTGTCCCCTAGTTGCGCTTCTGCTGTGACAGGTGTTGCGGCGCTCGCCGGCAAGCTGCACTGTCAGGAGCATATACTAGATTGACAAGTAACCTTATTTCCGCATTTCTTGTCAGCAATTGGGGCACACTTAGCTAAAACTTTCATGTTTAGTGCACTAGTGAGTATTTACTCTAAGCACCTTTATGACAAATTGACTGTCTTTGCTATGCGTTTAGCTGAAAACCTTCTATGTTTTTAAAGCGGATTCTGAACAGTATCCACAATTGCCGACCAAGTCACTTCCTTTGGCCTTCTCGGACGTTCTTATCTTCCAAGCTGAAGTAGGCCGTATCGAGCTGAGCCATAATTGTTTGACCAGATGATGAAAATAGGTAATGAACTCGGAGAAAGCATAGGGTAAATTAATTGTGCATTTTCGGGATTTATAAATAGTATGGAAAAGGGAAATGAAAGTGGACAAAAAGATAGTTTGCTGTAGGTAGGAGCTGAATCCACACCACCTTCATTAGGCATGTGGCGGCTTACCAATTCAGCTACTGTGGCACTCACCCTCCCATTCCCTTGGCATAAGCCACTACCACTCACAGCCACAGCAGCAGACGTCTTAACTGCAGGCATCATGAAATACATCAGCAGGCAACTGTTCGAGGGCTCTGACTTCGGCTGCCCCTTGATGCCCTAAGATAGGGTGGTACGGTGGTTTATTGGCCATTTGCCCAATTGGGGCAAGTGGCCTGTTGATGCGATTTCATTGAATGAAGAGGCATTTGAAATCCAGCTTCACTCAATTTGTTGTACATGCTGTTACCAAATCTGTTCTTTGAAAGGTGAAGCGTTCCTCACTAGCACACACCATCGGACATAAAAAGAACAGATATCACTAGATATGACTTCGTGCCATATGTGCTCAGAATTAGCCACAAATTGAAAAACTTGGCTGGTAGATATGGTGCCCCAGTGATTTCTCCCGCACCGAAGTGATTAGCCCAATTGTGTCTTTGTAACACGAGTACTGAGAGACAAGGATGTATGAAGAACCATGCCAAGCACTTTGTGTGTTGTGCTGTGGGGGTTATCAGCGCAATACCTTTCTGCTGTGGCAAGTCCTATGCAGGTCAGAGGGACTAGTGTCTAAAAGGACACTAAAGGCAATTATTAAGCCAAGCTAAAGTAATAGATTAGTGCTCGAGAACGTCGAAGGCATCACTGTTATTGCGAACAGAGCTTCAGTAATTGATAAACGGAAGTAACTGCAGGACACAATTAGAGGCTGCCCCAGCACAATAAAGTACCAGCCCGATGATGAAGGCACTCCTCATTAAAGTTCTGTCGCTAGGACTTATCTACTAGTAATAAAAAGATTTCTGCATTGCATTATAAGATGAAAGAAAATGCTACTCGTCTAGTTCTATTTGATATTTAGAAAAAAGAACCCATTGAGGTTACCCTTGAAAGCATCGCCCACGCTTACACGTTTTAGTAGTTTCGTTATCACATAGTGTTGAGCTGGCTTTTCTGGCTCGCGATACTCACACAAATGCAAGTTACAGAGAATTCGATGTTTATGTGATGTTGCGGGATTCCCGAACAGTCCATGCGACTTGATCAAGAGCAGTTGCAGCGGCGAGTCCAAAGTTCTCTCTTTGCTCGGTTGCTCCATGGCCGCGCATATGCATTTTGCGCAGAAAACTGTAGCACCGTCTGTAAGGTACTGTTTTACTCACCAATGGGAGTGAAGGGCAGTGATGGCACAATGTCGCCACTCTGTCCTCAGGAGCAGGTGATTTGAATTGCTCTCTAGGTATGCGAACCCTTCAGACGCAATTTTCTCGTAAACTAAGTCTTTTCTTGGCACGAAACAAGCACTGTGAGGTTTATGGAATGCTACTTTAATTGGCCGCATCTACTTCGTATTTGCCTTTAGTGTCCCATTAAATGACCTTATTAGGAAACACTCAAACAATTCAAATAAATTTCATGGTGTGCATCTTGGCACGCTTTGCAAGGCCTACTAATGTGAACTGTGCTTTTCACGTGTTATGATCTTGGGCAGTGCATGAGTTCATGGAGGCATATGTTATCAGAACGATCCTGCATGTGTTAATATAATTCATTTTAATTGCATGTGACGTTAGAAGCAGGCTAGTAGCCTATAAACTCTTGTATGCTACCCCAAGGCATTTAGGCGGTCAAAGTTAGGGCCGTCGACCATTTGTCTGCTCCTAAGCCCAATTAATGGCAAATCAGTTCTGTGGAAGCCCCCAAAATCAAGGAAGGTTCACAAAAAAGGAAAATTCTCATCAACCTGACTTTAGCACAATGTCCTGGGTTCCATCCCAGGACCCGGAGAAAATTTTTTTTCAGCTATGACGCTTTTTTTTTTTCAAGGAAATCCCTTATGGGTTTTTAAAAAACTGCTTTCGGCTGAGGAACCTATGAAGCCATCGTTGTTTTAACATACATCACATGACATAGCCATAGGTATGTACGATTGTATAACACATAATCACTGATAACTTCACAATCCATGCTTCTCTTTCATATGCTCGTCCAGTATACATGTAGAACGCAACAGTCTGCGTGTTGTAAGCTGACTTCAAATGGCCGGAGTAGAAATCATGCCGTCAGTGTCACACAATCATAGTCACTGACGTCTTTTTGCTTTCGTTACACACAGTTCATTTTGCACAAACATGTCGGTCCGCCTAGCAACACTTCACGTTAATCATAACAATGTTGGGTTACCAGCAAAATGTTACCCTAACATTGGTTCCCATAATGCATGGGAGTCGCTCCATTTTGATTTCCGACTTGTGTAAATGTTTAACCCTTCTGCTGGAATGCAAATTAACAAGTCCTCGTGGTTAATTACATGAATGCAATAATGACTTGCAGGCTAAGGCAATCTTTCCTGACTTGCGAAAGAAGCACTGTGAGCAGAGGTGTATGTACAAAGAAGTTGTGGGAAGGCTAGGTTCGGTCATCCTGGTCACCAATTTATGGGAGGCAGCATGAAGAGGTAGCCACGGCTTATTCAAGCCAGCCAGCCATGGTGTCACGGGATCTTGGGAGCAGCCGTTCAGGTCGCGTGCACTAGCATGTTCTGTTCTTGCTCTGCCTGTGCGTGAGCCCATCTTCTTTGCCTGTGTTGGAGGCGATAGTCGCGTGGCTACAGAGCCCATCTCCTAGTGCGAAGTGCAATTGAAATAAAGTCCAATGGTAAAGCCCAGGTAAAGTGTGCAGACGGTGTCGTCATTGGTAGTGTTGGGTTCACGCAATCTGAGAGATATACACCAGGCAGCATCGGCAGCATAGGTTGTGAGTGAGGCGCAGCCACAATGATACCAGAGTGCGAAATCGCAACCTGCCCCAGGCACTCGTAGATGCACGGGCCTGTAGAAGTCGGAGCTCCAAAAAAAGACCGTCTGGCAGCTCGGGGCTTGCGTGGAGATAGCGCACGTGTTGGTCACTCATGTTGTTGACGTAGAAGTGATTCTCGAGCTGAAGAAACCGGATGGCAAAGTTGCTCCTGTAAAACTTCGGTAGGCCATGCATCCGCGGAAGGTGTGAGCACAACATCGGAAAGCTTGCCTGCTGCTGCTTGCAGTGGAATCTCGAATGCCGATAGCATCAGGGTTGCAGTGGTCACTCAATGCATCACGAAGGTTGTGCTTGTGGCAACGCCGTGCCAGCGAGAGTGAAACTTGCGCCTTGTTGAGTCGGTGGCTGAGCCTCTGAATTGGCCATGAGTGAGTTGCCCCGAGTGGAAAAGCAGGCAGCTTGTGGGAACGTCTAAGGAAGGAGAGCCACGAGCTGTAGAGTAGCCGAAAGCGCTTGCATTTAGCCCAGTGTATTTCTTGGAAAGAATCGTCGAGCTGGGGAGGAAGCTCACAGACCAAGTAGAGGTTTGATGCTGGGGTCGGCGCATGCGGACGACCGGCATGGGTGGACGCAGGTGATGTGGGACGACCAGATGCAGAATGACACGATAGATGGCAAGAGCTGTTGTGATGGAGCACCAGCTGGAGGAGAGGGAGCACTCAAGGTGACATAGTGAGCAAGGACGGCTGCCCACGAGTCCTTGTACAAGTCAGAGCAGGGGCTGAGAGCCGGAGCCTGGAACCTCGTTGAGAAGAAAATGATTGTTTAGCGGGATGAACCAGATGTCCAGCATGTCAGTGTAGAATTCCCGTGCACCCTACAATCACAGGACGTCTGCCAAACCGTGCGAGGCCACATCACTACTCGCCTTGGTAAAGTTGGTGCGCCGATGCTGGCATGGCAGGGCTCAGTCGTCCTGGTCACCAAGTTGTGGGAAGGCTGGGCTTGGTGAGCTGTGTCATCACTTTGAGCGAGGCGGAGCGAAGTAGCTGCCGTAGCCACTGTTTGTTTAAGCCAGCCCGCCATGGTGCCACGGGATCTCGGGGCAGGCTGACCCGCGGCCACTTTGGTCAAATGCGCTAGCATGATCTATTCTCGCGCTACCTGCATGTGAGCTCATCTTTTTCGCCTGTGTTAGAGGTGATAGTCATGCCGCTACAAGGTATTAAACATGTTTACTGTTTGAGCATCTCTGAATTGCATGAGCTATTAAATACACCCATCATGTAAGTGCAGAGCCCTTCCACTAAGTCTATCTGGCAGGAGTCCTTTGTCCTGTAGATGTTCACGTTCTCCCTGTCCATTGTACAGCTGTATCCTGCTACGTCTACTTGGTTAGATGCCAACGCCAAACTTGGAGGAAAAAGGGAAGAAGCTAGATCCTTAATAAATGACTTCAATGTGATAGAATTTTTAGAATTATCAGCATTCAAAATTAGCTCTCATTACAAACCACATTTAAATTTGTGAGAAACTCTCACTAAAAGGCAAATCTTCTACTTTCTGATGAGCCTAGCCTGTGCATTTTCATTCCTTAAGAATTTGTGTACTTTTCCTTATAGCTTTTATCTTCAACATTGAGTGAACAGGGTTTTTCAACTCATGCAAAAAAATACATTTACACAAGAACTAAAATTCGGGCTATCTTGTGCTGTCTAGGCCAAATTTCAGCTTTTCTGTGTTGTATGTCATCTTCCTTTTGTGTTCTACTTGGCGCTTAAGCTATCCTGATAGACAATTTACACACAAACCATTTATATTAGACTCTTCAACTTTATATGCAAAAAGTACTACCATTGCAGACAGAAAACACTGGAATATAGTAAAAAATTCTGATAATTGTTTTTCGCGCAAGAAATTTGGTTGACTTTGGGCAAGGGTCCAAAAATGTTGCATAATTTGGTTTCCTAAAGTCAGTTTTTCCGTAATACAGCCGTAGTCACAGGACATGTGTGTTCCTAATTAATTATACATGCGCACACCTACTGTCCCCTGTCATACTACAAGTACCGACATATGTAATAACTGTACTGGCAGCCATTCAAAGCTGTTTCTGTGGATATTTAAGGCCCATGTTCTGGGATGAAAAGTGCGGCCCTAGCTCGTAATAAAGTAACGTTTTGTTTATCAAGCCAAAGTTTATAGTGTTCATGTTTTCTAAGTGTATTATTTCAAGAATATTAGCTACATCCTTGCAAGGTGGTTGAAATAAGAGCTCACATTGCCACAGCCATGTCCAAAGTAGCTCTGATGGCCTGCTAGTACAATTAATTGGTGTATTGGTGCTTTTACTGACAGGAATTGGAGGGTGCACACACGTATCATTAAAGGGACACTAAAGCGAAACAATAAATCAGTTTAGACTAATAAAGCATTGTTTTAGAACCCTGCAGGCAGTCATTTTAAAACAATAGTTTGCTCATTAGATGTGAAAATGAAGTTCGAAGTATCAGTATTTGAAATTCTTGCCGAAACCCTGACGCAGCTGCGTCAGTGTGACATCAGGGATTCCAAAGTATATTTTTGCATTTGTGCGGCGTTGGCTGAGTAAAAATTCCCGAAACTTCACATTTGGTTCCTTTAAAACACAATGTAGACAGTCTGTACTGCTATGTAATTAAGTAGGCCCTAGAAGATACCATACAAATCCATGACTTCACAGCGACCAGGTGCGGGAACTTCAAGGAGGCATCGCCTACCGTCTTTCGTTTTTGCGCTTTTTCTGGCCTACCAAGCGTTTTATACTGGTAAGAGTGGTGTTTTTGGTGTTGTAGAAAGGTAATTTACTAATGCAGAAGAAATAACTTTTCTCTTTAATGTCCCTTTAAGGAACACATTATATGTCCCGTGACAGTGGCCCCTTTCCACTTCTATAATATGCTTCGCCGCCGTACATTGCATATGCTTCACTGCATAACAAGACTGTATTGTAGCGAAGCTTATTTTAGGAAACTGAATTATGCAACACTTGGGAACCTTACATGACTTCATTCTGTAGAGGTGCTACGAAAAGGCATGCTGCTCTATATTCGCAGCAAACATAATCTGCGTCATAGAAAAACAAATGTTTGTGATATTTATTTGCAAAATATTCATGTAACGTCAGCCAAAATATTACCTGCCGTTTTATTGTGGCACTGCTGCCAGTAACCCTGAATAACTGAGTGGGTCTGAGCAGTCTGGCTCTGAAAATTGCCCATTGATAATATTTGCATCCGTTAAGATCAGTTTTTGCCTTTACTAGGATACAAATGAAAAAATGTTATTGTGACGTAGCATTTAGCATGACTTTTAATACGCCCCGAAGACATGGTGGACCGATCACACTGAAGGCACAGATCAATCTTAAGATGGGTCCCCACAAGAGATGAAGATGAAGAACACGATCTGATGATGATCATGTGCAGATGCTGAAGTGCTTAAGAAATGCCCACATTATAATTATTTGCGTTAATAGAAGAATTATAAGCAACCTGACATTTTGTGATGAAATTGTAAAAGTTGGCAGGTATGTATTATGACATTAATGCAGAAAACATTCATTTTGTCATTAAAGAAAGTTATGTATGCATTCACTTTTTCATCTTCCCTCTTGTGCTTGGGCCTTCATTGGTCTACATTGTGCAACAGGTAAAATGATGTGAAATATAACTGGTGACAAAGAAAATCCTAGCCTGCTAACGTACGCCTACTCAGTACACTATTGACACGTCCTGATTTATTAAGCGTGCTCATCTGTCAATTCAGGCACAGAAGCAGGTAACTATAACTTCTGTTCTTGAGCTGAAACATACACAGCCATGCTTACATAGGAACCAACTTTCAGGAGGCCAATTATTGACACGCATTGCAAATAGTACTATGGATCAAACATGGGGCTGACCACAATGCCGTCGAACTCTTCCCAACATACACATACTTTCTAGCATCCTGGGCCAACCTTCTGACCATGCTTTGAAGCTGCTGTCAGGTTTCGAACCAAGCCCAATCTTTCTGGCTTTGTTCTCCTCCTTGTCTTGCCATTTTCCCCCTCATTTATGTTTGTCATATTGAGACAGATATGTGATGATTTTTCATTTGTGTGTAGTTTGGGCAAAGTCAGTTTCAAATAAAACAAGCCACTCAGTGATTTTTATGGCCTAATTGTTTTTGCACTGATTGATCAGGCAGACCTACCTGCATGGCTGCGTGTATATGGCAACGGACTTCTCGTCAGATGTTATGTGAATATTTAATTAATAAACTTCATATACATTTCTGCGCAGTACAGACCCATTGCGGCTGCAACTATACTGAGCTGCATGGCTGTTCACAGCATCATTACGGAATAAAACCTGCCAGCCTTTATTTAATAAACAGTCAACATAGTGAATAACCGAATAATATTTTGTATATTGTTCTAAATTTAAGTACTTTATGGCTTGCACTGTCGTGTTCTTATAGCTTTGGCAGGCATAAAAATCTCAACAGACCATCTATGTGGAGTGATTTTTTAGCCATTACATATTCACTGCATTTGCCTGCTTTCCACATGGCTACCAATAATCAGTAGATATCATGTCGGTTACTTATATTTGGAATTGGTGACTTGCCCAAAACCTCATAGTACCCAAAAGAAAATAAAGCCATCGCATACATGCAACAAAAGTTTAATGCACCCATGGAAGGGGAAGTAAATCGTGAAGACTTACACAAGGGCACAACGGCCTAAAGTTCACAAAGCCGGGATGCCCCAGAGGTGAATGACACAACCTGTCAGCCAATCCCTTGGAGCAGCCGCTGACCTGCCTATCGATGCGAAGGACAACTGCAATGACAACTGCAAAGCTTGCAAGGCTGGGACGATAAATTTTTTCAGTGACATCCACGTTGAAAGCCTAGCCCTTGAAGTGAACAGCATATAGAGTGCACACTTATCTCGCAGCCACAACGATGACTGCTCCATAGCTCACAAGGCTGGGATAGCAAGTCTCATCGGAAGGCTGATCGTGCAGGCCTAGCCCCTGAAACCACCAGCTGTGGGCCTGCCAATATTCTGCGCCTTCATCGTGATGGAATATGAAGAAATATGAACAAGCTTCTTGTATCGCAGAGGAAAATTATTTGCCTTATCGTTAACATTGAACCAACGTCGAGTGTTAATCCCACAATAGTATCATTCAGTTTGATCCGTGTAGATAATACATATGAATTTCGTTTCTTACGAAATTCATATGTATAACATACTTTTCTTTCACAGGTATGAGTAATTTCCTCACACAACTTCCCTTGAATATCGTACACCAATAGTTAACACTCGTTCTACTGACACTTGGTCCTTACCACAGTTTAGAACCGATTACAAGCTGCAATCCTTGCTCAGAATCTGCCCTTTTTTCTCAATAAACATAAAGATACTGCTGGTTTTAGTCAAAAACAACTGCGAACATACTTTGTGCACATGTAATCCGTATTTCTTCATATGTCGTTTAAGAAAACTTCTGTGTTATTGATGTACTTGATTGCTGTACTTGATTTGATTTGATGACTACTTCTGCATTGCTATTGTTATTTCGTTCTGTCTGCTGCTGCCATGTAATGGTTTCCTGGGCCTTCGTCAAGCTATTCGTACAGCTTTTAGCCCAGGTGACCATCCAGATACTTGCTGGAGAATAAAATATGATTTGATTTGATTTGAATTATGTAGCATCCTTGTCTGTGCACTCACGAGTGCCCTAGGGACCTAAAAGACTGAATTATGGGACATTTAGTGGCTGAGAAGTATGGGGATATTCTTGCACACTGACATCAAAGAAAAGTGATAGAATACTTGCATCTATGTCACGAATAGTTGTTAAGTTCAACTTAGTTTGCTTTCAACATGAGTGACGTAGAGGCTTGTGAATACATTGAATTGGACATCTGCTGCAGTAAGTAAAGCTCGAGGTCTGATTGACCAAATTAGAGAAGAAAGCATGTTGCACATCCGCTATGCCAACAGGGATTTTAATAAGCAGGCCATAGATAGAGCTGGGTTTGTTCACATGACTAGAGGATGCCCATTGATGAAGCTAAGTAACTCGGTCTAAAGAATGCTGCAAGAATTTAACACTACTTGAGTAGCGATATTCTCACAGCAAATAGATGCGTTGCAGAAGCAACAGTCATAGCTTCAAAAGCACAGAAACTCAGAGGCGAATCTGAATTTGTGCCACAAAAGCCATTCTGTTCTCTGTCAGCAGGTCTGCTATGCTGTGTCGGTCAATGGATGCTGTGTCTGCCCTGAAGACGGCGACAGCTTTCCTTTAACTGGGACTGATAATCCATCTGGCACCACTGCTAAAGAAATGTTAAACATTTGTCCTAATGACAAAAACGCAAAACAAAGCAGGGGGGGGATGAAGCTTGCAGAAAAACGAGACGAGGATTCTTTGATATAAGGTGTGGCAGTTAGGATCAGAACCAGAACGATAAGTCAAAGGAGAGTTTTTGCACTTTCGTGTGTGATCAAACAGACAGGCATCATACTGAATCAAGAAGAGCACAAGGATGAAGCGAAGGCACTTGGCAGCTTGGACAGACAGAGTCACGCACTCGAATGCAGAAAAATTGCGGGAAATAACTCAAGCACCCAAATGCAAGAAAAGAGTGAAGATAATATCTTAAGTTAAAAAAAAGGATTTCCTTTTGAACACTATAATAAAATAACACTGCCCCACTGTACGATACATAAAACATTATAAACAGCGCCAAAATTGCATAACTGTGCAAACTCAACCTGAAAGCCTGAAATAGATTGAATAAAATTTGTTCCTTGTGAGCAAATCGGCCATCCCGATTTGCTCACAAGGTTGGTTGCTACTCCTCATGCAGAAGCGATAACCGTATGTTGCTGGTCCTGCCATGCCCACGGCGTTTGATGTGCATTGCATATGAATGCTTAATTGTGTGCAAACTGCTCTTATGCGGTGATGTAGAAAGCAACCCTGGCCCTCCTGTTCAGGAAATGTTCGATAAAATCATGAAATCCCAAACCATCATACAGCAGGAAATTTCGGAACTGAAAGCTTTCCAAAGTAAGCTAGATATATCTCTCAGCTCCTTAGCAACTAGATTAGATCGCATAGAACATCTGTTTGGCGACTTCAAGGCCGGTATTGACCCACTTGCTCCAATCGAACAGCATATCAATTCGATAAAGCAGTCATTTTCCAAGCAACATCAAAAGCTCAGTGACCTGGAGGATCGCAGTCGTCGCTCGAATTTGATTATACATGGCATAATGGAAGATACCGCTGAAACTGAAGAGGAACTTAAAAAGAAGGTGATTTCTGAGGTCTTTGAAAAACACCTTGGTGTCTCAACGTCATCCATTGCCCGTATACATAGAATAGGAAAAGCAAATAACAACTCAAACCGACCTGTAATCGCATTCTTCCAAGATTTTAATGAAAAAAAGGCCCTGTATGCAAATGTTAGCAAACTTGAAGGTTCGGCTTTTTCCATACAAAATGATTATTCTAAGGAGACACTAAGAAAACGAAAATTGCTCTGGGAATCTTGCAAAACCGAAAGGAAGGATGGAAAGAAGGCTTATCTCGTTCATGACAAGCTCAAAATCGGCAACAGCATGTACGCTTGGAACGATTCAACTGAACAACGGATTAGCCTTTCTCCTCTCTTCTAGTAACTCTGATTGACAGACCACCTTAGATAACCCAGCTCTTCGTGACCTTGTTATATTAAACATTAATGCCCAAAGCATAGTGAACAAGGCAACTGCCCTTGAGATCGCTCTGTTTACTCACAGCCCTGATATAGTTGTTATAACCGAGACTTGGCTTCTCTGTGATATCACTAATGATTGCATCTTTCCTCCACCATACACTGTATTTAGGCATGATAGGGGGTCACGAGGAGGTGGCATAGCCATTTTACTAAAACCGAATGTTTCCGCTACAGTTCTAAATTCACCAGAAAACCATGAAAGCCTTGCTCTGAAAATTACATATCTTGGCTACACTTTCATCTTATGTGCACTGTTTAGGCCCCCTAATTCAGATCCGGACTATCTGCATAAGCTGCAGGATTTTTTGTTCAACTACAGAAATAAAAAATTGATACTTGCAGGGGATTTCAATCTGCCAACCATAAATTGATCTAACGAAAACCTTGGATGTTCTGAAAATGCTGACGCTATCTATGATATAATGTTGTCCCACAACCTTCAGCAAATAGTCACCGAACCAACTAGAATACATGGTTCTACTGAGTAAATCTTAGATTTAATATTCATGAAACGCTCTTTTTGTGATTACACAGTATCTGTTCATGACAGGATATCTGATCACAAGTTAGTAATCGTATCTTTACATGTAGTCCACGGACGTACAGAAAAAGCAAAGCATAAGAACGTAAACGATTATTCAAAAGCACTGGATGAATCCACCCTTGATTACTTGGAATTGGCTTATGAAAGCTTTGAGGGAACCAGTGTCACACAGTTATGGAACACATTCAAGGAACACTGTAAATATTGTATCAATAGCTTCATACCCGATAAGAAGAAGCGCTTAAAGAAAGCAAATCCCTGGTAAATCGCCACATTATTCACCTAAAACGAAGGCTTAAACAGCTGAAAAAAGCTAAGAACGCCAGTGCTAGTCAGTTAGCTCTTTTAGCAGAAGAGCTTTCTTCTAGCATTAAATCAGCAAAAAAAGCATTACTTTATAGAGAGTCTTCCACAATTTATGCGAAATGATCCCCATAAATTTTGGGATCACCTTCGAACTTCCCACAAGCAAATAAATCAAATCACTATGCATAACAACGTGATTACGTGTTCTCAATCAATTGCTACGCATTTCAATGCCTACTTTCATTCTGTATTTTCTGAAGAAAGTGCCAATAAACATGTGTTTGACCTTCCACCTGAAGAATCAATCACTGTATCCTACGAAGGTGTTGTTGAATCCCTACTCCGGTTAGATACCAAAAGTTTGCATGGTCCAGATGACATACCAAACGCCTTCTTACGCCGTTATGCTGAATCATTAGCTCATTTCTTAACAAAAATTTTCTGTTTATCCTTATCGTCTTTTTCATTGCCCCCCGACTGGCTAACGGCCAGAGTTGTGCCTGTGCACAAAAAAGGGGACCGCGCATGTTTAAGCAATTACCGTCCGATTTCTTTGACGAGTACCTGCTGCAAACTAATCGAACACATTATCGCTAACCACATACTTGAAATATTAAACTCTAAAGGATGCTTGTCTCCATTTCAACACGGCTTCAGGAAAGGTTTTTCAACTGTCACGCAGTTGGTTACTGCTACCCATAACTTTAGTTCCGTATTAGATAAATCTGGACAACCGGACATAATTTTCTTAAACTTCATCAAAGCGTTTGATAAAGTTCCCCATAATAAACTTCTTGAAAAACTGAAATTAATAGGCGTGCCCTTGACCTTAGTAAACTGGATTGCTTCCTGCCTACAAAATCAAACACAGTTTGTGGATATCGGTGGCATCTCTTCCACGTTACTTCGAGTGACATCTGGCATGCCTCAAGGAAGTGTCCTAGGTCCACTGTTATTTTTGGTTTATATAAACGACATTGTGTGTTCCATTGATAAAAATGTTAAAATTGGTTTATTTGCCGATGACTGCATGCTGTACACCCCAATAAGTTCTGAGGCTGACCAAATATTACTGTATGATGCTTTTCGCGAAATTGTGGCCTGGTGTGACAGATCAGGAATGGTCTTCAATTCTGATAAGACTGTGCTTTTGCGCATGACAAGAAAGAAACGTCCTATCCACTTTAGTTACTCTGCTTACGGCACTACTATCTCGGAAGTCGAAAAATACAAATATTTAGGTGTTTTAATAAATTCACGGCTTAACTGGAGCGACCATGTTGATTACATCTGTTCATCTGTGTTAAAAAAACTTGTATTTTTGAAACACAAGCTCAAAGGAGCACCCAGTCACGTTAAGCTATTAGCCTATAACTCTCTTATTCGGCCCAAACTTGAGTATGCGGCTATAGTGTGGGAGCCGTACACCAAAAAAGATATAGCAAAAATAGAAAACGTGCAAAGACGGGCTGTGCGCTTCATTTACAATAAATTCAAGAGAACTGATTCCCCATCTGCTTAAATGGCCTTCAACGAAATGAAACCTCTTCATATGAGACGGAAAATTGCTCGATTAACGTTTCTTCATTCACTCATCCAGGGAAAGTTTGGAATTTCTTCTTCACCTTATGTTACACCTTCAACTACACGAAAAACCTGTCACCAACATACCCATGCCCTAACACCATATTTTGCGAAAACAAACTTGTTTAAGTACTCATACTTTCCGCACACAATAAACGATTGGAATGCACTGCCTGAACAGATTCTCTCAGTGACAGTTTTGAAAGAAATCTTAGCAATGAATTTTGATGTGCAGATTGATGTGCAATGTATTATTTCCTTTGACTTGTTTCGCTCATTGGTGTCATGTGTCAAACCTTTTGTCTATGTAATAACTTTATGGCGTTTGTAAATATGCCTTGTTATCTGCCCTTCCTGCTTGGACCACATGAGGTCTGCAGTATTATGTAAATAAATAAATAAAATGTCCTTGCATTCATGCTGGACGGCAATATTTTTCAGTTCTACCCTGCCCCCTCACTCTAGGTCTTTGTCCGGGGAAGGATTGCCCACTGCTTGAGTGTCCATGCATGACACAGTCGATGCTGCTTCAAGCTTCAACAATTCTTGTGCCAGTTACAGCTATGCAAGCCAATATTTGCACCAAGAAAATGTTACTTAGCTCCTTCAGGTTTTTCAAATAAAGTACTTCACCAACAAAGCTACCCACGAAACACGCAAGCAGCTATTTGATGTCTAAAAGATGTCTTGAACGGCTAATTCAAAAGCCTAGTAGCTGTCTTGATCAAGGCATTTTGTAGCCGTGGACGTCTAGAAGTACTTCAGTAAGCCCTGCTAACGTTACGCTAAAAGTTGGCTAATGGACAGCTTGACAAGAACAACTGAAGACTTTTATTAGACATTCCCTCAATAATTTGCGGCAGCTGTTACAGTAACACGACGTTTGCCCACAGTTACAATTTATTTTAAACGAGGCATGGACATCAGAAAAAAAGGTTATGTTGTCGGATAGAGTGATGCAGAGGTAGTTTTTCCAGATGTGAACCATGGGAATAGTGTAGCACAGCCTCACTGGTCAATTTGTGCTTTTTAATTAGACCAATCAATTGAATGCCGCCTGTCAGAATTATTTTGCAAATAAAACAAGATCTGTATTGTATGCTGATATAATTTCAATGTTCACTCATTGACCTAAACAAGAACATCTCTGCGTGAAACACGTCATTATTAACAAAACTTCGCCCTGCTGGGTCTCCACCAAATTGAAATAGTTTCTAGCAAAGAAAAATTTTGTCAGTGATGCTGCAGTTCAGGCAAAAATTACATCCTGGTTTCAGGTACAGGGGGCACAATAGCCACTGTGCTGCAACGAGTTAAGAAATGAAGGATAGTACACATCTGGAAAAACACTCTGCAAACCACTCTAACTAGCCATATAAATATATTTTTTCTGATGTCCATGCTTCATTTAAAAGTAAATTGTAACTTACTTTCTGGGTGCCTCTTGTAAGGGAACTCCACATGCTCGCACAGCGTCACGCAGAAATAATGGCCAGTTCCTCGGCATAACATCCATTAGTGAATTCCTTGTACGTTGCATGTTACCAGAACTGAAAGATAAATCATAATATGCTGTTATTTTTTTTTCATAAACTGTACGATGAGCTTTTCATGCATAAAAGGTGATTGCAAGCGAAAATGCAGCAAGACATCAACTTCACACCATGCCACATACTCATACTTTATTACCTAATAAATTAGAAAAGATGCAGAAAGTGTAATTAACAAAAGTGACAAATAGCAGCAAAGGTGATCAGGGATAAATCTCGAAGATGATTGCCGCCGCTGCCAGAGTAGGCCAGCCTTCGTAGGAGAGCACTGGCTGCCCACAAAAGCTTGCTGTCACAGGCCACACGTGACGGTTCTTGTAGACATAGGCACTCAATACCTGCACAGAATAGGAAAAAAAGGGCAAGGGAGGAAATGGGAATGTCGAAATTGGAACTTCAATTAGCAATATGTGCTAAGTAAGAAGTTTGGCACATTAAAAATAAATTTAAGCACTCCTTTCTCTTAAATTACAGGTATCTTAAGGTATGTATGCGATGATGTTTAAAATGACTAGTATATTTCCTATCATAAGAAACCAACAAACACTGACACCAAGGACAACATAGGGGAAATTACTTGTGCTTAATAAATTAATTAAAGAAACGATAAATTAATGGAAATTAAAGTGGATGAAAAAACACCTTGCCGCAGATGGGAACCGAACTCACAACCTTCGCATTTCGCGTGCTATGCTCTACCAATTGAGCTACAGCGTCGTCGTTTTCCCATCCACTTTCTTGGGTATTTATGCGTCCTAGCAGAACCCTGGGAGTGTTAGCCAGCGCCACAACTCAGAGACCTTGTTCCTGGCATATAGTCATTAGG
The DNA here is from genome assembly GCF_023375885.2 of Dermacentor andersoni. Lineage (NCBI taxonomy): Eukaryota > Metazoa > Arthropoda > Arachnida > Ixodida > Ixodidae > Dermacentor > Dermacentor andersoni. The sequence goes on from NC_092817.1 coordinate 213,748,087, forward strand.
TTGCATAGCAGAATCAAAGTCAGCCTTTAAGTTATTGTATGGTGTTTTGTGGCTAAAAAGCCACTTAACCTGTCAAACAAGTCTGAGAAGCTTCCTGCAAAATATAATCAGTTTAAAACAGTAATTCACTGTGCAGGTAAATGATGTACTAACTTAATTAAATAGTTATATAGCGTTTTATATTGTTCAACTAAAAGCAAGTTTGGGGCATTTTGCGATGCCTAGCTGTTGCCTTTCTTTCAAACTTAAACATGACACAGTACAGAGTAAGCAGGTAGCATGCAAAGGAGGACTGGTGATAAAGTAGTGTTCCAAAGCAACACTGCTTGCTGGATCAATCACTTTTGTTGATATATTTTCATGTGACCCTAATTGGCTTAGGGCAATACCTCACACAAATGACGCAACACCTTGGATGATGCGTCATACAAAATTGAAAGTATCTCATGATGTAATCAAACGATAACATTTCCCACTGACTTGGAAGTGTTAACATGCTGTTTGCGTGAGAAAGTGCAAAGCAATTCGTATAGGTGGCAAATTCATCAGTGCATCTATAGCCTCAGGTAATTCTGAGCATCTATGTTGACTTGCAACTGAGAAGCCACTGCACACAAAAAGGTGTATTCAAGTAATGGTCCATGTTGAATAATTGCCCACCTAGTGAAAAGGCAAATGTGGCAGGCTAATGGGCCAGGGCAAATAGATTGCTAAATTCTGATAACACCTCCAATGATATTATTGAAATAGGTGATAAGATACAGGACAGGTAAAATTGCAGTTATGACAAAATTTTAAAAGCACCTCCGCAAACTGCTGGAACCCTCAGCATCATGCCTGTTCTACACGCACATATGTTGCAGCGCAATCTATATCTCAGACGCTGGTGCCTCCACAGATCATTTTGTGATCTCACAACAAGGTTAAAAAACAGTCTGGCACAAGCTACTTGATGCGATTCATTTTGCAAGCGCCAGCCAAGTGCTGGTGGCGGTAGAGCGAAATTGAAGTTTGTCCTTGTATGGAAGCCTCGGCCCATGTTTTATCAATTCTAGCAGCAAAGCACACCTTTTACAGCACACATAAATCTTAAATTAGACTGCTTGCTGATGCTGTACAGTAAGTTCCTGTAAAGAAACTAAATCACACAGAAGCATTTAGAATACCAAACTAATCAAATACTGGTTTGAATACATTTGTGCATTACGGAAGCAAGGTGTAATGTACACTGTTGTACAAAATTTTTACTCATGTATGGAATACTTGTATGACAAAGCAGAGGTAATTTGTGAGTTCTTACATAGCAATGACTACCTACAGGTAAATTTTGTAAGGCTTAGGGAAACTAATTATTAGTGGAACTGTGTATGTACACTGGCACTGAGAAATTGGTTATAATAGTGGCAGCTTATAATGAATTAGTGCAAAAAAATGCCCGTTTGTGAGACACCAACTACCACGAAGCGCTCCCTGGCCTTAACCCGTATAAAAAGCACTGGGAGGACTAGAGAGGATACAGTACATTGGCTTACACTGATCATGATGAGGTCCCGTCATCCAGCTAGCGCCAAGGTACAAGAAGGATGTCCAGCTGTCTATAGAGTGAAAGGAACAAAATAAGATAGCATCAAGTCAGTTGAAAGGCAGATTTGCAATTACAACTAAGGTGACCCAGTCACAGTCATCCAATAATAAGTGCCAAGCTGTCGTGTTTTCACTCCCAGATGAAGCACCTACTAGGTTAAAGGTTTTGCTGCTTATTTAGAACAAAACACAAGGGAAATTTGTACATCAGCAGACGATTTAATTTGGAATTGTATAGATGAAGTAAACATAGCAGTTATATTTTTTGTTTTGCTATAAAGTGGGAACGCTACAAACTGCATAGTCACTGACACACACGCGCGCACACGCAAGAACAAAAGGACACAAAATAGGGCGAGTTCAGTCTGGTTCAGCATTACAGCCAGCGCGTCGTCTTCGAATGCATTCCTTTCGGTTGGTTCGTGCTACGTTAACCACAAAGACTAACAAGCAGGGCAAAGTTCTGACTGGTGTTGCGGAAGTCGTGGAGCGCGGTAGTGCTGAACGGCTGAACACAAGCAGAACCCTCGTATAAAAGTAATGACGAAAACTCGCAGGGCAGAAGAGCCCATATATCAAGAATTGTCGCGTTTAACACCTAAATATATTCACATTGTTGACGAAAAACGAAGTGCAATGTATTTTACTTACCGGAAAAAGTGGTATCCGAACGTGCGACGTACAAAGACGCACCGAGACACGAAGGCGGCGAACGCAGGTCCCGCCATTGTGGTAGTAAGCCGTTTGCGAAAACACGCAATACAGCCGATGTCACGAAGCACTGATGCAAAACACACGGAAACAGCATCAGCACAGCTAAATGACTCCAGTTAATATCCAGTATAAATGTACAGAACGGCTTAGAATGACGCACAACTGCATAACGAACCCACGACCGAGACATAGCGGGCGGCAGTGGCCGTTTTTTCAAACTTCCTGCCTCCCAGTGTTTCCAGCACAGAATGAGATGTCCGACAAATTTGGACTATGCCGCCGAAGTAATCGCAGCGCGGTGGCTCTGTGACGCCGCTGTGCAACACCGGCGTTTCGCTCCTGCTGCTGTCAATACCTGCTGCGCGAGCATAGAATGCTTTCCAGGCGTCGTGTGCGCGCCCCGTATGGGAAACAATAACACGCCCTTGATTGTTGAAGTTCTGGTGTGAGATTATTTAATATTAAAGCCAATTAACTTATGTTGCTTCGAACGAGTTCGATTTGTCTGTGGCGTCTTTTATTCGCTAACGCCGACGGCCGACGGTAACCGCACTTTAAGGGCTCATTCACACCGGTGACTGACAGTGGTCGCGCGACCAAGTTGGTCGCAAAGCGACCAGTCGCAAATGGTCGCAAACGGTCGCTTTCTTGAAAAGCGACCATTTTGGGCCAGTCGCTCTCTGCGCGATTTTTCAGTCGCGCGACCGTGGTCGCAAAACTGATAAACCAATCAGCGGCGCACCGGAAGTGATCTTTCGTGTGTCTACATCGGGCCTCCTCCGGCGTCGCGTTCAAATTCCGCGTAGATTCCGAGAGTTCTCGCTGAGAACGATAATCTCCGGGATTGCGACTTGCGGGTCGCGCTCAGCCGGGCTTGCCGGTGTGAACATCAGTCGCCTTCGGTCGCTTTTTGGTCGCGAGTGGCAAATGGTCGCGCGACCTCCTCAAGTCGCCGGTGTGAATGTGCCCTAACACGTCGTTTGGCATTTTATGCACTTTTAGACAAAAAGATCTAGAAAAGTTCTTGAGTTAGACATTCTGAATGCGTTTAGCAAAACAGACTCTAGTGACACCAGTAGTGGGTTTTGCTGCGGATAGAATATATACTAGCATATTCCAAGTGCTCAGGTTATGTTTAGAAGAAATTCTATTTTCAGTCTTATCATAGACCAAGACGTCTATAGCCGTTTGTAGCCGTTTCAAGAAGTTTTTAAGAGGTTCTGTGTTTCGTGGGTATGCCCGGGGGCTATCCCCCTTCGACTTTTCTTTGGCATTTACAACACATCCTCAGACCATAAATGCTTATTCAAAGCACACGATACACTTTAGGCCGAACATCGTCTGCAAAGTTCCATTTGAAGAGGTACTGACATGATATCTTCAATTATTCCTTTTTTTTTCTCGTTAAATTAAGGCTTTCGAGCTCTAAAAATATAATAACAAGCCTTGGAGTGACGTGATTTAGCTTTCCCAGAGCCGGTTTCGGTTTTGTTTTCTAGGAGGATACTGTAGTGACATCACAACTCAGTATGTGGTCACGTGGGAGAAGGACATTGCGATGTTTTGACACTCTCTTGAGGCCTCCGGCTAGCTCAGTCGACTTGTGCGCTGCTAATTGTGAAGACCAATGTAGCAGCATAGCGGACGACTGAATGAGCTAGAGCGAGCGTCGTAACATCGCAATGTCCTGCTCCCACATTACCATATACTGCATCGTGACATCAGGGCATAGTATCCTCCTGGCAAACAAAATTGGCTGTAAAGAAGCTACTATATTAAATTATTTACAGCGTTTTGAGGTTTCACCCCTCTAATGCTGTCTGTCGTCTTCTCTCCACCCATCTTCAGCACTGTTAAATTCAATCATAAACGTGCACTAACCAGCTCAGTTAAGCACACTCGTGCAGTATGTACTATCAAGCGCTTCTTTATCCCCTTCCATGTCGCACTGCTACCCCGATAGGGGTGAAATGCAAAGACACCCATGTATTGTGCATTTGGCGCACGTTAAGGAAACCCAGATGGTCATAATTAATGCGGAATCCCCCACTTCGGTGTGCCTCGTAATCATATCATGATTTTGACATGTAAAACCCCACAATTCATTTCATTCTGACGAGAAGTGGCTAACGTATTTTTAAAACCTTAGTTGGCAACGTGTTTTACCTGCTAAGAAAGAATAAATTTGCTTCTTGTGCTGTCCCATGGATTATGCATTGCCTTCGATCAAAAGCCTGACTAAGCATTGAGACACATCTTGGCTGAGCTTGTCTTTGGCCGTTTTTAGCAAAAAGCCACGGACGAACCTAGCTCATCGAAGGCACGGAAAATGTTAAACATACCACAATGTGTACAAGTATTTCATTTCAGAATCAAGTAGGGGAACACAAGCTGCACACCTGGCAAGTATTGCTTGTGCAATTGACGGAAAGCTAAGTCTGCCAATCTTGCTAGAAAGCACGCCTGAAATGATGTACGTCAGCGATTCCAAAACTAGACAGCAAGGACAAAAGTCTAAGAATGCAAGGCATGCGGTGAAAAATGTTGGGTAGCTTTTGCAAAGAAACTGCAGGTAAATTATTAGGCTACTATGAAAATGCCTTTGGCAGACCAGTTCTTTTTAATACTAAGCTTGATGACACAAAATTGCATTGCTTAGACAAAGGAATACTGTTAAGAGTTTGGGTCATGGCTTTCAGTGAAAGGCAATAATGAAGAACACAGCCACCTACATGCTCTTTCTGTTTGGACAATGATTTAAAGCAAAGGGGGTGGGGGTTCAGTAGCAGATTAAGAATAATGTATGTAGGACCTGCCACACATTATTAACAATGGCAGGTGACATCAGTGGTATTTCTGGCTCCTGTTCCAAACATAAAAATATGAACCAGATTCTCTCTACAATGACTACTTTATCATCAGGTTCATAATATTACCCTTTTTATACACCTAATTTATAAAAAGGAGCTGCAGACAGGCTTCACACAAATCAGGTAGCAATGTCTTTTGACAAATGAGCTTAATAGCATCAGCATTAGGCCTATTTTCACAATCCAGTTCATTAAGTACTACTTGGAACGTATACAGAGGAAAGGTCACTTATATTGATATTAATTAGAGCTGCACGAATCTCGGAACTTTCAAGCAACCAGAGGGCCTCCATGCTGTAATGTCTTCCTAGTTGTATTAGTATGTATGGAATACAGGTTTAGTCATATATGTACACTAAAGGCAAAACATTTTTATTAGTGACCATGGTTCTTTCTTTTGTGTCTCTTTTTTAACTTGGAAGGAGAGGAATGAGTGCAAGATGATGGTTGTTGGTACATTTAGATTGCCACAACAGAGTGATTAATGAAAATAGAGTTGCTGTGAACCCATTAAACGCGTATCCAATATATAAAGAAGTGGACCTTAGCAAAGCTGCACAACCATAAGTCAAGTCAATTCAAGTGCATATACTAGTTAAAAAAACAAGCTTAAAATATAACGTACCAAATATTAATTTAGCCATCATATATACCACTCATAGGTGCTAGCGTGGCTGAGTTAGTGATCAGAAATGATCCTACAAAAAAATCATTGTTGTATAAAAAACAAAATCCATGTTCCTGCTAGGGTTTGGGTTCATGACTTAATTTATAAGCCAGGTTTTCCATACATGACATGGCAGCAGTTACATTCTTTTCTTTCTAATGCAGACACAATCCAATAATTGTAACCCAGTGTATTTGACCATATTTGAATGTTTCAACAATTCAAATGCTGAACTCTTAAGAGTACTAAAAGTGAAATATTTTCATGTGGGTAGTTCCATCAGTCAATACAGCCCTCCTTAGTCCACTATAACTGCTGTTGTCTTAAATATGAAATGATGTGCAATATTGGGAGATGTTGAACAAGTAAGCATCGGAAGATAAATAAATTTTGTACACCACAGGTCTTAGAACAGTTACCCATTGACAAAAAGCTCATAAAATTGACATCGTGCTTAAGAAGCACGAGTATGTTAAAGTGATCAAAGGCTTTGCAAGTTTAAAAGCCGTCCATCAAGAAAGATGTGTTTTCAGGTAACACTATATCATAGTAAATACAAAGGGCAAGTGGAACAGTAGGAGCTCCAGATTATATTTGGTCATGGCCAGGACATTACGTGAAATGATTATGAGATACTTTCAGCTGTCCACAGAGTTGACATTGCAAGCCTTACTTTAATTAGAAGGTTTCCCTAAAAGGCTGCCACAGTAGGTTGACTCCTACTTGTATGTAATGGTTCATTTGAAGTTCTGTGGGTTGTTTTCGTCACCCCACTTGGGAGAACCCTTAGCACACCCCTTTTACTATCGTAAACTAATCCTTGCCTTCAAAGCTTTCCACTTCCCCTTTCCATAGCCTTCATTTTACCCTTACGCACCTGCTTATCCTCCTCGACCCTTGCGAGCGATGAGCTATGTGGAAATCAGTTGTTAATAAGGCAAGTCCCTTTGTCCAAACATTGACTCCAGGCAGAAGATTCTCTTGTTCAGTGACTGTCAGTCATTTAATTTATTGTGTGGTGCTCTACTTGCTCGACACAAAACCTTGCACAATAAGGTGTCATTTAAAGCCACCATTAATTTCTGGCAAAGTGGTACCTTAGTTGGCCAGGCCATTGCCTAAGTGTGCTGACCAACTGGCCATCTCTAGTTAAGTACAAGGGCATTTCAGTCGTTCAAGTGAGTATGGGAAAGAACATTTCAACAATAACTTTGGTTTATTCTCACACAAGAATAAGTTACTCTAACAGGGCGGCCTTTGTGAAAAGCAGTTCCTGCCTTTTACACATATAATCGAAGCCAGATTCAAAACCATGCATGTTTAGAGTGTTCAAAAAACAGCGCTATCTTTTACAAGTCCTCCATCGTTAACCTGCACAACGCCTTGTATTACATTGGAAACAGGAAGGGAAAAAATTTAAAAAATGTAAATATAAAACATAAAAATGAGAAAACCATTGCACATTGTCCAAGTGTCTAAATACTAGCACATACAGCTTTAATGGACGACTGAAAACAGTAGACAGAATGATCGAATCACTGATTGGTAGCGCACACCAAAAGACACGTAGTATGAGCGGAAGGAGTACTGATTTGCAGGGACTAGTTGTCAGATCACTGTGACCATTGTGAATATGGACAGCAGTTCATGGCGAGAACCACTAATTTGTTAGTCACTGCGCAACGAGTAAAGAATATGTACTTCTGACATGCAGCTTCTTTGCAGTACAATGTAATAATGAACCTCACTGACAAAAAACTAGAAAGTTGGAAACATCTCACTCGCACGAAGACACTAAAACGACGAAACTCAAGCTAAACAGCTATTGGCTTAATTTTGCGGATGGTTTATTGTACCAGTGCAGTCGGATATGTATAGTACACGTCGAATACATTTTCACTGCAGCACAAATTTTATGCGATGAAGCCGATAGATTTTGGTGTAAAAGTTCATCACTGCCACTGCAACTGCTGAGAACATATCGTAAAAACTTGATTTGCACATATATATACAGTGAACTCTCACTTGAGTGAACTTCAAGGGACCGAAGGAAATAGTTCACTTAACTGAAAGTTCACTAAACTGAATATTCACTAGACCAACATAAGGCATGGCACACAGATGCAAAAGTTTGAAGTGCAATTCATGGAGCAGAAGACATGGCATCCACAGTGTTAGAAATGTGTGAAATGGAATTTGTACATATCAACAAGTACAATGTTGATAACAGTTATAATGCTGCCTTTCTCACTTAGAAAAAAATCTGTAATCTTCTTCTGCACTTGTACTTTTAAAGCACAGCAAGTAACAAAACTGTCCAAAGAGTCAATATTTTTGTACGCTTCTTCTGGCACAGCTTGCTGTTGAGACACAGTCTCTCAACTTTACAATGTACCCTACAACCTCAGCTAGAGTTATAGGGCTTGAAACTGGCTCGGCAGTTGCCTTCAGGACGAACACTGGAAACAATCTCCAGATCCGTCTGTCCAGCACAGGAAATCAGTGCACTGTCACACTGTGCATAGTCTTCAAATGAAGTATTGCTATTGACCTCCACCTGATGACAAAAATAAGCCTTGGCCCTCTGAGCAAGTTCGTTAAACTGAAATATTGACTGTTCCAAAATTCGTTTAAGTGAAACATTGTTGCATAGAATCTATAAGAAAACTGCCGGGGATTTTTAAAAAGTTCGTTATTCTGAAATATTCGATAAACCGACGTTCGTACAACTGAGAGTTTACTGTATATATATATATACTGGCTACCTGCGAGACACTGAACATTGCGAAAACATGATGAAGCGAAATGTGTTTACCGGAGTTTAAATTTTTTTCCGACAGCGCTTCACTGCATAATACTTAATGCTGCTGTAAAGCCCATTTGCAGACAACAATTATGCATTGCAGCGAATAGCTGGGTTTATTAGTTGGTTTTATTGTTGTTCGCGAGTGGTTGTGTATAAAGAGGGCGCGAACAGAAAGGAATCCTGAAGGCAAAACAACGGCTTAAAACACCACACCAGAAACACCTCTGAATGCATGTCGGTACACATATTAGATGGTTCAGTGCTCATACTGCGACCGGAGGCGACGTGTACGCTCGTGTGTAATTAGGGACTCTTATTATAGTCCCCGTGAGAGTTGAACTGAGCCCCCTTGCAATCTCAGTATGCTTCACAGCAATGCAGTTTGTATAACTCACCACATAACTTGTCTGTATTGTGGTGAAGATAAAGCAAATCTGTCAACAACCATTAAGAAACACATTCAAGACCTTTGCCCACGTGTAGGTGTGTGTGTGTGTGTGTGTGTGTGTGTGTATACATATATATTAGAACATATGCTTCCCTGCACTGCATTTTGTACAATTGAGCCCATAAAATGTCTATGTTGTGGTGAAGCTAATTAAAACAAATTTGTCGACCATTATGAGATGCATACAAGACCTTGCCCACGTGTGGATTTATGTAAGCTATGACTACACTCTAAAAAAAGTTTACCCCCTTTGGGTTGTATTTTGTCTGCAAACAATAATCATCATTTGTCATGCCCGCATTTCCTTTCTTTAATGCGGCGAGGCCGGTACTTCCTAGTGACGAACGGCTTGTGCGTAATCAGCTTGACACAGCACTCTCGACAGTAAAGTATCGAGCGCCGAGTTTTCAAGAAAGGAAATATGCAAGTAAGGCAGATATGACGATTTTCGCTGTAGGACAAGACAAGCCCCAAAGGGCGTAAACTTTTTTTAGAGTGTACTGTGGACTGTCAGTGGCTGTGAAATCTTCAACATCTTGCTCTTCTCTCTCTTTCGAGAGAAAATTTAATTGCATCTAGATAAGCCCCAGCCCCAGGCTTGGAAAACTATTCTCCATGTTAGACGGCAAAGGACTAAAGAAAGGAAATGAGAAAAAAAAAGAAAAAAGCACACTGACTTACACTTACATCCATGCGAAATGCACTATCACAAAAGTGATTTTCTCATTGCCTTTGTGGAGCACAGCTCAGATATATTTTGGTTGCACCACAAATCATGTATTGTGTGGCTACTGAATTCCTAGGGACAGCCCTCACTGTTACAAAGCCTCTGCAAATATAAATCAATGGTCCCTGTCCTAGTCAACACAACAGGTGGGTACATGTATGGCATGCTGGACAAATAATTCTAAATAAATCCCTCTTGAGCGCTTGGCCGTTAACGAGACCTTTAGCATTTTGAAATGTAAGTTTAGCTCTGAACTGGTTAAATTGGTGATATAGCCATGGTCTCGAGGTAGCATTTTCTTGAATCTACTGTGTGTAAAATACACTCGCGATTGTTAACAGTTGAATTGTTACAATTTCAATCAGCAGACAGACCTAATCTCTGCCTACATAGCTATACATACTAAAGGGCTCAGAGCACATATTTAACATTCCACCATCTTGCTTGAGTACCATCTTGTTTGCTTGAAAGTGATGAGCTCTCGGGCTACATTTTCAAGAACCATTGTTACTCACTAGCCTCCACTTTCAAAGATGTTTTCACCTGCTGCAACATCAATCACCATCTCCCTTTCGAGGTGAGAGAAAGCTCTATTAGAACTGTCTATGTTATCTGGGCCTTCTTTGTAACCCCCGGTATTTAGAGGCATACTTGATCAAGTGCCTTTACAAATTCACTGTCCTTCGTTATTAAATGTGACCACTGTAACTGCAAAAAGACCATTGAACACCTCCCCTGTCAGTCTTTGATGTCCAATGTCAGCCCTTTTAGAGTGTACCCACCCAACTGGATAGAAAGCTATGCATACATGCTCTTATGACTTTCTAACATAAACGAATCTGAAAAGATACTTATAGACACCATCTGTCTTGTGCAAGTGAACTCTCTCGATTTGCCTCCTTTTTTTTCTTTTAACCCCTCATACCCTCACCCCCATGCACGGTAGCCAACTGGATGAACGTCTGGTTAACCTACCCGGCCTTCCTTGTTCCTTTCTTTCTCTCTCAGATGTAAACCCCATGCAGGAAAACTAAAAACCACACGAAATCTAGTCAGCCATGCCTGTTGAAACTAAGATGCGAGATGCTTAAACAATTTCAGACGTGTAAATGCACCTAAAATACAAGTACAAAAGAGAGGAAAACACACACGTAGCACATGCACTACTGATTCTTGTCCTTTCTTTTGTCCTTGTATTTTATATACTTTTACAAGCCTGCAATGCTGAACCAACTCGCCCAACTACCTATATTGCTTAAACCAATTCAATTAATATTTTGGTTAATGTATACTCAGGAATTCGTGCGATGATTAGGCAGATTCTTCTCTTGCAGAACTTCATCCAACCAAACACCAGAGAAAAGAGTGATGCTGATACAGACACACAAGTTTTGTTGGCAGTGGAATATGTCAGCTGGATAAATTACTGCAAGTGTTGCCTAGCAACATGCATTGAAGCTGGTGAGCAAGTTGAAGTGCATGATCTGCCAATTTTCTGCCAATAATTTGCGTTGTCAGACATCTGTGACGAAGGTGAAGAAAGGAATGCTGGCATCTGGACCAGGTTCTTCCTAAGTTCGTAGCAACTGCTATTACACTGGAGGACAAAATAAAGCAACCACTGCGCCACCTGAAGCAGTATTCTCGCTTGTTGCTTAATCCAGCAAGGACAGAAAAAGAGTGGAGAATGCTGCCTTCCTAGCTTAATTACAAGCAATGCAAAAGCAACCTTGGAAATCGAATCAACTGCATTATTCTGGGCAGAAATGGGAGAAGTAAAAAGATAGGATGACATGCAAGAGTACAGAAATATCTGTACATTGGCCCAAAACATATTAACTTTATATTATTGCTGCAACTGAAGGAAGCTATGCTAAAAAAAAGAGCAGCAGCTGGGCTTGGAGTTGAAAAACTGCATGCCATAAAAAATCAGCTTTTGCCATGACTGGCAGGAGGTATGTCAACATGTACAAGCATCAATGACCAGCAAATTGAAGTCCACCAAAAAGGAAGTGGACTAAACGAGACATTTGCTTGTGCTTTGGCAAAGTGTTATCACCTGGCATTTCTACTTTCATGGCCTCATCGATAAAATAAAATCGCATAAGTAATACAATATTGCTTTTGCTGTAATGGACTTTTTATTGTGTATTTGCTTATGTTAGTGTACGATCTTTTGATGTAGTTTTATAGGTGCAACAAAGCACTAAATTTTTTGTTATAGTTTGTATTGAAAGATTTCAATAATGGGGTTGTTACTCTTACATTTTTTATGCCAACCCAAAAACCCAAGTTGTATATTAGCTTGTGCCACTACCTAGATGTGTGGATGTGTTGTGTTTGTGATGCCATCATGTTCTTTGCGTTGTCGTCATTCCAGCTTTGTCATGCAACTTTCACGCTACCTGTGTTGGAACCAGATGGCTCACATGAAAAGATCCAGGTGTCTCAGCAGTAGCACACCCACCCGTTGTTGGTCGCCTCCGTTTGAAATTGAAAAGCAAGTTTCACACGAATGTTCATTTCGGAATGACCGATAGCAACACCTCACATTGGCATAGCCAACTACCTGTAAAATACTTCACATAACATCAATTCCCACATTGCATGGGATTTACACAAGCTTATCTCATAGTTTTCATGTAGAGCCTTTTGGACCTTAATGTGGGGGATAATAAAATGGCTGCTCAAGTCTAACTCCTCTGAAATATGTATAATTCGACACCTTGCATGCTAAGCTGCAGCTTCTTAAGTCCCAAACTGGCATCAAGAAAGTCAGGACCGTAAAATGATACTGGGCTGGACAAATCAGTTTCCAAAGATTTATGTTGCGTTCTTGACCTCCTTTCGAGAGTTCCTGTGACAAGTTTGTGTGAAAAGACATTCTCAAAGCTAACATATGTAGAGACCAGGCTGAGAAGCTCTATGTCAAGAATGGCTTAGCTGGCTGATGGTGCCTTTGGTGGAGCAATGAATTGCAATTTTTTTATGATGTTATGATGATAAATAACACTATGGCATGGATGCTTACGCTGTAGCTTTCTTTCCTGCCATGCAACACCAAGAAAGCAAATGAGTAATTGCAAAGTAATCTGCATATTGTATCCCAGGTGTATTGTGTGTGCTACATTACCAGAGAATCCTGTGACCTTTAATTCACCTTTCCAGCACAACGTCTTTATCAAGCCATACCTTTACGTTGGGTTGATATATGTAGGGATGCCCTTTCACCTTCATGTCAGCTTAGCTCTGTCAACAGGAGATGCACTAAAGCTAAACACTCTTGCTACCTACTTCACATATTGCAACTGAAATGAAGGAAACACAGGTCTTAACAGTAAACTTTTAAACAGTGCATTTAAATACTTGTGCAACCTTCTTTTTGGAAAGACCATGTGGCGCCTAGAGATGTAGCTTGACAAGTAAGAAACTGATGTGCTTTTATCGAAAAATATAATTGATTGATGTTTTGCGGGACGAGGTGCCTGGTGTCTCAATGAGCACACTTTATGGCTGAGCATATTTTTGCCATTGCGTCAGCTTTGAAAACTTGTCAGAATCTTTAATCTTGGTGCATTAAACAACACAAAATGAGTGTAACCCTTAATGTCATTGAAAGAAAGGTGCTGAAAATAATTTGATGAATACAGCAGAATGAAATGCAGGGAACTTAGATGGGAAATAGGTAAGCAATTTGCCAACCACGTTATGAATGCAAGCAGCTGACACTTAATAGAATAAGAAGGCCCTGGAGCAAGTCTCTGGCTTGCAGTGCAAGACCTGTGCACACTTATGATGATATTGCAGTATTCATGGCAGGGACGGGACCATTCAACCTTGTACACTGTAACAGTCTGTATATCTCTTTGAAATCTTCTTGTACCAACATGTACAAACTGCATGTTGCAAACAGTAAAATCATTGATATTGTCCTACAGACAGTTTCCATGTTTATTGGATCCTCATTTTAACAGCTGACTTTAAACTTCCATACTGAGAGCTGGACGAGTTAGTGCGTTTTTGGAAGAGTAGAAGCAGTGCACAAAGTATGAAGGACAGTGAAAACGCAACAGGAGCACTGACTTGCAACTGAATTTTTTATTCAGGTATACATACAAGAACAATATGCACACACCATGCAATGTGAAAAAAAAGCAAGCAAATGAAGTGCAAGCTATTAATCATGATTGACCTTGCTAGAAAACACAAGCATGAGTGACGTCGTGAGTTGACTGCGACATGGTACTAAATCCATGCAAGAAGCCATGTTAGAACTTACATGGGCATTACGCGATTCAATGAATTCAACAGTATGCTTATAAACTATGTATTCTAACATTTTACTTGAATAAGGGGCTAAGGAGATCAATCTATATATAGCTACAAATGCCTTAGTCACCAGATTTGAAAAGCGGGAGGACTTTCATTTGTTTCAAAGATGAAAGAACTATACCTGTTGTGGGAGAATGCTGAGAAATAAAAGCGATACTGAGGAGTCCGTTGGGAATAATATAATGTACCAACATGCATTAGGAATTACGTCAGGATCTCAAAATTTATTACATTTGCAGACATACTTTTATATTTTAACAACATTATTGAGGCATACAAATTTAAAAAAGAAATGCCACTACGTTAGTATTTGCCATAGCAAATGATTCCCTAGGGGTGCATGTACAATGGCCTCCAATTGAATATTGTACCACTAATGCTCTACCACATGTGTTTGACCCCTGTTGATTGCAAGTCGCACAAGAGAAACTTGGCCTTCTTTGTAGAGCAAAGACAGTTGGCAAAAAATGAAGCACACAAAGGTAGAGAGGTTTTGGTATAGCCTGTACAGTGAAAGATCCACTCAAGATCCAGGTGCTGTACCGTATCTTCAGAAGATAAAGCATTTATCTAAACACGTGCACAGGGTGTAAATGATCGCACTCCGATGCATGTGATACATAATGACAATCACCACGAAAGCATATCGCATTACTATTACTTCCACAGGTAATTTTCATGGCTGCTATGGAAAGGCTGTCTCACTGCACCACAATCTATAGCAACTAATACAATGGGCATTTCAAATGGTTCATGAAAGCGGGTTGGACCCTGGCCAGTCTGAAGCAGCGGCACTCCACACACTGTTCAACGCCCAGCCTCGTGTGAGTCACTTGACACTCGTCACGGACACTTGCTGACATTGCCTTCAGGCGGGAACAGGCCTTTCTGTTAGATTCGCGTTTCACGTCCATGCTTTCGTTACTAGGCTTCTGCGTGCGTAAGGCGACGCGAAATGTTTGAATGCACTTTGCTCATCGACAAAAGGCTCCCTTACTTTGCAAAGCGATTTGGAAATGTGTATGCACCCTACATCGACGTCAATGCCGACGCGCACCACTTCTGCGTTTTCGAGCTCGTGAGCAGTGTGTCGACGTGAAAGCAAGGCCAAACAGGCATCCGGCTTTGCCAGAAGGCGTACACACAACTTAAAGAATCGCTACATATGACACACCCTCCAATATGCATTATCCGTGTCGGCACCATATGCAGTCGGCGCTGTGTTACCACGACTCTTCGAAACCGACAGTCCAAATGAGGCGACATGTCGTGCTGTTTCGTGGATGCAGCACAGTTCGTTCGAAGCTTCTGTAGCTTCGTAACGACAACGTTATTCGTACTCGCCGATATTACACAGTGATCCAGTACTACAGTACACACCACACGGCCACAAGGAAACACAACGGTCCTCCCACTGCGTGCACGCGTGTGTAGGCGCCCACAGTCATTTTCGATTTTAAAACGCAGCATAAAATAAATGCTTTATTTATTTAGGCGTAGTGCATTTACCAAAAAGACGATAACGTTAGCATTTCATGTATTTTTTATTAAGCTTTCTTTTTGGGATGTCATCATGCGTGGCAGCAGCGGACTCCACTTAGGGTCGTCTGCTGCCACGCGCGTGCACCCAGCGCCGGCCGTCGATTTTTTCGCCCTCTGTGGCCAACTAAACTGGCGGGAGCACGATCGAGGCGCAGCAGCTAGAAACCCAGTAAAGCCACAGAACACCTGGTAAAGCAGCCGCCGTACTGTGCAAAACCCCGTCTCCGTTTCCTGTTGCACAGCGCCACCTGTGGTCCCATACTTTAGTTCACGACGCCACCGCTAAGCTTATTTCCGTAGCACTGTGGAAGGTACAATTTCCCTTCTCTAAATTTGTATAGGTGTTTGTAGTGTTGGTCAGCAGAAGAACGAGACAGACGTCAAACCATATCACACCAGACGCAAGACTCTTTACAAGGTAAATATACCTGGTAGCGAAGCTTCCATAGGAGCCCATACGTTCAAAACATGGCGGTCCATCGGCGGTTCATGGGGCTTAGCGCCATCTGTATGTGGTGGGAACACTTCCGGCGGAAGAAAAAATAATGTGACGCCATGTCCGCTAAAAGCAGAAGTGACGTCATTTTGTTTTCGAAGGCGCGAAATTTGTTTTCTTGTCCTTCCTTTGGAGCTATATATTCAAATGCCCCGCCATTCGACTTGATGGGCGTTTCGAGCTTTCAGCGTGGAAAGCGATGCAGGAAAAGCCCCAGCCGTACGGTTGTCGAAATCGCATCCCTGCACAGAACATACTTTCTTTGGAGGCCGACGAAAGCTTTAGGTGTAGAGTGCTGATCCTATTGTCGGATGCCAAGCCCGTCGGCCAGCGAAGTCGCACGAAAACAACTACAGAATTATCTGGCGGTCGTAACTCTGTACTTTTGACTGAGCAGATTAAGAAGCGATGAAGCTACCCGCGTCACCAAATTCAGACAAACTTCGACAAGCAAAAAAGCACAAAGTGTGAGGGGGGCATATTTCAACAGGCGAACTTTACGAGTGTGCCTTTCTGCCCATTTCAAGACGTGCATTGCATTGCGAGTGATAGTAGCGTCAACGCCCCCTGTAGCGATGGGCGCTGAAAAGAAATGCATTTATTACTAGTAATAAAATTAAACTTGTATTTTCTTAACTCGTGACGAATATATAAAATTGACTAGTAATTTTACTTTCGTTTAATGAATGTAACTGTGTCTCGTTTGAATTAAAAAACGCTTTTTTCTTTCCCAATGTTTGTTCCCTCCAAACCTAGTAGCGCTTCAATCGCTGCTCCCATAACCCCCCATGCTGATGTCGGTGACAATCTGTACTGAACCGCTTTTCGCCCGAAGCTTCGCGACCTATTTGAATCGACCTTGCTCTTTATTCATGCGAGCACCCATAAATATACCCGGGAAACCGTGGTGCCATCTCTCTATGGCTTTGATAGTTATGCAACTAAGGGCACCTAGTGTCGCCCTACGACACTACATCTACCCCTTCCTTAATACAGACATATTCACAAGCCAGTCAATGTTTATATCCAAGCACATAGTCCTGCAACCTTGCCGGTGGTCTTCTGTCTCTTGTGGACCGACGAAACGCTGGCGGCTCGCCAGCAGTTTCAATGACAACGGAAGCACTGTCACCATCTTCTGAAACAGGCTTGCCTGTGGTTGTGAAAGATCTGAAGATATTGACGGGGATAGCTCCAACTGCCCAGAGGTTCTGCCAGGTGTCCGTGGACTTGGCAGCGAAGAGGCTTGTGCTCCGTGTAGCGGCGCAGTTTGGTAGTCGTCATCCCACCGTACCGCATGTTGTGGCGATGCTCCCATTGGGACTGCAGTCAGCTGTGAGGCATTCCAAGTTCGACCATCTTCCAGGCAGAAGGACCAACGCCCGATGCGCTTAAGGATCTTCATTGGAGGTCCAAAGCTGGGAGTACCTTTCGGACCAGGAGTTGGTTTCTTAACGCGCACATACTTCCCAACTTTGAACTGCGGTACTCGGGCTGCACTTCGTCGGTCAGCGTACACTTTGTTTTTGCGCTGGTGCTCTTTCACCCTCTTCCGAAGTGAGGACATCTCCGGAGCAGGGTCCGTGAAGAAGCTAGAGGTGGGATGTCCGATGACGTCCAAGGATGTCCTGATGTGCCGGAAATACAGAAGCACTGCAGGAGAAAGGCCAGTGGTACTGTGAGGAGTAACTCTGAAAATCCCCAAGTACTCTGTAACAGTCTTCTTCACTGGTCGCTGCTCTAGCAAGGCCAGTTGAATATAAGATTTGAGCGCACGGTTGAACCTTTCCACCTGTCCATTTGCCTGTGGGTGATACACAGCCGAGAAGCTGTGCTTGATGCCCCTGTCTTGAAGAAAGGACTCGAATTCTCGGGATGTAAATTGTGGCCCATGATCCGAGACCAGTTCGTCGGGGTAGCCTTCTCGTGCAAATATTGACAGGAGGAAGTCCATCACTTTAGCGGAAGACACATCCCTGCAGAAAGCAACTTCTGGCCATTTGGAAAAATAATCAACAACCGATATAACGAAACGGCAGTCGGCTGGTGCACGCTCAAATGGGCCCACAATATCAATAGCTATCTTGCTCCAAGGTTTATCTGGAAGGGCCACTGGCTGTAGTGGAGTGGGATAGCTCTTAGCACTTTTGTCTGCCGACTGACAGACCGTGCACTTTCGGATGGCAGTCTCTACTTGTTTATCCAGACCTGGCCACCAGTACTTTTCACGAAGACGTTGCTTGGTCTTCACGATTCCCGGGTGCGATTCATGGGCAAGCTGAATAAACGTAGCAGTGAGCTTGGCTGGAACCACAATACGCTCCGAGCGCATAAGCAGACCATCTGCTACTGACAATTCCTCCCGGACCTCGTAGTAAGGAGTCAGTTCAGCAGTCAAAGATTTCTTCGCTGGCCATGATGTCTGAACAAAATGAACAACCTCCTGGAGCTTGCAATCCTCGGCTGTAGCAAGTCGAAGGTCATTGACATGAACTGAAGACGTGACCAGAGACACAACTTCCTCTTCAATCTGAAGGCCATCTTCTGTGTCTGGAACAGGCAGCCGGGACAAAGCGTCTGCTACCTTGTTGTATTCTCCCCGCCTGTACTGAACTGTGAAATTGTAACGAAGCAAACGAGCGGTCCACCTTGTGATGCGAAGTGGTCGCTGTCCTGTGCTTTGTGTCGAAAGTAGAGATACTAGGGCTTGATGGTCCGTTACCAACGTGAATGGCCGCCCCCAGCGATAAATGTGCCATTTCTCGCATGCCCACAGACACGCCAGGGCCTCCCGCTCTCCCGCTGAGTACTTCCGCTCCGTTTCTGTCAGAGTTCGGGATGCGAATGCAACAGTCCGAGTGTGTGGGCGTGAGCCTGTTGTAGTACTGCTCCCAGGCCATAAGCAGACGCATCTGTGGCCACAATAACAGGGAGCGTCGGATCGAACATTTGCAGTATCTTGTGCGATGATAGGAGCTTCTTTACCCTTGCAAAGCTCTTTTCGGCAGCGTCATACCATTCAAAATGTACATCCTTACGAAGCAACCTACGCATAGGTTCTACCTCTTCAGCCAGGTGGGGAATAAACTTAGCATAGTACTCAACCAAGCCCAAAAATGAACGCAGCATGCTTGTGTCTGTGGGGGTGGCAGCGTGAACAATGGCATCAACCTTGGCTTGAAGGGGAGCTATTCCTTCCGAGCTGACGCGATGCCCAAGAAATGGTATCTCCGACGCATTAAACACGCATTTCTCATTGAGCTTAAGTCCAGCTTCAGAGATTCGTTGAAGAACTTGCTCCAGGTTTCTCAAGTGCTCTTTTTCAGTCTTGCCAAAGATAATGATGTCGTCTAGGTAGCACAGTACCCCTTTGCAGCCTTGCAGGACCGTTGTCATGAGATGTTGAAACGCAGCTGGGGCTGATGCCAGTCCGAAGCACACCCTTTTGAAACGAAAAAGGCCATCGTGCGTAATGAAAGCAGTGAGGTCTCTGCTATCTGGGTGAAGCAGCACCTGGTAATAGGCAGAAGCTAAATCGAGCTTTGAAAAGTGGCGTGCTCCATTCAGAGAGTGTAGCAGCTCTTCCGTATGGGGCAAGGGAAAGCTGTCAACTACAATCGCTTTGTTAGGCTCTCTTAAGTCAACGCAGAGGCGGATACTGTCGTCCTTCTTGCGGACTACAACGATAGGAGAAACCCACTCGGAAGCGTTAACCCTTTCAATGACATCATCAGAAAGAAGACGCTCAAGCTGGTCGCTAACCGGCTTGCGCAGAGAAAGTGGCAAACGTCTGAGCTTCTGCGCGACTGGAGAGGCTGACGACTTTATCTTGACCTTGTGCTGAATGCCCTTGGCAAGTCCAAGGCCTGGTGAGAACAAATGGCAAAATTTTGCCCATAGCAAAGCTGGCATACCGAACTTTGGTAGACTTAGTGGGCTGTGCTGTTCCTGTGCCGTTTTAGCTGCTCCTTCCAGCGTGGCATCTGAACCTTCTTCGGCAGCCGTGTGCAGGCAACGTAGTTGTGCACCCACAATATGTACCCACGAAACACGCAAGCAGCTATTTGATGTCTAAAAGATGTCTTGAACAGCTAATTCAAAAGCCTAGTAGCTGTCTTGATCAAGGCATTTTGTAGCCATGGACGTCTAGAAGTACTTTAGTAAGCCCTGCTAACGTTACGCTAAGTTGGCTAATGGACAGCTTGACAAGAGCAACTGAAGACTTATTAGACATTCCCTCAAATTTTTGCGGCAGCTGTTACAGTAACACGACGTTTGCCCACAGTTACAATTTATTTTAAACGAGGCATGGACATCAAAAAAAAAGTTCATATTGTCGGATAGAGTGATGCAGAGGTAGTTTTTCCAGATGTGAACCATGGGAATAGTGTAGTACAGCCTCATTGGTCAATTTGTGCTTTTTAATTAGACCAGTCAATTGAATGCCGCCTGAATTATTTTGCAAATAAAGCAAGATCTGTATTGTATGCTGATTAAATTCCAATGTTCACTCATTGACCTAAACAAGAACATCTCTGCGTGAAACACGTCATTATTGACAAAACTTCGCCCTGCTGGGTTTCGACCAAATTGAAATAGTTTCTAGCAAAGAAAAATTTTGTCAGTGATGCTGCAGTTCAGGCAAAAATTACATCCTGGTTTCAGTTACAGGGGGCAGAATAGCCACTGTGCTGCAATGAGTTAAGAAATAAAGGATAGTACACATCTGGAAAAACACTCTGCGAACCACTCTAATTGGCAATATAAATATTTTTTTCTGATGTCCATGCTTCATTTAAAAGTAAATTGTAACTTACTTTCTGGGTGCCTCTTGTAACGTAACTCAGCATGCTTGCACAGCATCATGCAGAAATAATGGCCAGTTCTTCGGCATACCATCCATTAGTGAATTCCTTGTACGTTGCATGTTACCAGAACTGAAAGATAAATCATAATATGCTGTTATTTTTTTTTCATAAACTGTACGATGAGATTTTCATGCATAAAAGGTGATTGCAAGCGAAAATGCAGCAAGACAACTTCACACCATGTCACATACTCATACTTTATTACCTAATAAATTAGAAAAGATGCAGAAAGTGTAATTAACAAGAGTGACAAATAGCAGCAAAGGTGATCATGGATAAATCTCGAAGATGATTGCCGCCGCTGCCAGAGTAGGCCAGCCTTCGTAGGAGAGCACTGGCTGCCCATAAAAGCTTGCTGTCACAGGCCACACATGAGGGTTCTTGTAGACATAGGCAAGCAATATCTGCACAGAACAGGACAAAAAGGGCAAGGGAGGAAATGGGAATGTTGAAATTGGAACTTCAATTAGCAATATGTGCTAAGTAGGAAGTTTGGCTCACATTAAAAATAAATTTAAGCACTCCTTTTTCTTAAATTACGGGTATCTTAAGGTATGTATGCGATGATGTTTAAAATGACTAGTATATTTCCTATCATAAGAAGCCAACAAACACTGACACCAAGGACAACATAGGGGAAATTACTCGTGCTTAATAAATTAAATAAAGAAACGATAAATTACTGGAAATTAAAGTGGATGAAAAAACACCTTGCCGCAGGTGGGAACCGAACCCACAACCTTCGCATTTCGCGTGCTATGCTCTACCAATTGAGCTACCGCGGCGTCATTTTCCCATCCACTTTCTTGGGTATTTATGTGTCCTAGTACAACCCTGGGAGTGTTAGCCAGCGCCACAACTCGGAGACCTTGTTCCTGGCATAGTCATTATGTTGCATAGCAGAGTCAAAGTCAGCCTTTAAATTATTGTATGGTGTTTTGTGGCTAAAAAGCCACTTATCAACCTGTCAGACAAGTCTGAGAAGCTTCCTGCAAAATACAATCAGTTTAAAACAGTAATTCACTCTGCGGGTAAATGATGTACTAACCTAATTAAAAATTTAATTACCGTTTTATATTGTTGAACTAAAAGCAAGTTTGGCATTTTGCACTGCCTAGCTGTTGCCTTTCTTTAAAACTTAAACATGACACAGTACAGAGTAAGCCGGTAGCATGAAAAGGAGGCCTGGTGATAAAGTAGTGTTCCAAAGCAACACTCCTAGCTGGATCAATCACTTTTGTTGATATATTTTCATGCGACCCTAATTGGCTTAGGGCAATACCTCACACAAATGACGCAACACCTTGGGTGATGCGTCATACAAAATTGAAAGTATCTCATGATGTGATCAAACGATAACATTGCCCACTGACTTGGAAGTGTTAACATGCTGTTTGCGTGAGAAAGTGCAAAGCGATTCGTATAGGTGGCAAATTCATCCTCAGGTAATTCTGAGCATCTATGTTGACTTGCAACTGAGAAGCCACTGCACACAAAAAGGTGTATTCAAGTAATGGTCCATGCTGAATAATGGCCCACCTAGTGAAAAGGCAAATGTGGCAGGCTAATGGGCCAGGAAAAATAGATAGCTAAATTCTGATAACACCTCCAATGATATTATTGAAGTAGGTGATAAAAAACAGGACAGGTAAAATTGCAGCTATGACAAAATTTTAAGAGCACCTCTGCAAACTGCTGGAACCCTCAGCATCATGCCTGTTCTACATGCACATATGTTGCAGCGCAATCTATATCTCAGACGCTGGCGCCTCCACAGATCATTTTGTGATCTCCTCACAATAAGGTTAAAAAACAGCCTGGCACAAGCTACTTGATGCGATTCATTTTGCAAGCGCCAGCCAAGTGCTGATGACGGTAGAGCGAAATTGAAGTTTGTCCTTGTATGGAAGCCTCGGCCCATGTTTTATCAATTCTAGCAGCAAAGCACACCTTTTACAGCACACATAAATCTTAAATTAGACTGCTTGCTGATGCTGTACAGTAAGTTCCTGTAAAGAAACTAAATCACACAGAAGCATTTAGAATACCAAACTAATCAAATACTGGTTTGAATACATTTGTGCATTACGGAAGCAAGGTGTAATGTACACTGTTGTACAAAATTTTTACTCATGTATGGAATACTTGTATGACAAAGCAGAGGTAATTTGTGAGTTCTTACATAGCAATGACTACCTACAGGTAAATTTTGTAAGGCTTAGGGAAACTAATTATTAGTGGAACTGTGTATGTACACTGGCACTGAGAAATTGGTTATAATAGTGGCAGCTTATAATGAATTAGTGCAAAAAAATGCCCGTTTGTGAGACACCAACTACCACGAAGCGCTCCCTGGCCTTAACCCGTATAAAAAGCACTGGGAGGACTAGAGAGGATACAGTACATTGGCTTACACTGATCATGATGAGGTCCCGTCATCCAGCTAGCGCCAAGGTACAAGAAGGATGTCCAGCTGTCTATAGAGTGAAAGGAACAAAATAAGATAGCATCAAGTCAGTTGAAAGGCAGATTTGCAATTACAACTAAGGTGACCCAGTCACAGTCATCCAATAATAAGTGCCAAGCTGTCGTGTTTTCACTCCCAGATGAAGCACCTACTAGGTTAAAGGTTTTGCTGCTTATTTAGAACAAAACACAAGGGAAATTTGTACATCAGCAGACGATTTAATTTGGAATTGTATAGATGAAGTAAACATAGCAGTTATATTTTTTGTTTTGCTATAAAGTGGGAACGCTACAAACTGCATAGTCACTGACACACACGCGCGCACACGCAAGAACAAAAGGACACAAAATAGGGCGAGTTCAGTCTGGTTCAGCATTACAGCCAGCGCGTCGTCTTCGAATGCATTCCTTTCGGTTGGTTCGTGCTACGTTAACCACAAAGACTAACAAGCAGGGCAAAGTTCTGACTGGTGTTGCGGAAGTCGTGGAGCGCGGTAGTGCTGAACGGCTGAACACAAGCAGAACCCTCGTATAAAAGTAATGACGAAAACTCGCAGGGCAGAAGAGCCCATATATCAAGAATTGTCGCGTTTAACACCTAAATATATTCACATTGTTGACGAAAAACGAAGTGCAATGTATTTTACTTACCGGAAAAAGTGGTATCCGAACGTGCGACGTACAAAGACGCACCGAGACACGAAGGCGGCGAACGCAGGTCCCGCCATTGTGGTAGTAAGCCGTTTGCGAAAACACGCAATACAGCCGATGTCACGAAGCACTGATGCAAAACACACGGAAACAGCATCAGCACAGCTAAATGACTCCAGTTAATATCCAGTATAAATGTACAGAACGGCTTAGAATGACGCACAACTGCATAACGAACCCACGACCGAGACATAGCGGGCGGCAGTGGCCGTTTTTTCAAACTTCCTGCCTCCCAGTGTTTCCAGCACAGAATGAGATGTCCGACAAATTTGGACTATGCCGCCGAAGTAATCGCAGCGCGGTGGCTCTGTGACGCCGCTGTGCAACACCGGCGTTTCGCTCCTGCTGCTGTCAATACCTGCTGCGCGAGCATAGAATGCTTTCCAGGCGTCGTGTGCGCGCCCCGTATGGGAAACAATAACACGCCCTTGATTGTTGAAGTTCTGGTGTGAGATTATTTAATATTAAAGCCAATTAACTTATGTTGCTTCGAACGAGTTCGATTTGTCTGTGGCGTCTTTTATTCGCTAACGCCGACGGCCGACGGTAACCGCACTTTAAGGGCTCATTCACACCGGTGACTGACAGTGGTCGCGCGACCAAGTTGGTCGCAAAGCGACCAGTCGCAAATGGTCGCAAACGGTCGCTTTCTTGAAAAGCGACCATTTTGGGCCAGTCGCTCTCTGCGCGATTTTTCAGTCGCGCGACCGTGGTCGCAAAACTGATAAACCAATCAGCGGCGCACCGGAAGTGATCTTTCGTGTGTCTACATCGGGCCTCCTCCGGCGTCGCGTTCAAATTCCGCGTAGATTCCGAGAGTTCTCGCTGAGAACGATAATCTCCGGGATTGCGACTTGCGGGTCGCGCTCAGCCGGGCTTGCCGGTGTGAACATCAGTCGCCTTCGGTCGCTTTTTGGTCGCGAGTGGCAAATGGTCGCGCGACCTCCTCAAGTCGCCGGTGTGAATGTGCCCTAACACGTCGTTTGGCATTTTATGCACTTTTAGACAAAAAGATCTAGAAAAGTTCTTGAGTTAGACATTCTGAATGCGTTTAGCAAAACAGACTCTAGTGACACCAGTAGTGGGTTTTGCTGCGGATAGAATATATACTAGCATATTCCAAGTGCTGAGGTTATGTTTAGAAGAAATTCTATTTTCAGTCTTATCATAGACCAAGACGTCTATAGCCGTTTGTAGCCGTTTCAAGAAGTTTTTAAGAGGTTCTGTGTTTCGTGGGTAGTTCTAGAGCTTGCACAGCGTCCAGACCAAGAAGAGAAGTTCCTCCGGGTGCGACATGAATTGCTATAACGGTCGTTTTTTTCCTTGTACGAGATTCCGGCTTTAAATTGTCCCAGCACAGGAATCTTCCGGCGTTGGAAGTCCAACAAAGTAAGTTTAGGGCTAGTCAATTGTATGCTGTCTTCGAACACGCTTCGGAATTCTTGTTCACGTATAATTGACACAGCGGATCCAGTGTCGACCAAGAACTTCACAACGCGTGGTTGCGATTTGGAGTTCATTGGCGTGACTGCCACTTCAATGTAGACACCTGTGGGCTTATCTTCGTAAACAGTGAGAATGCTGATGGCGTCTGACGTGTCCTGTTCAGAAACTACTTCGCGGACGCGAGCCGGGCGTCGTCCTCGTGCGCTGCAGCCGCTACGGCAGACTTGCATGAAGTGACCACGGCGGCCGCATGCGAAGCAGGTCTTACCGCGAGCGGGGCACACAGACGGCTCGCAACCTGCTGTGCCGCAATTACCGCAGACACCTGAAATTCCTCTGTACGGAACAACGGCGGTGGCCGTGTCTGAAGTTGGCGGGACAGCATGACGAACGCGGGCTTGACTTGGGACGCGCGTGTCATTGTCGCTGAAACGCCTGTTATCTTGTCTGGCCATTCCAAAAGCGTCACGTTGGCGTGGCTGTTGTATGATGCGCTGAATGGGGTTAGCAAAGGCTTCAGACTCGAGCTGAGCTCGCTCACGAAGTAGCGCAATTTCGCGGTCGAAAGTCAGTGCGTCTCCTTCCAATAACAATCGTGAACGTAACTGCGGAGATGCAACGCCAGTGATGAACTGCTCGCACATGTTTTCGTTTGCTTGCTCACCGAAATTGCAAGAGGCAGCCAGTTCTCGAAGCGCGAGGGCGAAGTCAGAGATGGACTCACCGTGTAGCTGACGGTGTTCGCGGAAGTTGTTGCGTTCCAGCCGAACGTTGTGCGTGTCGGCGAAATGTCGAGCCAGCGTCTCGAGGGCCACGTCGTATGCGTCTGGGGAACTAGTCGCTGTGGCGTCTTGCTCGGAGAGCGCGGCTGAAGCAGCTTCGTTCGGCGCAGTTGGCGATGGGAGTGCATCGAAAATGCGTTGACCTTCCGGCCCCAAGCAGTGTAGCAAAAGAGCTCGGCGGCGGGGCGCAGGCAGGTCGGCAGCTCCAGACGCGAGAACAAAATTCTCGAAGAGGCGTATCCAGCGGGGCCATAGAATGGCTGGAGTTCCCGGGGTGGCAGGAATAGCGGCGGCGGCGAAAGTGCAACGGATCCCATCCTCGTCGCCAAATTGTAGTGTTGGTCAGCAGAAGAACGAGACAGACGTCAACCCATATCACACCAGACGCAAGACCCTTTATTCATGCGAGCACCCATATATATATACCCGGGCAACCGTGGTGCCATCTCTCTGTGGCTTTGATAGTTATGCAACTAAGGGCACCTAGTGTCGCCCTACGACACTACAGTGTTCTGTGGTGATATATGGTGATATCGCGGTACGTGAGGAGCGCGTCGCGCGTATCCATTCCCGCGGGGGCGGGCTTGCTCGGTCAGTCGAATCTCGAGCGATGGAATTGGCGAGCGGGCACCCAGATGATTTGAATGGGGCGAGAGGGAACGGTATCGGAACTGAAGATTCCGACTGCCGGGTGTGCCACCCGTCCAACCGCGTAGTTGTAGACCAACGCGTAGTTGTAGTTGTAATCCTAGCAGCCGCGCGGCCGCGCCTTCAAGGTAGTTTCAAGTTTCATTGCACTGCACAGCGAAGATACCAAATATCTGGGGCATGTATCACATGTACCGCCGCGCATTTTTATGCGAAGCATACTAGCCGCACAACCACGCTCTTCCTTGCTGCGCCGCGCGCGGCCGCGTAGCTACCATATGACGTCATAACAGCTGCAAAAGCGGAGGCTCAACTCGTGCGCTCGCTTGCGGCCGCGTAGCTACATAGCCGGGTCTCAGCTCGTGCGCTCGCCTGCGGTCGCACAGATGCTACTGCGGCCTAACTCCTGCTCCTCCCGCTAGGGCACTGACGTCACAACAGCTGCAAGCCGGGCTCAACTCTTGCGTCGCCTGCGGTCGCACAGCCGGTGCTGCGGCCTGACTCCCGTTCCTCCCGCTAGGGCACTGGCGTCACAACAGTTGTATAAAAGAGCGGCTAACAAAAGATTTTCGAGGCGCCAAACGGCGGGGAAAATGTGGCGATACGCATTCCTCTCGGCTGTCATTGTATATGGCTGCTCATTAGCATAATTCGCGCGGCTCGTCGCAGCAAAAATTATGGCGGAAAATCTCAGCAATGGCGGCCCAGCGCAACGTCACGCATCGTCAAAATGACGTTTACGAAACAGTCCTTCCTGTGACGCTCCTCACGAGATATTCCTTCAGCCAATCAGCAAGCTGGCATGGCGCATATCTTGGATCGTCAACACATATTCGCGCAATTGCACATGCATTTCACTGGTTGTAAATGCTACCGCTCACATTCTTTTTGAAGCGCTAACATCGCAATATAGCTGCCAAGGACCCAAAAGATGTATTAGTCCATAAAATTTGCAGCTCCACGTCACGTTTCGACATCTTGATGAAAACGCAAAATTGCATTTTGCAATACTTCCGCTTCCCGGCACAAATTTTAAAACACGTGACCTCTCGACAGCCAATCAGAGAGTAAACATGGCGGATAATGGCGGCCGTGCAGCCGCCATGCGTGTCGAGAATAGCACCCATGGTACAGTATACTAGATCTAGTTCACTATACCCATGGTCACAGAACACCTATACAAACTTAGAGAAGGCAACCTGTACCTTCCACAGTGCAACGAAAATAAGCGTAGTGATGGCGTCGTGAACTAAAGTGTGCGACCACAGACGGCGCTGTACAACAGGAAACGGAAACAGTATTGCCGCTTTACCAGCTGTTCTGTGGCTTTACTGGGTTTGTGGCTGCTGCGCCTCGATCGTGCTCCCGCCAGTTTGGTTGCTGCGTGGCAAACGTAGCGCTATGGTGGCTAGAAGGGGGAGGTGACGCCAGCGCCGGCATATCCGCCGAGAAAGCGCGATCCTCTCGTTCATGCGCTGCCGCAAAGGCTGCGGTCAGCTTGGCGATGCAGTCACGCGGTTGCGCGCGTGTGCAGCTTCTAACGGTGTCTGGCCGGCGCGACAGCGTTCCTGTTGCTTCGCGGCTGCCAAAGTTTTCTCTCGTTTATGGCAATATGTGTTTCGCTGCTGACATGTTAATGTCAGTGCCGGACTTCGCCGAACAGATGAATTCCAACGCAAAAAAACGCGAGGCAGCGTCACTGCTTCGCCCCTGGCTGCACGTCCGGCTATGTGTCGTCGAGGCAGCAGGGAGGGTCACCGTTTATAAAGCTTTTTTAGTGTCGAAACTGCTCCTCCCAAAGCGGGCGCGTTTTGCGCCTAGGCACTGAGATGGCGCTGCGGTCGAAGTTTGCGCTACGCTAGCCACGCTGCCGTGCAAGCAACGTTGCTGCCGACGCTGCAGTAGACGTGAGCATATGCATCGCGTTTTCTTGTCGAGTGGTTCTGATTTTTTCCCTGTAAGTGTGTGTCCATTATCGTGAGTAGTCCACAAGATGAGCTTCAGCAGCTTTCGGTGTATGGTATGGTGTGGTCGGTGTGGGCGCTCATGTTGCCCTTAATTGGGACCTGCAAGTATGCAAGTAGCGTGGGCTGCCGCTCTTGAATGCCAGATTTTTTATTTTTAGCTGTCAGAAGGTAGGTGGTGCGTGTGATTTATTTTCCTCACATTGTGTTAGGACTGGGCAACCAAATGCCAATGTGTTTCGTACCGGGATATACCAGCGGGTACCGGCGCAACACAGAAGAGGCACTTCTCTCCGCCGACCGATCCGCTTCTTCTTGCAAAGTGGTAGAGAGCGATACCCCACGCAGACAAAATGTTGGGGAAAACATCCAAAGTGTGCGACACCCACTTCCAAGCAGGGGACATTGTGAAGTCGTATAAACATATGTTCAATGGAAAAGTGATTAAAATCGAGCGCGGAATATGGTCTCTCAGGAATGATGCAGTTCCTACCATATTTCCCAATCTCCCGCAGTACTTATCCTCAAATCGTAAACGGAGAAAATCTCCGAAAGAGAGAGCAGGTGTCGCAACAAACGCAGGTGCAACTCAGAGCGACGCTGCAGAGGACACCGCACAAGAGCAACCGGAGCCCGTGCAAATCAGCTGTTTGAGGGTTAATGAGTTGGTGGAAAAGAGCGCGTCTTGGCGGTTGCCTCGACAATGGAGATCGGCAGCTCTTGAAGACTAAATGGACAGCGACCACAGATTGTTTTTTACGAGGCAGGAATGGAGGGAGAGGTATACCCAATATTGAACAGTGTCGTAGTTCTCAAGGACATGAGCTACATAGTATCTCCCCGCGGAAAACTGATGCGGACGTTCCCCATGGATATGGCTATCACTTAAAATCACATAAAATGACGATCTTGACCTCCTGCATTAAGTGCAAAAGGAATACAGTGGCTTCACAAGACTTTCTACCTCCTGAAGCAATGCTTGTGATTGAATCCGAGTTTGTGACTGGCAGCCTTGTTTGTCCTTCAAGGGAACTGTTTAGCTGCGTGAAAAGCACAGAAGAGACTATTGTGCAAGCATGACAAAAATAAGTCTTTGGGACCTTTTACCCTAGTTACACGGGCAGCTTATGCCCTTGCCAAGACAGGGACAAACTGTATCGGTTGCCCAGAGCATATCTGTGATTTTACAGCACAGATTGTACACTTCTATTTTGTCACACGAATGCACTTTTTTCCCGAAAGAAGAGCCAGGAGGACGACAGTGCCAATATAGCTCGTAGGGAACGTAAAAAAGCAAAGCTCGTGTGAATAGTAAATGGAGTGAAAAGGAAGGTCTCTGAAAGTCTGTGAAAAGTCTTAATAAGCTATAATATGCTAATACAAGTCCACTAAATACATATTTGTAATGTTTTTATTTTATAACTATTTACCAAAGGTAGCAGAGCAATGTCAGCATGATATCCATTTATCAGGTAGCCCTCTATATGTGCTTTGAAAACTAAGGAGTCGCTTTATGGAACTTCTCTAGACGACCCTGGAGGGTGTATCTCGTCCTTAATAAAATCGGGGGAAATGTTCAAGCTTTGTTGTTTCAATTTTTGTAAATCCTGACTTGCGCGATTCCGTGTTCGGAAAACAGGAATAAAAATTATTCGCGATCAGTGTGTTTGATACGGAGAGGTAGCATCACCTTTTAAGAGATAGGGCGAAGTGAACTCCTCATTTCGCCATACAAATGCGGAAGGTATGGAACGCCAGCGCCGAGATACACAGACGCTCAATTAGATTCACACGATTTATAACATTGTTTATAGATGTTTTGATCAATAAACTGATTCATACGCCATATATTCGACAACGTAGTTTTCTACAGCAGTTTTAAAGCGTTTGAACGGATTAAAAACCAAAAGCGCGAAATGTACACGCACGAAAGCGACGATTCTGCCGAAAACGAAAAGTAATCGCCAATGCCCACCTTTTCCTAAATCACTGATCGTTTGTGCGCATACGTGCGCTAACTCCTAAAGCTTGTACAGCGCAGATAATGATGCCGTGAAGCGTGAAGTTAAGCGCCGTGCGAAAGCACAACGGAGCACTAGGCGCCTATAGCAGACGATGCGCTTCCTTGGCGCAAGCTTCGACAGCAGCGCCGCGGTGGCGGGTGCAGAGGCGGGCCGCATACTCGCTGCATGCGCGGCGAGGAGATGCGGAACTGAAAAGGATTTATAAACGGTGGGGAGGGTGCTCTAAACTTAGGAGGGTGCTCTCAGTTGCATATTTCTTCAAGGTCGAACGTCTTCATTATGCGAAGCATACTAGCCGCACAACCACGCTCTTCCTTGCTGCGCCGCGCGCGGCCGCGTAGCTACCATATGACGTCATAACAGCTGCAAAAGCGGAGGCTCAATTTGTGCGCTCGCTTGCGGCCGCGTAGCTACATATAGCCGGGTCTCAGCTCGTGCGCTGGCCTGTGGTCGCACAGATGGTACTGCGGCCTAACTCCCGCTCCTCCCGCTAGGGCACTGACGTCACAACAGCTGCAAGCCGGGCTCAACTATTGCGCTCGCCTGCGGTCGCACAGCCGGTGCTGCGGCCTAACTCCCGTTCCTCCCGCTAGGGCGTCATAACACCCAGGTAGCACACAAAGTCTTGAAAACGTCGTATTAAGGGATTCAACGTCTGAAACGGATTTTTGACCAAAATCGACGCATCAAAGACGTTCCAAACAAGATAGCTTAAAAACGAGGGGTGAATACGTTTTGATAACGTTGGAAGCCAGGCAGCTTAAAAACGAGGGGTCAATACGTTTTGAAAACGACTCAAGGCGCCACCGCCACGCCACGGCGCGTCAGCCTCTTTAGCGGCTTCTACAATATTCAACAACCCATCAACGCGATCCAACCTTGCGCAAGGTGGCGATACCGTCGTCAAATCATGTGACCAAGGTGGCCACGTGATTCGTGATGTCGGGCAGCCGGGCGAGCCGGGCATAGTCGCGTCGTCAGGGCGTCGTCGCGTCACCGCACTCGCATTGCGCTGTGGTGTGTTTGCGGCTGTTCTGTATGTGCTGCCGCTACCCTTTGCTATGTAAGTGTTGCAGTGTTTTGCTGTCAAGAAAACGATATTCTGTGATCAGTTTGGGTTGTGCGATATGTTGTTGTGGTTTTAATTCGGAAATCAGTAGTGTTTTCAATTGTTATGTGACCAAGGCGGCCACGTTATTCGTGAAGCCGGGCATAGTTGCGTTATTGCACTTGCATGGCACTATGGTCTGTTTGCGACTGTTCTGAATGTGCTGCCACTGCCCTTTGTCATGTAAGTGTTGCAGTGCTTTGCTGTCAAGAAAACGAATTTCTGTGATTAGTTTGGGTTGTGCGATCTGTTTGAGCCGGGCATGACAGCGTTATCGCACTTGCATTGCGCTGTGGTATGATAGCGGCTGTTCTGAATGTGCTGCCGCTGCCCTTTGTCATGTAAGTGTTGCAGGGTTTTGCCGTCAAGAAAACGACGTTCTGTGATTAGTTTGGGTTGTGCGATCTGTTTGTGTAGTTTAATTTGGAAATCAGTAGTGTTTTCAATTGGAGGGCGCGGAGTGGAGGGCACTAATCAGCTCTTCAAGTTCATTGTCATGTTATGTGAGGCGCCTTTTCACTGACGCTGTAATTAATGCGTTAAGGGCAGTATAAGGACCAAAGTTAGAGGGACGAAATCGTGCCTGTGTGTCCCTAGCGTCGGAATCGGCCGCTATGCGTGATCCTAACAAGAAAGTATTTTGCAGAATGCGAAGAAAGGCGGCAAAATTTCTGTCTGTGCGCACCTTGCCGATCTCCGCAATAGAGCCGTCATCGTGGTATTTTAGTCTCCCGTTTAGCAAGAGTGTTGCATACAAGGGAACTGGTTCAAACAGGCTTTTTTTTTAATGATTCAGTACTAGTGCGATATCCCAAAAGGTGAGGTCAAGTGCTCGCCCTATTTTCTTCCCTGGCGCTACAGCGCACTGACGGAATTTTGCGTGCACCATACCGTGCTTTTATCGTTTGCGCTTCAGGTTCTCGATTGTGTTTTCGCCCCCTTTACCCGCGTGATGGGTATTTCATGGTATTACCGGGTACCACATGTGTCCATATATTGTGTCCAATATATGAAACGGCCAAATTCAATTTTATTTGACGCCTCAAATGGTAGTAATATATTGAGTTCCTTGTAGCTTTGTGCTTGCTATCAATTTTACTATTTGGCGAATGGATACAGCATGTACGCTGCATAACTCTCTTGTGGATACTGCATACGTCAGTCGAGTATGCCCTTGGTATAAAATAACTTGTATGCTTTAGGTAGTACGATTGTTTGCCGTTTGGGACATGTGTCGGAATGTACGCTGTGCGCCCTTCGCGCTTTACGGCGGCCTGCCGAGTTCGTGCGGGTGCCATGTGTGCGCATGGAGTTCGCGACGCGCTCTCGCAGTTTTATATATATATATATATATATATATATATATATATATATATATATATATATATATATATATATATATATATATATGTGTGTGTGTGTGTGTGTGCGTGTGTGTGTGTGTGTTCTGTTCGCGCGCTTCGCACAACAGGGCATGTCGCAGTTCTTTGTCCTTGTGCAACACATTTTCCTAGCGTACGTCTGTGCATTATTTGATACCGGTTTCACACGGGGCTCTTTTAGCCGCTATCCAGTCCGTTACAAATCGAATTTCTCGGTCGTGATTGGCTCCTCTGCGCAAGCTACGAGAGTGAGCCAGTCGCATCGATAATTTCGATCCGGATCGGGCGTGATCGCGATCGAGAGCGGTCGTGTGACACCGGTTTTACACATGGCTCCCACATAGGGAACACTATAAGTTCAATGCTACTGAGTGAAGAGCAAGTGCATATATATGCCAGTGGTGGTATGTGGGCAAGTCTTTCTGGTGAAGCCAATACGTACTTCTGCATTCAAAACATTTCAATTACCACCGTAGTGCATCAATGTGTCTACTTCGACAAAATGGAGCACCAGTGCAGATATCTGAGCATACCTGTCCAGGGCAGCAAGTGTGTCTACATTGAAACCACTACCAGCATGTGCGGCAGTTCTATTTCCAGCAGCGAGACTGCACAATAATCAGTAGGGTGCTCTCAAGCTGTTTATCTATGAAGCTCTGCCTGGACTGTGTGCCAAATATTTTTGGACGTGAAAGTGGGGGTGAATTGGTAAATATCAGTGGAACCCAGGTAGCACAAAAGAGATACGTAACGTTTTCGTAGCGTTTATCCAAGACGATAAAAACGGATTAAAGAAGACACGAATGAGAGAACTTCGGCGGGAAAACGTCGTATATCTCTGCTAATGTCCGGCTTAATTACTTTTTTGAGACGATCTAGAACAGGTCTGCAAGACGTATTCGAAAAGCTGGTCTAGAAATAGGATTGGGAAAGACACAAGTAATCCCTTTGGCAAAACTATTCGTAACCAATTTCTAAACGTTTTTAGGACGTTATCAAAAAGCTGGTCTAGAAGCGGTCTTGAAAGGTTTACGATCATCTGAAGCTAATTTTCGCGGGTGACGGGCGCGATCAGACATCGTTGTTCAAAACACGCGTTTAGTTTCGCCTCACGCGACTGGCCTATGCCGCGCAGACGTCGTCAGCCGCACCCGTTGGCACGGCCTAGGCCAATCGCGTGAGGTGAAACTGATCGGACGTTTCGAACAACGATCTCCAATCGCGCCCCAGATGAGTAGAAGCGTCGGTGTTGACTGTAAGAGCCACGGCGCAGTGCCAAGCACTGTTCCCCGCATGGCCGGCGCATCCTCTACCAAGTCGCACGAAAATGAGCCTGTTAGGAATAATAAATCCTTAATACCGCCTTTAGTAAGCTACGATGCTTACAACCACAATGGGAATGACATCCTGCAAAGAACAAATGGCCACGTCTTGGCAGGTGGCCAGACCAAGCCCTTCATGTCAAGAGTGCACGAAATGAGAACATTGTGACAAAGCAAAAACACTTTATTAAAATGTTATGCTTTTGCAAGGTTCGAACAAACTGTGTGAGAAATGCAAATAGAAGTAAAGGTACATCAACAATGACAAAAGTCGCAGAAAGTATTCGTAATGAACTCGAAAGTGAACATTCACTAGCACATAAACAAAATTCAAAGTACACATACAAAAAATGAACAGAAAAACCTGGAGTGTACTAAAGTGTCTAATTTATCATAGTAAAGTGCACGTGCTATTAGATGGACTAGAATTATGCAGAAGTGACATCGGAGGGAATGGAAGAAGTAGACTGAAAAATGCAAGAGTATGAATCGTATGGTAACTGCCTCCAAGCAATGTTACCTATCAGCTGGAAGCTTGAAAAGAGCACAAAAAGAAATACCACCGCATACCATTCCTGTGACAGAAATAAAAAAAATGGGAACAATGCAAAATTGGAAATATTGCCTTTAGGATATATCAAAGAAGGTAATGGCGAGAAAAAATAACCATACAACAAAAAAGCAAAAAGTGAAATTAGTACAGAATATTTAAACGGGGGATTCAGTGTAACAAGTGAACACTACTGTAGTACAGCGAACGATGAGACAGTAATGCTGCATCTTGCCACTCCAGAACGTGAGAAATGAATATGCAAGCCTCATATTAGAAACTTACATAAACATGGAAATAAACTGGAATGCACTGGAAGCTGCATTTGTGTAACAAAGGAA
Source organism: Dermacentor andersoni (assembly GCF_023375885.2). NCBI lineage: Eukaryota > Metazoa > Arthropoda > Arachnida > Ixodida > Ixodidae > Dermacentor > Dermacentor andersoni. The sequence continues at coordinate 213,783,885 of NC_092817.1, forward strand.
GCAATGGTCATAATAAATAGTATGTGTTTTATCTAAAAAGCCCTTTATAAGAGGCAAAGTTGTACCTCTCTCGCAAAAACAAAGTTGCAACGAATAATTTGCAAACCAGCAAATACGTTAATTAGCACACTGACATGCCACATTTTGCGCACATCTCCAGTCTCCTAAAGTAAAAAAAAAGCACTCTGAATGAGAAAAACGTTTAACACATGTAGCCCAGGGCAAATTCTTTGCCAGTTCATTCACACTTTCACATCTAAAAACATTTGCCACAAAGTCCAGGCACAGTTCCACTGATGTTTACCAATTCACCCTCACTTTCACGTCCAAAAATATTTGGCACACAGTTCAGGCAGAGCTTCATAGATAAACAGCTTGAGAGCACCCTACTGATTATTGTGCAGTCCGGATGCTGGAAATAGAACTGCCGCACATGCTGGTAGTGGTTTCAATGTAGACACACTTGCTGCCCTGGACAGTTATGCTCAGATATCTGCACTGGTGCTCCATTTTGTCGAAGTAGACACATTGATGCACTACGCTGGTAATTGAAATGTATTGAATGCACAAGTATTGGCTTCACCAGAGAGGCTTGCCCACATACCACCACTGGCATATATACGCACTTGCTCTTCACTCAGTAGCATTGAACTTAAAGTGTTCCCTATGTGGGAGCCATGTGTAAAACCGGTGTCACACGACCACTCTCGATCGCGATCACGCCCGATCCGGATCGAAATTATCGATGCGACTGGCTCACTCTCGTAGCTTGCGCAGAGGAGCCAATCACGACCGAGAAATTCGATTTGTAACGGACTGGATAGCGGCTAAAAGAGCCCCGTGTGAAACCGGTATCAAATAATGCGCAGACGTACGCTAGGAAAATGTGTTGCACAAGGACAAAGAACTGCGACATGCCCTGTTGTGCGAAGCGCGCGAACAGAACACATGCATATATATATAAAAAAAAAAAAAAAAAACTGCGAGAGCGCTTCGCGAACTCCATGCGCACACATGGCACCCGCACGAACTCGACAGGCCGCCGTAAAGCGCGAAGGGCGCACAGCGTACATTCCGACACATGTCCCAAACTGCAAACAATCGTGCTACCTAAAGCATTTTATACCAAGGGCATACTCGACTCACGTATGCAGTATCCACAAGCGAGTTATGCAGCGTACATGCTGTATCCATTCGCCAAATAGTAAAATTGATAACAAGCACAAAGCTGCAAGGGACTAAATACATTACTACCATTTGAGGCGTAAATAAAATCGAATTTGGCCGTTTCATATATTGGACACAATATATGGACACATGTGGTACCCGGTAATACCATGAAATACCCATCACGCGGGTAAAGGGGGCGAAAACACAATCGAGAACCTGAAGCGCAAACGATAAAAGCACGGTATGGTGCACGCAAAATTCCGTCAGTGCGCTGTAGCGCGAGGGAAGAAAATAGGGCGAGCACTTGACCTCACCTTTTGGGATACCGCACTAGTACTGAATCATAAAAAAAAGGCCTGTTTGAACCAGTTCCCTTGTCTGCAACACTCTTGCTAAACGGGAGACTAAAATACCACGATGACGGCTCTATTGCGGAGATCGGCAAGGTGCGCACAGACAGAAATTTTGCCGCCTTTCTTCGCATTCTGCAAAATGCTTTCTTGTTAGGATCACGCATAGCGGCCGATCCCGACGCTAGGGACACACAGGCACGATTTCGTCCCTCTAACTTTCGTCCTTATATTGCCCTTAACGCCTTAATTACAGCGTCAGTGAAAAGGCGCCTCACATAACATGACAATGAACTTGAAGAGCTGATTAGTGCCCTCCACTCCGCGCCCTCCAATTGAAAACACTACTGATTTCCAAATTAAACTACACAAACAGATCGCACAACCCAAACTAATAACAAAACGTCGTTTTCTTGACGGCAAAACCCTGCAACACTTATTAAGGCAGCACATTCAGAACAGCCGCTATCATACCACAGCGCAATGCAAGTGCGATAACGCTATTATGCCCGGCTCAAATAGATCGCACAACCCAAACTAATCACAGAATGTCGTTTTCTTGACAGCAAAGCACTGCAACACTTACATGACAAAGGGCAGCGGCAGCACATTCAGAACAGTCGCAAACAGACCATAGTTTCATGCGAGTGCGATAACGTAACTATGCCCGGCTTCACGAATAACATGGCCGCCTTGGTCACATAACAATTGAAAACACTACTGATTTCCAAATTAAAACCACACAAACATATCGCACAACCCAAACTGATCACAGAATATGGTTTTCTTGACAGCAAAACACTGCAACACTTACGTAGCAAAGGGCAGCGGCAGCACATTCACAACAGCCGCAAACACACCACAGCGCAATGCGAGTGCGGTGACGCAACGACGCCATGACGACGCGACTGTGCCAGGCTCGCCCGGCATCACGAATCACGTGGCCACCTTGGTCACATGATTTGACAACGGTATCGCCACCTTGCGCAAGGTTGGATCGCGTTGATGGGTTGTTGAATAAAGAGGCTGACGCGCCGTGGCGGTGGCGCCTTGAGTCGTTTTCAAAACGTATTCACCCCTCGTTTTTAAGCTGCCTGGCTTCCAACGTTATCGAAACGTATTCACGCCTCGTTTTTAAGCTATCTTGTTTGGAACATCTTTGATGCGTAGATTTTGGTAAGAAATCCGTTTCAGACGTTGAATCCCTTAATACGACGTTTTCAAGACTTTGTGTGCTACCTGGGAACTGTGCCTGGACTTTCTGGCAAATGTTTTTGGATGTGAAAGTGTGAGTGAACTGGCAAAGAATTTGCTCTGGGCTACATGTGTTAAACGTTTTTCTCATTCAGAGTGTTTTTTTTTTACATTAGGAGACTGGAGATGTGCGCAAAGTGTGACATGTCAGTGTGCTAATTAATGTATTTGCTGGTTTGCAAATTATTCGTTGCAACTTTGTTTTTGCCAGAGAGGTACAACTTTGCCTATTGTAAAGGGCTTTTTAGATAAAACACTTACTATTTATTATGTACATTGCTTCCTGTGTCACACAAATGCAGCTTCCAGCGCATTCCAGTTTATTTCCATGTTTATGCAAGTTTCTAATATGAGGCTTGCATATTCATTTCTCACGTTCTGGAGTGGCAAGATGCAGCATTACTGTCTCATCGTTCGCTGTACTACAGTAGTGTTCACTTGTTACACTGAATCCCCCGTTTAAATATTCTGTACTAATTTCACTTTTTGCTTTTTTGTTGTATGGTTATTTTTTCTCGCCATTACCTTCCTTTATATATCCTAAAGGCAATATTTCCAATTTTACATTGTTCCCATTTTTTTTTATTTCTGTCACAGGATTGTTTTATGATGGTATGCGGTGGTATTTCTTTTTGTGCTCTTTTCAAGCTTCTAGCTGATTGGTAACATTGCTTGGAGGCAGTTACCATCCGATTCATACTCTTGCACTTTTCAGTCTACTTCTTCCATTCGCTCCGATGTCACTTCTGCATAACTCTAGTCCATCTAGATAATAGCACGTGCACTTTACCATGATAAATTAGACACTTTAGTACACTCCAGGTTTTTCTGTTCATTTTTGTATGTGTACTTTGAATTTTGTTTATGTGCTAGTGAATGTTCACTTTCGAGTTCATTACGAATCCTTTCTGCGACTTTTGTCATTGTGGATGTACTTTTACTTCTATTTGCATTTCTCACACAGTTTGTTCGAACCTTGCATAAGCTTTACATTTTAATAGTGTTTTTGCTTTGTCACAAGGTTCTCATTTCATGCACTCTTGGCATGAAGGGCTTGGTCTGGCCACCTGCCAAGACGTGGCCATTTGTTCTTTGCAGGATGTCATTCCCATTGTGGTTGTAAGCATCGTAGCTTACTAGAGGCGGTATTAAGGATTTATTATTCCTAACAGGCTCATTTTCGTGCGACTTGGTAGAGGATGCGCCGGCCATGCGGGGAACAGTGCTTGGCACTGCGCCATGGCTCTTACAGTCAACACCGACGCTTCTACTCAACTGGGGCGCGATTGGAGATCATTGTTCGAAACGCCCGATCAGTTTCACCTCACGCGATTGGCCTAGGCCGTGCGAACGGGTGCGGCTGACGACGTCTGCGCGGCATAGGCCAGTCGCGTGAGGCGAAACTAAACGCGTGTTTTGAACAACGATTTCTGATCGCGCCCATCACCCGCGAAAATTAGCTTCAGATGATCGTAAACCTTTCAAGACCGCTTCTAGACCAGCTTTTTGATAACGTCCTAAAAACGTTTACAAATTGGTTACGAAAAGTTTTGGCAAAGGGATTACTTGTGTCTTTCCCAATCTTATTTCTAGACCAGCTTTTCGAATACGTCTTGCAGACCTGTTCTAGATCGTCTCAAGAAAGTAATTAAGCCGGACATTAGCAGAGATATACGACGTTTTCCCGCCGAAGTTCTCTCATTCGTGTCTTCTTTAACCCGTTTTTATCGTCTTGGATAAACGCTACGAAAACGTTACGTATCTCTTTTGTGCTACCTGGGCAGCTGTATAAAAGAGCGGCGCGCTCTCGTCGAGGCCAGTTGTATAGCTCGATGGCGGGAAAGGACAGGGCCGCTCGTCAGACCGCAAAGCGCAAGTTACACGTGGACCAAAGCAAACCTGCCCGCACGGTGCCTTTGCCACGGTACGAAACCTACGGAGCAACACGTGTGGGCGCACAAAACAATAACAAAGCTGCCATTGTGGCCCAAAAGGCGAGGCCAATGTTACTAGACTAGGTACATTGGGCGGGGCCACTACTGCAAAGAAATAAGAAGCAGCAATACGAAGGAGAACCAACTACGTCATTTCCTCCACACTTTTCTCGCAGCGCGCGAGGCGTGCGTCTATTTGTCGACAAAAATCCCTCACGTGACCTGATCCTAGGTGCCTAGGGACAGCATCATTTAAGGATTTTTGAGAAGGCGCGATGCTGGCGCCGAGCGACGCCGGGGCGTGTTCGTCCTCGGCGTGATCGTTCTCTGGACCGCGCGTTGTTCAACATTGCTCATGCAATCGTGCGTGCGTTGCTTGTGTGTTGGTTGTAGGTTCTGTGTTACTTGGCGGAAAGCCGTGAGTAGTGGCGGTGCGGCAATGCGGCTTTGGCCTCGATGAGCTCTGGCACTACAGAATCTGCGTTGTGTGATTCGTGCTTTCTTGAGAACCCGGCGGTGGTGGCAATTGAAATATCGAAGTGGCCTAGCGCCTCGGCAGCGAAGTTCTGCGAACCGCGATGTGGCGTCGCCGTGTCCGACTTTGCTTAACGGACATCGAGGGATGTGCTGCTCGCTGCAAGTCATGTAAATGCAACTGCGTCGACCGCCCACTGTTCAGCGCTCAATGTGTGTTTGGGTTTGCGATGTGTGTGGCTTAGGGTTTGCGCGTTCACAGACATGTGCACCCGTCTTGGTCTCATTAGCGGCTGTCGCGGGATTGTGGTGTGCTAGCTCCTTGCCTAGTATGAAGTTTACGACGCTAACGCACAGCATGTTCACGTTTTTCCGCGCTATATGTCATTTGCATGACGGCCGAGTTGAAAACGAGACATATAGTGGTCTTTGCGTTTGTGTGTTGTAAATTACTTACTATTGTGGAAGTTCTGGGAGTCTTATTACGCAAGGAGTGCGAACATAAACATAAACACATACGTGTGTCTGAAATTTTGAATTACCCATAATACCCTTTACGACTGATAAGTGGGCTACACGGCCTGTGTGAATCGGCTACCGTATGTTGCGACGCTCTTTCGTGTGGTAGAATGATGCATGGTGCGCGTTTATTTCTGTACTGTTGTAAAAACCATTTGTTTATTCACTCAATACAAATGTACGGCTTCTTCGCCGCAGTACAGCTTAGTTACGCAGTGAAGCATACTAGAAGTTGGAGGGGGCCGCTATCAGCGGTGACCTGAGAGGCGGCGGGTGCGCGAATGTATAAATTAAGAACTCTTATTATGTCCAGTGACAGTGGAGATCATTAATTGTAGCACCAAAGTAGTGGACCACTACCAGAACAAAGGCATGTAGCATGCCCATCTCAATTCTTATGCTTATGCCAGTCTTATTTTTTACAGCAATAGCTGCTATGGGCTAACTCCCCTGGTTGTTCTGATGTCTACTGGTGTTGTCACTGGAATTCCCGAATTTCTTGCTAGAATATTGCAAATAAAGTTCTCATTGTGCTGCGAGGATTCAAACATACGATCAAAAGAGTGGCAGTCCACAATTCTACATTTCAGCCACTCTGCTGAAGGTACAGTCGTGGTGAATACTGGTTCCGGAGAGCGTGATCTAGCCAACAGGTGCCTATATTGGCTAACACCTGCTCAATGTCTGCGTGCTGTATATAGAGCTGGCATCCACACCTTCAAGTTCTTACACATCAACTTCCCACTTGTGAAGGCAGTCCTATGTTAAGTTTTCTTCTTGCATGTGATGACAATGATTGGGTGCATCTGCTTCATTAATCTTCTTCTAGTGCTTGGCTTCTCAGATTTACTGGATGGAGCTGTTGGTGTCTTGTTTTCCTCAAGCAAAGCGCGAGACATAGCAATGCGTAGCCCAAATATAGATTTGAGAAAACCAAAACGAATTCAGCAGTAAGAAGCTAAAGGGTTGTTTTGGTGTAGATCAGTGGCTAAGTCCGGATATGAAAGAGGAGGAAGAAAAGCCGACTCTTTCCACTTCAACACTGAGGCACAACTCCCACAAATAAATAGGACTCTTACTTATTTTACTTTTTTAAGGAGATTACCGACTTGCATTCGCAAGTGTTCACTCCAGCAAACACTGCATGAAGTAAGCTTCCTGTGCATATTTCACCAGCTACTGGTGGTGAAATATGCTTGTTTGTTGCTTGTTTGTGCTTGTTTCACATTATGAGTGAAACTGCAATTTTCTTTATGCCGCAACTTGCCCAATTTTGTGTTTTGCAGTGGGATGTTAGCAGTGCTAATAAGGCACCTAAATACTCATGAATAGTAATACAGAGAAAAAAAGTAAGAAAGCAGTGGCTTTTTGTGCGTAGACTATGCATACACCTGGTGCTCTTATGATCATTTTTTCCCTATCCGCTCAGCCATTCTAAACAAGAAAAGTTTATATACAATTAGTTTATACACAGACCACAACTAAATCACAGGTATCGTTGGTAAGCAAAGTATATTTATTCGGTGACATTTTCTGCAGCCCTGCTATTGAGCTTTCCTTCCTTCCTTTTCAGCTGTGCAGGTTCATTAAGAAGTGATGATACAGTTTGACAATTTGAATCATTGAAAGACTTAGCGAAACCTTTTTCGGGTTGTTTTTTCTTGGTTTCAGACTCTGCACATTGCATTTTAAGGCGTGTTTTCTGTGTTTGTTGCTTTTTCTTTATGGGTAGGGCATGTCAACATTTTTTACACCATTTCAAGTATGTGGTGCCATAGACTGTTCTTAGATGGAGTCTTGCCCTTTCATTCTGTACAATATGATGTCGGTTTTTTGTGTCCAAGGCCGTTTTACAGCGCGATTGTAGCATTTTGCTAAGTCTTGCCTCTGTCACCCAAGCTTGAAAGATTGCTACCCACTGGTGGTGGCATGACACATGTCACATTTCTTTTTCAATAAAAGGAAGTCTGTCACTTATCCTGTGCACTGGTTGCCTTTTGTCTCTTTGAATTGAAATTTGTTGCCTATGTTTGCTCTTTTGTTGCATTTCAGATTAGGAATGGCTATCATAATTGACATTTAACCATATTGCACACAATGTGGATGATATGTAATTGCAATATATGGCCACCATAAATATAATAGAAGTTAATAATTCAAGAATAGTGCCTTTGCATGGTGGTGCAGCTATGAATTGTGGCTATAAGGTACCAGCGCTGCAGATAGCACTGCTTGTGCAGAGTATAGTGCAGCTCTACTACTTTCAAACATCGTTTTTATCTGCATTTGTATAGCTCCAGTTTCTGTGAACAGCACACATCTGGTGGAAGGGTGGCTTGCAGCTGCAGTTGGGTCCAATGAATAGCCAAATTTCTGCCCGTTTTCATGTTATTGGCATATTAGTAAAGGCAGTCGTTCTTATAGTAGCCTGTTTGCCCAGTGTAGAAGCCGCTGCAGGGCGTCAGGATCTCATACACATCTTCAGCTTTGCAGGGGACACAGCATCTGGCACATAGTTTGTCACAGGCCATGTATTCGGGGCAAGTTGAGTTCACTCACTAGCAAAGGGAGAACCAAGCTTGTCGGATATGAAGTAAACCGCCTGTATACTCAGTGGCCTTCCTTTCGTGTGACATATGTGGTTATAGCGACCCTTGTTTTAAGCCCTTCTTGTCCAGCAGCGGTCGTTTGCTTTTGAAACACTCAGGATAGCTTTCAGCAAGCTGGACAGGAATAACACTGAAAAACCAGCAGATGTTAAATGTCGCACTTATCATGCGAAGCTTCATACAGTATGATGAGGGCGTAAATAAATGAGGGTGTTCCTCAAGGCCTTGTAGCACATGTTACCAGTTTGGAGCAACATGATGTATAGCACATTTTTGATCGCATGCTATAGGTTTAGCAGGTGTGGCCATGGTTGAAGTGCAGTGCAAGGTCAAGGAAACAGATATCTATGAGCAGCACCCTGGTAAGGAGACTTTGGGAAAACTAGTGGGAAGCCTGTTGAACATCTGGTTGACCCACTTGCTGGCTCCACCAGGCAAAGTATGATAAAGAGAACGAAGTCATCAACACATCAGAAGGTTTTTACATATAAACACTGTGCTAAGGTCATAACATGCCAACAAGTCTTAGTGTGCAGGCTATGCACGACCAACTACATATGCCTTCTGTTCGGACATTGCTCATTGTAACTAACAAGGATGGAGTGGACAAAAAAAGAACAGCAGCTCCATTAATTTGGTTTCACTGGTATCAACAGTGTTTTGTAAGTGTACATTGCCATACTCCCCAATGCCTTCTTGGGTGACATCAGCAAGGACCAGCTTGAGGCAAGGCGTAATAGACGTCTTTACAAGCTAAACATGCATGCATGGAGAGCACATTGTGTCCAAAAAGTAGGCACTTCACAGGGGCACTGGAGAAGGAACAGATTATTAACAGTGAGCAAAGACAAGCTACTAAACACCCAACACTGTTGCATGTAACGACCTCTGAAACAATCCCTCTTAAAGAGGAAATCATCTTTGTGTATCCATAAAGAGGGCAGATGGGCAAAGCCCCTTCATAATGCTGCCAGCTTCAAAAGCCCACTTTGCACATCCTGAATGCTTCTTTCTTAAGACTTTGATGGGTGCAAGCATTCTACTGTCCAAAAGCTGTCATTGAGAGCACTGTTGGTTTGGTGGCAATAAAGTTCAGAAGCAATTGCAACAAACCTCCCTTCCTAGTTGGTCTGGATGCTCACGGTGCTTATTAAGCAGCACCATGAGGCAAGCAAGGTGAATGGATGCCTCCAAGCTCTTCTTCGTTTATCACACTGTTCTGTTAGTAACAACCATGAGACTTGAAACCAACAAGCTCAAGCTCAGCACTCGCATGGTTACTGCGGAGGATGCATAAAAAGCACAAAAACAGAAAGCTCAAGGGAAAGCATAAAGCACCATTTAACACTTAGTATTGCTGCAGCCCACCCCCTACCTTTATTTTGTCTGGTCGTGCTATTTCTTTTTACTATAGATAGGCATGAACTTAGGTGATGTTCCCAATCAGTGTCCAATTTTTATATACACTATGTGCTGGTTCAAAGAGGCTCGAAACACTGCAATGGAAGCTTCAAGTAGAAAAGGTGCCTGGAAGAAAAAAAAAAGCTGTGCTGCAACCATCTCGGCAACATCTTGTCCCCTTAATAAAAATTGCGCTTTCATATCAACTTGAGCCCTCCAGTTTAGAGTAAAGTACCAGTGCACTTATGAACAATGAATCATTTCTCAAAAAGCATGTGCAGTCCAGCCAAAAGTAGGGGCAAGAATTCGCACTGTGCTCCTGCATTGAAGGTGAATAACACGTACCATAATGGCGAATGTGCTTTAGTAAGCTTCCCTGCAATATTAATTTGTAATGTACAAAGAATTGTCAATGAAGCTTACCACGAGCACAGATGCACTTGCAAATTATGTCTCAATTGAAAATAATGAGCACAGTGTAAACCTATGTGCCCTTTCCACTCTTAGTATGCTTTACTGCACGATGCTTATTTACACCTCTGTATTGCGGTGTAGCAAGCTACAAAAGAAACGTTGCATAATAAGGCTTTTTACGATCATCTTTCCCGCAATACACTAATATTTCGCGGTGAAGCCTAAGCAATGTACTGCGGTGAAGCATACTAAAAGTGAAAAGGGGCCACTGTCACTGGACATAATAAGAGTTCTTTATACATACACTCGCGCACCCGCCGCCTCTCAGGTCGCCTACGTGGACATACTATGCTGGCTGATAGTGGCCCCCTCCCACTTTTAGTATGCTTCACCGCGTAACTAAAATGTACTGCGGCGAAGAAACCGTACATTTGTATTGAGTGAATAAACAAATGGTTTTTACAACAGTACAGAAATAAACGCGCACCATGCATCATTCTACCACACGAAAGAGCGTCGCAGCATACGGTAGCCGATTCACACAGGCCGTGTAGCCCACTTATCAGTCGTAAAGGGTATTATGGGTAATTCAAAATTTCAGACACACGTATGTGTTTATGTTTATGTTCGCACTCCTTGCGTAATAAGACTCCCAGAACTTCCACAATAGTAAGTAATTTACAACACACAAACGCAAAGAACACTATATGTCTCGTTTTCAACTCGGCCGTCGTGCAAATGACATATAGCGCGGAAAAACGTGAACATGCTGTGTGTTAGCGTCGTAAACTTCATACTAGGCAAAGAGCTAGCACACCACAGTCCCGCGAGAGCCGCTAATGAGACCAAGACGGGAGCACATGTCTGTGAACGCGCAAACGGAGCCCGTAAGCCAATCTGCTCCTCCGCCGCCCCCGCTGCACGGCTGCATCAATCGTTTCAAGCACAGCACACCAAACACACATTCAGCGCTGAACAGTGGGCGGTCGACGCAGTTGCATTTACATGACTTGCAGCGAGCAGCACATGCCTCGATGTCCGTTAAGCAAAGTCGGACACGGCGACGCCACATCGCGGTTCGCAGAACTTCGCTGCCGAGGCGCTAGGCCACTTCGATATTTCAATTGTCACCACCGCCGGGTTCTCAAGAAAGCACGGGTCACACAACGCAGATTCTGTAGTGCCAGAGCTCATCGAGGCCAAAGCCGCATTGCCGCACCGCCACTACTCGCGGCTTTCCGCCAAGTAACACAGAACCTACAACCAACACACAAGCAACGCACGCACGATTACATGAGCAATGTTGAACAACGCGCAGTCCAGAGAACGATCACGCCGAGGACGAACACGCCACGGCGTCGCTCGGCGCCAGCATCGCGCCTTCTCAAAAATCCCTAAATGATGCTGTCCCTAGGCACCTAGGATCAGGTCACGTGAGGGATTTTTGTACGACAAATAACTCGCTATAAAACCTAGAGGGTAATCTGGCGCCACCGTCTAAGGGAGTTTCTTAAGGGGGTACCATGCCGTCATGGGAATGAAGAAAATGAATCGTTGTGACAGACGGAACGGTACTTGCCAAGTGCGTCTTCAAGGTATCCTGTCTCGACGAGAGCTATGCCAATCCGAATCCACAATATACCGGCATTCCCATGCATACCACAGCGCAGCAGCGCCAGATTCCCTCTAGGTAATGTAGTGAGAAACGTTTCCATCTTCCATGGTGAGCATAGAGTAGGAAACTCTATTGTTGAATTCCAATGGTAGATCGCGAGCGCTCGGCCGGATCGCGTCGGAGCGCGTCGCTCCGACTGAGATCGCTCTCATGTGCGCACCGCACACTTTCAAGTTCAACAAATGGCCACAGAGGGCGAAAAATCAATCGAGGCGTTTCAGCGTAAGCGCGCAAGTGGAGCTACTGTAATTTGGTCGCACACTTTAATTTGTGCTTTCTCTGCTAGGGGCGCTAAACATGCTGAATTTTTTTTACTTTACACAAACCATTAACATAAACAATCGAGGTGTCTAAGGATGTTCTTTTACCTCAGGCAAATAGGCAGTTGATTTATTAAAAAATTGATTGTTGAAGCTGCTTTTTAGTCATAGCGTCAAGGTTTTTGTACTTGATTAACCACCGACAGCGTATTGGTATCGATGTGTTTCCTGGCCGTTGGCGTTCGAATACTACGGCGGTAAAACATTTTCGAAAAGCATGCTGGTTTCGTCTGCGAGTCATTACATAGACTTGCTATAAAGAGGTCTACTCTTGGCGAAAAATAGTGCCTCATTTTGTTTAGGCGGTGATTGGTAAGATGAGCTTCCTTGAGATCCCGATACGTATTCACCATGCCCAGAAGGCTCTGGTTAGAGGTGCTGACCGGGAGATCAAGGGCGCGCTTAACTATCGGAGGATGACCTCAAGGGCGTCCTCCTGATGCTTGCGGAGATGGAGGTATGGAGTCAAATGCAATATTCGGCTAGTCATCATAATGAATGCGGCGGAGGTTGAGGGAGTACGTTTGAACGTACGTTTTTATGCCGTTGATCTCCATAACACCGTAAGTAGGCAAACCGATGTCACAGAACAACCGATGCATCAGTGTGTGTTCTCCGTCATCGCTTGTTTGCTGTACGCCTACTAATTCTTCATTTCTTCTTCAAGTGTTGTATCCTCCTTTTGTCCTTGTTCTCTTGTGCTTCACTTACAGTACGTCGTTTTGTCAGCTGTAATGCGTATTTGCAAAACCAATACATGTTTGATAAGACGCAGTGGTTATCATAATTTCACTACACATGTATTAAGCTGGCACATATGGTTCAGATACAGATACCTGTATGCGGACTTGCACGACGTTGATGCGGAGATTAGGATAATTATGACACCCGTAAAGAAGAGGAAGCTGACGGCCGTAAGCTGTTGCGTTCTTTCCGCCAAACTACCCGGCCTGGTAGTGCTGTAAAGATGCTGTATAAAAGTGACACGCGATGACAGGGAAATTATTATACTTAGCAGCCGACCGTACGTTTTGTAGCTTAGGTCTTCTTTCTTGTGCGTTTGTGCTACCCTTATTAATGAGCCATTTCTTGACTATGTTCTTGACTATGTAACCGCATTTGTGTGGATGCGTAGACGTGTGCTTTTTGTTGTACTTGTAAAATGCAAATAAAATATTTTCAAGCTTACTCAATCTCTGGTGTCGTGTGCGTTTATTCCAGTCGAGGCCATCGTGCCACATGGAAACCGCATTCTGTCAGTAGCCCTACACGAAATGCAACAGCTGGAGCGCGGAGGCACAACTCGATATGACTCAGCGCTACATATATTCTGCTGCGCCTCGATCGTGCTCCCGCCAGTTTGGTTGCTGTGTAGCAAACGTAGCGCCTACATAAGCGCTACTATGGTGGTTAGAAGGGTGAGGTGACGCCAACGGCGGATGGAAGCCGCTCCTCCATTTCAAGCCGGGCTTAGGTGGCGCTGTTGGCCGTAATGCGATGCATGGTACGCGCCGCTGGCTTTGAGCATACGCAAGGACGCAGGCCTGCCATGCACGCAACGCGTCGGCCTTTCAGTGATGTTGTTGCAAGCAATGGTTTAGCTCATTAAACGCTAGACGAACGTGACTACGGCTGACAGAATGCAGTTTTAAGCCGTGGTGGTGCATTGGTTAGGGCGCCAGATTGTTGTGCCCAAGGATGAGGGATGGCATCCCGGCTGCGGCGGCCGCTTTTCGATGGAGGCGAAAAACAAGGCGCCCGTTTGCTTTGCGATGTTAGTACACGTCAAAAAACCCCAGGTGGTCGAAATTTCCAGAGTCCTTCACGCCTCCACTACGACACCTCTCATAGCCTGAGTCACTTTGGCACGTGAAACCCCACAAACAAAACCATTAAAATCGAGTGGTTGCCCCTGCAATACATCTGCTGCGTAACACATCGGCGTATCTAAAGCGTTACTCGCGAATCCTTTCAGTTTCAGGAATTGAAGGGTCCGAATGAGTCCCGTGTGGTCAAGTTAGTGCATGACGACAGTAGGAGACACAGACCAAAAGAATTAGGATTGAAATATGTTTCGGGTCCGTGCGATTGCATTTTTTTTAATAACGTTGTTTATTGCCTCAGGGCATAAAGAAATATGTAAAAAGGAAATTAAAAGGGGTATTAAATGAGAGAAAGAAAGGTTGGCTGTTCTTTGGCCGGTGCCTTCCAAAACTCCTTAAGTTTCAGTAATATGAAGCGTCAGCTTACTCCTGAAAAATGTGAATGGGGTTCAAAACAGGTAATACAAAGCATAGCAAAAATTTATTGCACATCGTAGTAATAGCAAAGCACTGCACATCATACATTCAGGGTAATTCAAAATACAAGATATCACATTTACACATGCTTCTGTGTAATTTGAAAGAAAAACATTAAACAATGAACACCCACTAAGAAATGGGGAGGCAAGGATATCACTTTCCACTAAATAACAAAAAAATGGCTGTGGCTTAGCTAAGGTTAAGCCCAGGATGCGAAGCATACTAGAGTAGAAGTACTCCCAGATACACTCGCAACTTCATCCTTTACCTCGGACTCTGTGGAGGAACGCTGCTGTTTAGCCGCGTACTGTGCACGTCGCTTGGCAAGCCGAACTTCTCGTTCTTCGGCCGTTTCCGTGGCTCTTTGTAACTTGCGCTTTGCGGTCTGACGAGCGGCCCTTTCCTTTCCCGCCATCGCGCTATACAACTGGCCTCGACGAGAGCGCGCCGCTCTTTTATACAGCTGTTATGACGCCAGTGCCCTAGCGGGAGGAATGGGAGTTAGGCCGCAGCACCGGCTGTGCGACCGCAGGCGAGCGCAAGAGTTGAGCCCGGAAGGAAGGAAGGAAATCAACTTTATTCAGGTCCTGCAGGCCACGAGAGCTTTGGGCTCTCATGGAGTGGGCGTCTCCCACGACGGAACCGGGAGGTTGAGTTTCCTGGCGGCGTCGTGGACCTGCTGGACGGCCCAGAGTTGGGGAGCGAGTTCTTCGCTCCGGATTGCCTCTTCAAACTTGCGCTTGTCCTGTTCGTAGTTTACGTGAGCTTGCGAGCACGGCCAGAGTAAATGATAAACGTTAAGGGATGTATTGCAATTGGTGCAATAAGACTTGTCGTAGAGCTCAGGCATGTAATGGTGTAATCTGTTTTGAGTGGGGTATGTGTCTGTTTGTAGCATTCTGAGTGTAACCGCTTGAGCTCGAGTGAGCGTGCGGTGTGGCGTGCTATATTGAGCCCGGCTTGCAGCTGTTGTGACGTCAGTGCCCTAGCGGGAGGAGCGGGAGTTAGGCCGCAGTACCATCTGTGCGACCACAGGCGAGCGCAAGAGCTGAGACCCGGCTATGTAGGTATGGACGACCGCACGCCAAGTTTCATCCTAGACGCCAGCGCTCGTTTCTCCCCTGGCGGAACGATTTCACCTCCAACGGGGGTAGGTTTCCGCCGCCGCTTCCCTTCACGATCGCGCCCGCGTTCAGTTCGCGCTGCGGGCGAAACGTCTCTTGTTTGCGACGGCGCCTCTTCGGATGACCGGAAATTATTATTGTGTTGTTAACTGTCACGACAGCAATGTAAACATGAAAGGGTTGATGCCACCAGCGAAATTCTGCCGATTCACAAGAAAATGGTACGAAAAAAGCAGACGACAGACATGGGTTACTGCGGTGCGCCGAGCGAAGTAAACAACTGGCGAACGAAGCGAGCTCGTTCATTGATCACTCCTAAGTGTATGACGGTTTTTATATGTAACCAACATGAATTTAAGAATTACTCGGTACATAATCCTTTTATTCATATAAAAACTTTCAGTTGTTCGACGAGCGCTTGTCCTATCTTCTTTCTCGTGTTTCGTTTGTGTGTGCGCTGCCCAAGAATGGAAACCACTTTTGTTGTATGCGCTAGCAGTGGCCGAAGTTCACGCGTGCCGAGGAAATCGATCGAGTTACTGGACGATACACGCCCGCGTCTTGGTCGCGCCGGCATTGCTGAAGCGGGAATGATTACTAATATTTTCAACTTCCGCCTCTTGAGCACTGTTGAAAGATGGCCAAGCTGTCTACATTGCTGCCTCTATTCCATATTGTAGGGGACGTA
This sequence comes from Dermacentor andersoni, assembly GCF_023375885.2. NCBI lineage: Eukaryota > Metazoa > Arthropoda > Arachnida > Ixodida > Ixodidae > Dermacentor > Dermacentor andersoni. The sequence continues at coordinate 213,800,120 of NC_092817.1, forward strand.
CTAGTTGAAGTTGTGTGCGCATGTCGTACTTGTGCTATGCAGCGATATATTTTGTTTATTTCCGCACAGTGTCGATGGAAATCCGTTGTCGCCATCAGAGTCAACACGGATTTGTAGCAAACATATTGTGAGACACTGCAAAAATGACTTTAGCTCGTATGTGCCGCATCGTATGTGCTGACGATTTATCCGGCGGCACATACGATGTTGTTTCCAATTACCTGCTCAGCGTCACTTACATGGTTAAGAAGACGCTGCCCTTTCGCCGCATTGCAGCCATAAAAATAATCGTCAAGCGTACCAATCTTCTTAAAGGCAAATAGAAGCGTGTACAGTCTGTTTCACACTTAGGGGAAAACTCGGAACGCATTGCATTGCGATGCGGCAAGCAATGGAGTCGTGCGGCGGCAGCAGCTCGAGCAGGCGCAGACGCTCGAGGGGCGGAGTCGTGATCTGCGTCGTCTGCTACGGCGGCGCACGCTGGCCGCATTGTCGGGAAGCGTGCTACTAGAGAGATTTAGTATAGCGTAAAATCCTTGCGTTAGCGTTAGCGTGCGACGCAACGCTAACACAAAGAAAGACTGCACTGCGCGGCACAAGGTAGTGTTTTAGAATAGCGGAACGGAGAAAAGCGTTAACGTTAACGCAAATAAATACAGCGCCATCTAGATGTAAAAACACAAAGTACTGGAAAGCCAAATCCACACGAAATGTCGAGCTTATCCAATGCCGAATCCGCAAGTGTGTCCCTAAGTCAAGCTTATTGAAAGCCACAGTCGCTGCGTTAATTACGCATGTAGGTGTTTGGTTTGAGCATTGTTTTGTCGAGAGTCGCGAAACACACCGATTAATCTTGGCATGCCGCGATCGAGTGTTCTGTGGGACACATATTGCGTGTCCTTTTTAAGTTGGGATGACATAGACGCCCTCATGCTTCGGGAATGAGAGCGACCGCGCAGGTTATACGTGTCGTCAAGATCCACTAAACGTCGAAGCTATACCGGAGGGGACGTTTCGCCGGCAATTTCGCTTCCAGAAAGCGGATTTCCCACTTCTTTCCAATTTTTTGCAACGGACGCCCACCTTGACGTCCATCGGAATGGGTTGAAGGCGAAAACCTCCTTCACGAGGTTCATATCGTCGTCGTTGGTAAAACGCACACGCATTGTGACCACAGCACCGACCTCACCACTGTGTTTTGCCGCGGGCCGGCGTTGCGCGTACCCGGTGGTTCGAACGGGTGCGTTGCGTTCACCGGGTTGCTGTAACGCCCTCGCTGCGTCCACCCAAATAGCCAACTATAGCTGATTTAACTTGGCTCCCGTTGGATTTTTAAAAGGCGGCGGTAGTGCGCTTTGTATGTACATGCTTTGGACATTTCTTGTGAGCGTCTGTGAAACAGGGTGTTGTAACCTTTCTCTATGGTGAAACCTTTTCGACGTGTTTCTGCGTTGTATCTTCGATTTAAGTGGTCTTCGCTGCCGTGGTTAGCTTGTTTGGCTGGTTAGTACATGTGCAAACGGTCTTTGCCTATGACTGTGATGTTCTGGAGTTGTGGAAGGTCGTCGCCCCTATTTGATGTACTTGCGTTGTCGCGACATCATTCGAACACTATACCATAGAGAAAGAATGACTATATGATCAGAGCAGAAACAAGTGCTATAACCTCCCCTGGTGGTCGTGTAGGCGTCAGCTCTTGAAGTATTGGGCAATGCACAGAGGGAGCCAGTTTTATTTGCGGATGTGTGCTTGCACCAACTTTGACAAAACTCTGATCATTCGGGACCTATAAAAGCAGTGCTGTATTGTTTTTGTTCCCTGCTTAGTTCGCCTGTTTACATACTCGCCTGAATGTGTGCTGTTGTGATTTGTATGTTTTCCGCCGTCGGTCTGTACCAGATACCTCGCATTCAGCTGCTTATCGCCTGTGGTCGTTTTATAACTTTGCTGCAGAATTTGTCCTTAAGTCGAATAAACTAGGGAAGGAAATCGTGAAGCTTTACTCCCGAAAAGCGCTTGTACGTCCATAGAATTTACAGTTCAAATGCAACACATATCCTCATTTAAATTTTAGAAGAATATGATTTCATTAAATTTAAATTGCAGATAAACAGAATTCAATAAATTGAAGGTTTCTATATGCACCCCAAATAAGTTCTGCAAAGTGAAACGGTTTGTTACATTAAAGTTCAATATATGGAGGTCTAATTGTACAAAATTGATTGATATAGGGGTTGATTGGATACAGGGTGCGCATATTCACACGCCTGCTTCCTTAGTCAGTCGTTACGTGCCGGTCTCTTTGGGCAATAAACCAAGCAACAATGTTAATGTTTTTGAACTGTTCATATATCGGGAGCACACCAAGAAGGTGATCTAAAACCTCCAGACATATGGTGACTATCTGTTCCAAGTAATAATGTGTACAGTGGCATAGCAGAGTAAACAAACAAAAAAGCTGTCTTTTTAAGACAGTGCTACATTTTTTTTCCTAATTACAGCAGCCGTGCAAGGTGTTCTAGATCAGTTACAATATTTGAAAATTCATTGTGATTGGCCAGTCTGTTTCCCCTAGTGTTATAATGGTCTCATATTCTTGCAAAGTTAATCATATTACTCCTGTTTCCTTACTACATTGAACTCCTGAAATGTTTTATCCCGGCCACTGCTCCTCATCCACCATGCTTTTTCTGCTTAAAAGTTCTCAAAGCAATTATCTTGCTCTCCTCTCCCTATTATTCAGGCAGAAAAACAGACCCACATGGCCATCACAAACTAATTTTCACTTACACATGTCCTGATGTTCAAAACGTTGCAGTTGAGTTGAACTTATGCAGCAGTTCATTGAGCAGCTCTACAAGTAAGCTTATGCATTCCACTCATCTTTGTGTATTGGAGTTGGAGCAACAAACAGATTCACAGGAAGATGTAAATACAAGTCGAATAAGGAATGTTTTGGGCTGGAGCCAACGTTGTGACAAACTCATCTTTGTCAACTAGTCCTCTTGTTGAAACACTGGCTGCAGGCAGAGGCCTCCCTTGTTTAGCTGATGTTGATCACTTGTAGAACAATCACTATTGTAAAAATAAACAGGCTATAGAATAAATTTTATGTACAGTAAGGTTTCAACATTTTCTGTTAATAACCCAACAGAACAAGACCATTAAAAAATTTTCAAAGCTCAAAAAGGCTTGCATTCAAGTGTAATACTGCATGCATACAGAAAAGCAAACTATTCAGTCAGCTCTCCTCTTGAAGCTGTACTTCACTATCGCAGCAGGCTAGCAAGCACCAAGTATGAAAGAATAAAAAACGCATTTGCACTTCTCGTCTGACGAAATTTACTGAGCTTTTACAGAAATGAAAATCATTGAAAAGGAAGTGGGTATTTAGGTTGAGATATGAGCACGTAATCTGTAAGCCTCGTAAGCTTATGTCAAGTAAAACAACATAAAATCCTGAGAGATTGAGCTTTTTAAGTACACATTTTATAATAGGAACACCAACCTTCTTCAGGGTGATAAAAGCACTGTAGATCAAGGTTCTCTACGTAGTGGAAACATTGCTAAATCTGTTAAGATGTGAATGTGGGCAAGTTCGTAACAAATTTCTAACTTGCTAAAGCACATTACTGTCCTCATCGAACAAATAACTATAGTTTCTTGTACATGTGCCTTGATCACGTTCAGCACAACATTATGCCTTTTTATCTTTCTTTAATACATTCTGTAGCCCTTCAATGAATTCAAGATGCTAGAAACCATGTTGAACTACAAAGTGCTTGCCACTAGAAAAGACAAGAAGTCAGTTCCTGTGTTAGAAATATTTATTGGTTAGAGAAAGGCTAAAATTTAGTAGGAACATTAACCATGTTTTGAAGTTTTCATCCTACTCATTTTACGGTTGAAGCTAGCTTGCTTCTCAGGTTACTTGTGCTTATCATTAAAGCACAACAAACAGATGAATGGCTTGCCAGGGGATTATCCACAGAAAGTGGTCACTTTTCTCACTCTCACCGTAGTGTTTGGGCTACTGCTGGTACTGTTGGCCGCATAGCAGCCAGTGCAGTGCCACTGAGTGTGCCGACGTGCCAGTTTTTCTTAGCATGTGGACATTCCTCCCACGAGTTTCTTCGATGTTGTTTTGACGAGGGCCGAACAGTGAATGAGCCAGCTAGTTCATCTTGAAATTTTGTAATTGGCGTAGAGTTTCCTTCAAGCATGCTACGAATGTTCCACGCATTTATGATGGCACTTCCAATGAGCAACTCAACAGCTACCTTTCTGTACCACTTGAGTCCTTTTCTAAGGCAGTTGTGGTATAACGTCATTTGTTCACTATAGTCGACGCCCTTTTTTGCTGCATTGCAATCGAGACCGGCCTGATGTTTCATGATTGGTGCGCCGTCCCTTGTTTTCTTCCCACTGTCCACCAAAGTTGCTTCATATTTGGCGACAGATGTGAGTATCAGAACAGGCCTCTTGTCCATCCACTTCAGTGCCTTCACTCCATTTTTGGACTGAAGTCCGGTAGCACTGCCATTTGCAACCTTTACTTCAGTGAGATCTTTTGGCAGCCCTTTCCTCACTGAGCGAACTGTGCCACGAATGAAAGTGTCTTCCTTTAGAAGGCGAAGAGTGAGTGGCAAGCTCATGTAGAAGTTGTCTACGTACAGCGGGCACACGACTTCCTTGTAATTTTGCAGGAGTTTCAAGCATACATCTTCGGCATGTCCGATGCCAACTGTTCAGTCACACTTTCCGGCATATACATCAACCTTTAGCCTGTAACCGTCTTTGGTACATGCCTTGAACAGCCTGACTCTGTAAGAACGAAAGTCTGCCTCGCCATGGCACTATTGTTTCATCTATCACAACCTCCTTTCCCGGCTCAAGCACAGTGGCAAAAATTTTGGTTCAATTTCTCTACCAGAGGATGGATCTTAAAGACATGATCCTGCAACTCTGCAACCAGTTAATTGTCCGCAAAATGCCGGAACCTCAAAAGTAGGGAAAAGGCGGCCACGGCTCATATTTTGACGAATGAGTTCAACACCATACAGGTTACTTTTTGCCCAGTAGTGACTCAGATAGGAAGATGGACAAGATTAATACAAATTGGTATTCCAACAAATGCTTTCATTTGTTGGAGATTGGTTTCCATCCAATTTTTCAACTTTGATTTAGATTTGGGAGTAGGAAGACAGAGGAGACCAATACAAATCAGTATTCGAATAAATGCTTTAATTTCTTGGGCATTGGTTTCCGTCCAATTTTTCAACCGTGATTTAGATTTGGGAGTAGGAAGACAGAGGAGACCAATACAAATCAGTATTCGAATAAAGGCTTTAATTTCTTGGGCATTGGTTTCCGTCCAATTTTTCAACCGTGATTTAGATTTAGGAGTAGTTGACTTCAACACTTGTTGTGTGAACCTGTTTGTCTCATTGACCATCATTTGCCAAATGTCATCCGTAATAAACAGTGAACATAAAGATGGGGCATAACGGCTAGATGGCAACTGAATGATAGTGGGCGGCCTAGAGTGCGGTGTCACACTAGGCGAAGTGGTTGTTGCCGGTGTCCATTTCTCTAGAGATGGGCTGAGGGAAATGAGAGCATCGTATCCTGAATCATTCACCTCAGAATCATCAGTCAGGTCTGACTCTCCATTCGACATGCTGGCTGAGGTCTGTGATGGTTCGTAAACACTATCGTTGTCACTGATTTCACTGTCTGTCCACTGCTGAACATCTGACACTGAAGCACTTGACTCATCCGCTGGTGATCGCGAAGTTGCTGGTGCATTCTTCTGGCCCAAAACTAAGTTTATTTGTTTCCTCTGCATTGTGCTTTTTTTTTTTTTTTTTGCATCCGGAAGGGGCATGAGGATCTATCTATTAGACACGCTGAAAAGTTTGGGAGTAGCAAGAAAAATGCAGGTACTTATTCCAACGGCACGTATTTCAAAAACTGCGGCGAAAGTTTGCAAGAAACCCAACTGAGAAATGCGCCGTCACTCGACTCTCCGAAACAAACTAGCCACCCCGTGTCCAATGCAATAAAAATATATGTTAGTTGCAATTTCAAACCTCAGATGGCAACACAAGAGCGAGAATTCTTGCGTGTGGGTCACTGGAGAGTCACGCCGCACACAGCATAAAAACGTTTTCATTGAGTGCATCGTGGATTGCCAGTGGGTCATAGCATTTAACATCAGACAAGTAGTCTACTGGCTATCTATAACCTCACACAACAAAAATCGTACCTCTGAGTTCAAGTGTGATAATGTTATCGCAGCAGCAAGCAGATGAATGCCCATAACTTTGCTGCTGCGTAGGAGCACAGGCTGTGCTGTGATGTCATTCAGAGTGACACGTGACTTAGATTCAAGGCAGCATCAGTTATTTGTTGAATCTGTACGTTGCTTCAGTGGACTAATTAAAGTTTAGAGAAATAATGAAAAATACAACCCGAATGTCTGGGTGCTTTTGTTTTACTTCGCACTGTAGCAATATGAATTTCCATTTCGTCTCCTTTTTCCGACGTTTGCACGCCCGCAGAGAACGAAACTATACGTCATTGTCTACTGTGTTCCAGCATTGCGATCATGCTCCTTCATCCCCTCGCGTTTGCCTCAGTGCTGGGGCACTGACTTATACCGCTAATCACGTGTTCTCGTGTAGAGCGCGCATTATCGTCCGCTACAGGAAACGAGACAAGCGCAACAGCTCGCACGACACCGTCACCGGAAGTGTGCCGGTGACGGTGAAAAAAAGAAGACGGCAGGGTATACCCGCCGCGCGACCCCTCGGCTCCGGTATGGGAGAACGCAGTGAAGGAAATTCGCTTACACAGGCGAAACGGGGAAAGTCGAGAGAGTGTTTATATAGGCGGCGACGCTTGCCTCCTGAAATCATGTGTTCGCGGCACTTCAATAATTCTCTCTCTGCTGTTAATGAACCAATTTGAAAAATGCTTGCGGTAGAACACTTCTTAGAGGGCACGTAACAACTTTCAGCGTATAACCAAAATTTGTTATGTAGCCTGTGAGGGGCCCTTTAAAACAAACGCGGTAAAAATCGGGTGTACCGTGGGATGTTGTTACAGCTGCGTCGAGCTTCACAGCCCCCTACACAAGCATTGCTGTGAAGCCTGTGGCAGAAATAGAGTTTTATTAAATGAAAGGACTGCATAGAGCGCGCTCTCGTGTTGTGCTACGTGAATTAAATCATTCGTTTCCTGCCTGCACAAACGTCTGCATCTCGAGTAGATTTCGAGCACACCGTATAATAATGTGCAGTTCCGTCGTGCTTCGCAGCACTATACACAAGCACTGCCGTAAAGCTAGTGGCAAAAGCACGATGTCATGAAACCAGATCAATGCATATACCACGCTCTTTTGGTGCGCTGTGTGAATGGAAACATTGCTTGCCTGCCTGCACAAACGTTTGCATCTCGAGTTAATATCAAACAAACCATATAATATATGTGCAGTTTTGTCGAGCGCTTCACCGCACTGCATGCAAGCATTGCCGTAAAGCCTGTAGTATAAATAGGGTTTCATGAAGTCAAATGAATGCGCAAACCTCGCACTTGTGGTGTACAAGGTAAACAAAGAATTCGTTGCCATGTCTCCACAGTAGTTGGTCACGTTGATTTGTGTGAGCATATAGGTTCATGTGCCCCATCTACCTCTGTGATGAGAAAATAAGCAAGAATATCAGCTGCTATGTGTCGATGCATATGCTTTTTATTACAAGGTGTAGGAGCAGTACATCTTACTGCATGAGTAAGCCACTGATGGAAACAGTACGTTCCTTGAACATTGTAGCTATTTAATAGCCTAGGAAGCACGCTATATTGGAAGTTGCAATTTTTTTTCTGTTCGCGAAATTCAATAACTCAGTGCATTTTCTAAAAGCAAATTTCGGAATGATACGTGTGCTGCGTCAGTAAGTTAAGTAGGCAGCACATAATTAGGCTAAACCAGAGGAATATCTGCAGGTAGGGATTTATACAAATGTACAGAGTATTTTTTAAAAAATGTTTTCTCAAATGTTTTCAGTGTGGATCCAGTTGCATATGCGCCCAGCGCTGATTTCCAGCGCTTAATTTTTGTTGAACCTTGATGTAACAAAGACGTAACACTCAGCACTCTACTTTGTTACATCAAAAATTTTTTTACAATGGAACACTGCATTCTACTATACGTGCCGTGCCGCTCATGCGCCCCAAAATTTTGGCCCCTCTAAGGAATTCACTGTTTTAAGTCACTGTTCTCTAAGTTTCGTCCGAAACTTGAATAACGCTACTTCCAACACTCGTGAAACCAGCAGCCACGTCGGCTTGCGGCCTTTACACCGGCCGCAAATTACTTTTAAAAAATGTGGCACGCGCGGGCCGTGTATATGCACTCTGCTGCGCGCGGACAGCCGTATGCACGGGCACGGCCGGGCAAGAGACGTCGCGCGCTCTCCTACCCTAGCGCGCGCTTGATCACGGGACGTGGACAGCGCGCATAAAGCTGCCATCCTTCTCGGCTCACCCTCGCACCCTTTCATTCGCAATTAACCCCAGCACGTGGGATGCAACGGGGCAATATAATTTTTGTCACACTTGGACTTTAAACCAAACATCAGGGCGATGGCGAAAATTCGCTTAGGGTGTCCAAAAATTGCTATCGCAATAATACACTATGGAGAAAGGTATTATGGAAATTATCTGTGGATGGGTCGAAACCCCCTAATTTCCCAAACACGCACCCATCCACTGGCACGCTGCACACCACGGATCCCGCGCGGCACGCTGCATGATTAAGGCGTATCGTTCTTCTCTAGCTCTATGATCATTTCTGCAGTAGTCACTTGGCGAGAAGCTTAATTTCCAACCTATGCGCAAGTGTCATACCTGAATTTCGAAAGTACACGGACCATATATATGTTGGCAAAATAATCGGAACTCACTATTTAGACTCGCCAAAATTATACTTAGCTGCTCACTTGAACTCATAAGAATATACTACTCAGCCGAGCTCACTCGGGCTCAAACTCGCCAAAATACTGCTCAGCTGGGCTCACTCAGACTCATGGGATGATCTGAGGGAGTTGACTAATCAGTGAGTTTGCCAGCGTATGATGTGTGCTGAACCACAAACCTGGCTTTCTTGAATAAAAACAGTTGGTCGCTGCAGCATATGGATGCACATAAGTGTAATTCAGAGAGCATGGCATTGTAAAGGCTGCCACAGTTACCATGCCATGCTGCAGCTCATTTCAATCATGTCAAATGCAATACCCCTTCCAGCTTTTAGTCAGTCGATCAAATGTGATTGCTATTTATCTCATCACAACACCTCATTTTCCTGCCTAAGGCTTTGGGTGAATTTTCCTTGGCATCCATTTTGTTACTCTAACAGGTTACCAGTTATCTGTTGCCTATGCGAAATTTGAAGTTGTGCACATTTCATGTGGACTCTATGCCAAACTCGTAGTAATGCATGCGTTTTTGCAGTTAGGTCTAGAGTTACAGAATCGCATGTGGGAGTTACTTTAGTTAGCAACTGTAGCTTTGGAACAAACATGTGCATGAGAGGGTGCTTAAGTGTTACCTGTCAAGACTGGGAGCACCAAGGCAACTTGTGCAGTAAAGGCATGGGCAGTACGAGCCCACAGATTTTTTAAGTGTGGCTGAGGTGATGCGTCTAGACTTCACTATGAAGAGAGCCAAATAAAAGGTTGCATCATACCTATTCATACCTATCATCATACCTATTCTGGAGCCTTTTCTTGAGCTTTTCTAAAACATTAAGCTCAGCCTGTACACTTTATCACAGCATAATTATTACATGTGATATAAAACATTGTATTGTGCAGTTTCTCCAACTCTTCGTGAAAGCATCTATCCATAGATTAAACAGGAATAGGCTCAATGTTGACATATCTCCACAGTAGCATCTCCAGGACCTCGTACTGTCACATTGCATCACAGACATTATTTAAGTGAACTCCAAAAGTGAAGCTCTTCGTTAACATTGGCTAAAATTGTATCTTTATATAGCAAAGTGATCATGCATAAATCTGTATGTCATGACAGAACACTTCGTTTCTCACGGACTTTAGTTTACAATTGTTTTCAAGTTCAGGAAAATTGTGCAGTGGGCTAGTTGGTTCGACATACTTAACACTGTTGTGCGGAGTGAAGAAGGGACAGGACTTGAGTGAGGAAACAACACACGACACCTGAGCACAAACTATCAACTGGTGATTATCACAAGACAATGATTCTGCTGAAAAGTAGGAACCAAAGGAAAAGAGAAGTCGTGGAAGCATACAACCTCAAGGTGGACCCACAGGGCTCATGTGTCAGCCCGCCGTCTATTTCACTCAGCAATAAAGAGATTAGCATAATCGCTGACAATAGAGGGTGTAGGTAGACCGGGAAGAGGACTCCTGTGCATGCGTGTAGGCTTTATGTACGCTTCACTTGCAGAAAAGTAAACCAGTTCGTAGTTTGCGCTCAGGTGTCGTGTTGTTTTCTCGCTCAAATCCTGACCCTTCATCGCTCTGCGCAACAGTGTTAAGTTTTCACGTTGTTCACTATGTGATGTAGGAAGGGTAAAATTGATGGGAAATCCCAATATTCTCGGGCATATTGCGAAAAATATGGCCCAAGTCAAGTGTCATTTTAGGCTTCACTGTCCCCTTTTATAGGGCAAATAGTAATAGTTTGAATTCTATGGACGCTGGTTGCTTTTTCTGACTTAACCTAGGCGGTGCTCAGCTCTCAGTTGAAAGGAACAGGTAAACAGGAGGACTTGCCACATAAGCAGGAGGTAGCACTCCACACAGACTTAAGCTTAATATACTGCGTGCTTCCACAGCCCTAGAATTGTTCATCCAGGTCATCCAGGTTCATCCAGCAGGCTCACGATGTGGCCGTGAGGCTTGGCCTTCCGATCCCGACGTGGGAGCGGCCCGCTTAGTGATTAATTATCACTACTTGCAGGACCAAATAAAGTTTTCCTTCCTTCCTTCCTTCCACAGCCCTAGGGGGCTAGTCTGTAAGTGTTGACTAAGTGGACTGTCCATTCCAGTACACGCTGAATGAATAGAGCACGAGAGCCCACGGTGACGATTGCCGCTTGCTCTACCAGCTTATAGCTCTACCTAATCAGTGTGTGCTGAAATAGTCCACTTAGTGGATCCTCACAGAATCCTTCCCGACTGATGTTTGTGTTGGTAGGTTGCAAGCATTGCACTTTCTTTCCTTTCATGTGGGCAGTTCCCACATATGGATGTCATTTAACATATTGTATTCATATTGCCTTTGATCTATAAATTTCTTATTCATGCTTATAACCAGGCCTACCAGCTCTTGTCCTGCATATTTATATAGCCTTCTCATTTCTGCATCAACACTGCACATATTTATAGCAAATTGGAGTCATTCTCCATTATACCCTCAAGCACTTGAAGTAGACACTGCAATAACCCCAAGGGAGGGGGGACAGTAACGCAAAAACCTTATTGGGCTTGTAGTGCTGCTGAAGGATGCACACATACCATGTATGCTAATATTCTCAGCAGACATTCCAAAGTTTGTACGAGTTCGACTTTAGCTGGCTAAACTGAATGATTTATATTGAAGGCAATTCTTGCAACACTTCGTCAAACTGAATGAAACTGGACAGCACAATTAGCTGTGTTCATCTACCATTTATACGACTGCTGCCCCGAGCATTTTGCCTGTTACTTTGCCTTTCGTTTCTGTACTATCAAGTTCAAGTACACATGTACTTTATCACTGTACAAGTAGAATGGCTTCAAGGCTTTTCCTGGGCATTCAACAGTCACTATTTATTCCTATAAACCTTCCTGCATGTGAAGAGAAAAAAAACTTATTAATTCATGCTGGAAGTATAAAAAGACAGGTATTTGCACAGAAAATGTTTATTTTGAGCACCGAGGTTCTTGCTGATGTAGATATGGTGCTGGCTCCCTCCTTGCCCGAAGCATGTGCTTGCTGTACACAGCACCAGATGATGGCTTCCTAGGTCAAAAGATCAAATTGAAATAAGAGGCATTTTGTTTTAGCTCCGGAAAGAGAAAGCAGGATTGAGACATTAACATGTATAAAAAATACTTGCCTAAAGAAAAATTAATACACAAGCAAATTCACTAAAGAGGTTCACTTTCAAGAGCAAAAGTATGGTTACGATGAAAATTACAAGGACGCTTCACTGCTCATTGAGGTTTCGGTTCAGTAGTTGTTGAGCCACGAGAGTTAGCATGCTACATCTTGCATATTATGTTTTGTAGAAGAATATTGCACTTTGAACAATGTTGTGCCTATTTAAATGTACTGACAAGGAATGCTGAAACTCGAGGCTAGTTTGGTCTGCACAAGATATGATACAGACACTGTACTGCATTCATTTAGTGTTTTTGTCACTGATCTCATGCACAAAGGTCATTCACACCTATCCTACATGAAATGCAGTTTCTTTGAAGCTTCATCTAGTCCTTGAATTTGCTGCATGCTTATGTCTAAGGGAATTCGTTTGGTTCCTTTAAATGTAGTACATCTAAGCAACTGCTATCAAATGCCCATAGTGTTCCCTTGCATGTACAAAACATTTTTGGCCCTTTCAATGCACAATACTCATTACATTTGACACTTCGGACTCGTGCAAGGCGCCATTTAGTATTGTATGCTTGTCCACATCTGATAATACCTTCATAGCTGGGTCATTCCCATGCCAAATGCCTTGGTTATTACTGTGACCATCTCACACTTTTCCTTTAGAATCTTCTTGTCCACTTTTAAGGAAGCATCCCACGACACAATGTCTCCATCCTAGTGGTGCTATGGAGTTAACTTATGTGCTAGTTGTAGCAGATGACGTCAACTGAAGGCCACTGAAGATAAAACTCTCTGCGAGAATTCCTTTTGCACAATAAATGCAAACAATACAGAATAGTCAAAATGTAGTTATCTGGCAAGACTGGCTGCATCCATCATCTTTGTTTGGTGCAATTCTGAGGTGGCTCCATGTTACAAGATGCTTGGCGATTATTGCCATGTGACTGTTCGGGACTCTATAAAACACAAGAATTGCCTTACTCCGGCCTTTCTCTTTGTGCAGCAGCCAACGTTATTATTCGTCCAATCGCACCGTGTACTGTTCGTGTGTCCATAGACTAAATTCTTCACCACATTGTTTTTGCGGTATTTCGTGAGTGACCCATGAACTCATCTTGGGGTGGGACTTCTTTGGCGTCTGCTTCTATCTCTTGTCGTCAGCGCCTCACACAACTGGATGCCACTGGCAATTCTTTTCCTAACCACGAAGAATGCATTCGTCTCGTCACCTCTTCCGATTACGTTCTTTGGCCACCTAGAGGAGAGATTATAGGTGTCAACTCCTGTAACATTGTGGATGGCGGCGTACTCATTCTACCCTATGACCATACCCTATCTCGAGCAATTCTGATTACTCCTGGCCTTATTCGCTTCTCTGAGGGGTCGGCATTGCTTACTGCAATAAACCAAACTCTCGAACCCCAACTGTTGCCTCGTGGATCAACTGTCACTTGAGCTGTTGACACTCATGTCGTTGCAATTGTCACGAAGACAGCTCAGTGTGTTCTTGCGTCTATTACCGTGCGCTGAACAAAATCGTGCGCAAAGATGTTTACCCTGTGTCATGGATGGATGATGCACTAGATTCACTCCACGGTGCTGAATAATTTTCTAGCCTTGACTTTAGACCAGGCTACTGGCAAATACCGATGTACAAATCCGACAAAGAAAAAACGACATTTGCTACCCCTGATGGGCTCTACGAGTTCAGTGCGATGCCTTTTGGACTCTGCAATGTGCCTGACACATTCGAACGCATGATCGATAAGTCTTGTGTGGCTTGAAATGGAAAACCTGTCTGTGCTATCTCGACGACATTGCGTTTTCAACCATGTTCTCACAACATTTGCAACGTCTTGATGAAGTCCTTGCCTCTCTTGCAAATGCTGGTTTGCAGCTCAACACACGCAACACACACACACACAAATGCAGTTTCGCCAGCAAGGCCATCAAAGTTCTGGGGCACATAGCAAAGAAGGTATTCGACCGGACCCCGAGAAGCTTACTGCCATCCTCGAATTTTGTGTCCACTGCGTCAAAAAGACATTCACAGTTTTCTTGGACTTGCTTCTTCCGGCACTTCATACGCAACTTCGCTACGCTTACGTCCCCGCTCCATCAACTCCTCGCCAGTAATGCGCCCTTTGTTTCGTCCGACGAATGTGAACATGCTTTCCTGCTTTTGCAACATGCCCTGACGTCAGACCCAGTACTGTGCCACTTTGATCCGACCACGCCCACCATCTTTCACACCGACGCTAGCAGTCAGTCTCGGTGCCATTCTACTGCAATGTGACAACACATTCCGCGAACGAGTAATTACTTATGCTAGTCGTGCACTAACCAGTGCAGAGAATTACTACACCGTAACCAAGCAGGAGTGCCTTGCTGTTGGGCAGTGCAAAAATTTCGCCCATATCTTCATGGCCGCCATTTCACAGTCGTTACCGACCATAACACACTGTGCTGGCTTTCATTGCTAAAGAATTTATCAGGTCACCTGGGTTGCTGTGTGCTTCACCTACAGGAGTACGATTTCAATGTCACCTACAGGGCTGCAAAGAAGCATCAAGACACCAATGCTCTCTCTTGCTACCCTCTGAAGAATCATGACGATTCACAAGAATCATGACGATTCACCATAACCTCTCCGTGATTCTGTACGTCCCGAGTCCTCTTCATTGGCTTTACCCATTGTAACCCTCGAATGGCTAAGACACGACAGCCCATCTGTCCTTGTGTCCCACCAACGCATCGACCCATACTGCTGAACTATTCTCCAACACATGGAAGATTCTTCGTCACCTCCAAACGCCTGACTTCGTCGACAACTTAATCAATTCAAGCTGCACAATGAGGTTTTACATCGCAACATTTATCACATCGATGGCAACAAATGGGTCGCGGTCATACCATGTTCTCTGCAATGTGAGGTGCTTGAAGCCTTTCACGATCATGCGACGACTGTTCATCTAGGCTACCACAAGACTTACAACAGAATATGAAGTCGCTGCACCCTGCGTTCATTGTCAAAGCCGCAAACGACCAACAGCTCCTTCTGGCCCTTTACAACCTCTGCCTTGTCCCGCTTCGCCTTTTGAAGTAGTTGGAATAGACTTGTACGGTCCTCTTCCCACGACCTTACATGGCAATCGTTGGATTATAACGGCCATAGACCATCCAACACGCTATGCGGAGACAGCATCTCTACAATCCGGGACTGCTGCTGAAGTCGCCGATTTCTTTCTACACAACATTATCTTACACCGCAGCGCTCCGCGCGTTCTCCTCAGTGACCGCAGCAGTCTTCCTCTCTTCTATCCTTACCGAAGTTCTGTGCGCCTCTAACACAATTCGCAAGACGACTTCCAGTTACCATCCGCAGACCAACAGCTTGATGGAGTGTTTTCACCATACCCTCTCTGACATGATTGCGATGTACATCCGCCCTGGCCACACGAACGGGGATGCAATCCTGCCGTTCATGACATTCGCCTATAACATGGCTACGCAACGTACTACTGGCTTTTAACATTCTTTCTTCATCTATGGCTGTTCACCAAGTTTCATTCTTGATGTATCATTCCTTTCGACTCCTGTACCCCCATCAGTTCCTTTCTTGGAACAGTTTGTGTCTCGCCTCGCGGAGTGCAGTCGCCTCGCCCCGCTTAACACAGGCGTCTCCCAGGACGCTCGCAAGTTTCGTTACGACTCGACCCACTGTGCTGCGACTTTTTCTCCTGGTGACGAAGTTCTTTGGACTCCTGTGTGCGTTCCTGGCTTATGCAAAAAATTTCTGGTGTTTTATTCGACTTTCCGCGGTCGTTGAGCAGACATCACCTGTCAATTACCATGTCTCGCTTGTTAGAACGCCACCCGATTCCCGTTGCTGTGGCACAGAGATAGTGCATGTCTCCCGCTTAAAACCAAATACTTGACGCATTTTATAGTACTTACGCGCAGCCAGGCGGCCGCTTCCACAGCGAGAGAGAATTAGCATGGGCACAACACATGCCTGACTTTCAACTTCATCATCTGCACATCTTTTTCATCTGCATATATCATCACTAGCAGCACAGTTTAATCCTCGAGGTAGTAGTCCGAGCTTGGCTGGAATAAAGCGGTTCCTTACGATACATATATATATATATATATATATTTCTTGCACTTCAAGAAACTTCGTTTGACCTCGAAGACTTGAGCACTGAAGTAACGGCGCTAAGTATATACAAGACCTCATAGTAGGAGACAGTTCAATTTCACAGCCTGAGTCCCCTTGCTGGTGTAATCTTCCTTCGTGTAATTGTCGCATACTTGGCTATCACTAACACTGCTTCGCCTTTCTGCAAAACTGCAGCCTCTTTTTTTTTTCTGCTAGTCCGAGCATAAGTGCTGCCGCACATGACTGCTGTCGATTCTGATTTCGAGTGAATCTGGCTTGGCCTCATTATGGTTACTGAGTGAATTATAGAGAGAGAGAAATAGAAGAGAGGAAAGGCAGAGAGGTTAACCAGACGCATGTCCGTTTTTCTACCCTGCACTGGAAAACGGGGTATAGGGATGAAGAGAGAGAGTGTTCCACAGCTATCATGCACTAAGATTAAAAAAAAAAAAAAAAAACAGTTCCGTTACTTGAAGAAAACCTAGTGCATATTGTTTCCAGTAAAGTGGAGTAGTAGCCAGTAATTCTTTCGTTACTGAGATTTAATTTGGTAATTACAATTATCTAACTCGAGAAGTACTCTCATAATTTTCAAAGTGTCAATGAGGCATTTGTTGGCATCCCAAAATGACATCTAACTGCAGTGTTTTCAGCGACATACTAATTGCGTACAATTTTACCGACTGGAAAATAACCTCACGAACTATGAAAAATACCATGTGAGTGAACTCTCACCCGCATCATAAAGCAGTGCCCTCAAATAAGCTGATTGAAAGTAACTGCATTGCCTATCGCAAACCCGAAGAGACAGCGCACCACCTTGATAATGGTACGGAAGGAGCCCCAACAGCAGTTTCGCAGCTTCTCCTTTCTCTCTACGTCACACTTATTATCCCTCTCTCAAGGCCGACTGATAAATGATAACAAAAGCACCTTGATAACGCAGCCAAAGTGCAGCTCTGACCACACACGAAATGTGAGGAGCAATGTAATAGGCACAGAATGTTTCAAAATCCAGACTTTGCTCGCACCGCATCGAAAGAGTGCGGGCGAAGTTATATTTCGCACCAGAAACTTGCTTCGGACCAAAGCCAATATAAAGTGAGCGTTTTATTTTTCATGAAAGTGTACACGTGCTGCAAAAACAGGTTCGTGTCAACAAATAAAAGCGAAATAAACACACTGGAAAGCGACCAACTTGTAGAGAAAAGGCAAAACCAATGCGTTCACGAAATTAAATATACCACTTCTATGAGCCGAACTGGCAATCAGAATGTCGGCACACACACACACACAGACAAAAAAAAAACTGTGTGCTCTTACTATCTATTAATTCGTAAGCTGCGTTGAACATCAGCCTAGAGGACGTGTTCAAATAGGTCTCCTTTTGCAGCTACGCAGTACTGTCTATTTTATCACACCTTTAGTGGCTTTCTTGATGACCGATGCCGGAATTCTATGGCAGACATCCGTTATCCTTACCTTGAACTAATGTGACGTCCGTCTGAGCTGACGTCCGGCACAATCTTTCACATAACCCCAAAGAAAGAAACTTAACGGAGAGGTCAGGTGACCTAGCCGGCCTCTTTACAGGCTCGTGCCTTCCAATCTATTTGAAAAGTAGCACCCAACCAGTTTCGTGCTCGGCTGCTGCTGCATGCAGGTGGCCCATCTTGCTGATACAGCAGAAGTGGAAGATGTGACAGCGGGACTTTACTGAGAAACTCATCAACCACTCCTTCAAGGATTTCGTTCACATAACGCTGTCCAGTCAGTGCGTGATTGAAGATGGTACTGATTATTGCACTGGCGTAAATTCCAAACCACACATTGAGCGACCACTGGTACTGGCGCCGATTGCACTGTACTTAATGTAGATTGGAGTCCCTCCAATAGTGTGCGTGAATGACAATGAATGTATATATGATGGCACCTGCACTGTTCTTTTGCGCAAACTCATCATGCCACAGGTTCTTAGTGTCAAGATGTAAAACTTACCAGACCCAGCTTATTGTCAGTTAACAATATACACTATAGAATTAACGTCTAAGGTGATCACTAAGATGAGTGCTAAAACCCCTTAATGCTTACATAGGACCAGAATTCACAAGTGGCTGTAATAGGGTTCCTGAAGCACTCTTGAGCACATGAACATAACTTCCAGCCGGGATATACACGTGCGATGGGAGACAATGACTCGTTACAAAGCCATACACAACACCCTTTCTCACAAAACCTTATAACACTAGTAAAATTTGTTGGCCAAGTTACGATTTATCCTACTTTGAAGCAAGCGCATAAAGAGAACATCCCAGTCTTCATCCACGATTAAATCACCAGTATTAAATGGACCCACCTTAAGGGTTATTTGGCAACAGCATGTGTATGTCCATGCTTGTATCGTTTATTGATTGTCCCGCTCTAGTAGAATGGACGACCACGCAGCCCGATCATGCACTTTGTAATGAAGCTTCTTTCTAGAAAATCACAAATACCGACCGCACACACAACCTTTGTCACATCTGCATAGAGCACTCGAGCGTTACGCTGCGGAGAAAGGTTACCAGAGAATGGCTGTTGACAGCGCAGCGATATTGCTATGTAAAGGCTAATATTACTATGTAAACAAACGCTGTTTCCCGCGCGTTTAATGACGCCGCAAAGCACTCATTTAGCGACTTCATTCACTACCGCCCTTAGTCGGCGGACGGCAGACCTGAACCATGTGTCAGGAATGTGCGTTTACATTGCGAGATAAATGATGAATACTCCTTATTTTCTCTAAACAAGTGCGCGCACATGCCGCACTTGGGTCATCTGCCATTTACACATTCTGCCGTGTAGCAGCACCGTAACCAGGTAATGTTACGTTTAAGTGATTGTGAAAAAGGCTCTTAGAAGTTTGAAGGAACCTAAGATAAACAGTGTCGTCTAATATGCGTTCTCGGCGCTAGTACACTGTAGCACTGGCTGATCGGTGCGGCGGTCCGCGGGATGCGTCACAAGGAAAATAAGCTGGTAAGGAACCTGGAAATGAAGTATCAGGCAGCCGAAAGCGTAGCTTTGCATAGTAGAGGCACATCGAATGGAAAAGTGAAGTACTTACGATAGCTTACGCTAGCACAAGCCCCAAAAAATAAACGATCCACATCTTTGACCAGTTGTTTGAGCGTAGCTCACCTTTGAGCTTGCCATTCTGCCGCCAAAACCAAAGACGGATGTGACATCACGGACGCGAAAAACAAAGAATGAATGCGACATCCCGGACGTGACGTTTGGGTGAACCTAACGCCTGCGTTCCTTCGACCGGGTGAACGCAGACACTTTCTTTGCCGCGGAAAACATGACATGCATCGGCTTCACATGCGGCTTTACGCCAAGCGAACGAGCGAAATACACTTGGGCGCCATCTCGAGGCGGATACAGCAAACATGAGCAAACATTAGCAAACCCTCTAGTTAAGCCTACTTCCCGGCTAATCGACGACGTATATCGCAAACAACGCCCATTCACGGCCGCTCGATGAAAACGCACAGGTGCGGCCAGCCGTATGCGGCGGAGACGGCGTAGCTCGCCTAGTGTTCCGGGCCACCGCAGCGGCGCCACCGGTAGGGGAGAGCAGCCGGAGATATTTGCGGCGGATCGCAACGTGACAGCGCAGCTCGCCTGCTCTCGTCGCTATTTAAAGGGCGATAATAAATTTTTTATAGTGTTAATCATATTAGTAAGCATGATTATCGAATGCACCAGGTCGGCGATGTTTCCACTAAAATATAGCAACTGTTCGTTTGTAACTAAAGTGGTTGCTTGGGCTATTCGCATTGTGCGCGTCTCTCTGTTTCCTCCTTCCTTGCCGTTGCGCTGTACACTCTCGAAGATGTTGGTTTATGCAACAGTTATTTCTGCAACAGCACAGCCGTTTGTTGACAAGTGCGCTTGTATTTACCAAAGCATTGTGTTTTTCACTCTAGAAAGAAGAAGACGGGCTAGAGCAACGGAGAAGTTATAACTGCTTTATTGTCCATCTAGGAAAAATAATACTCTTTGTTGTAATGACAGGTGCAGTACTTTCCTGGCGAGAGGCTTTTGCGCCAGGCGTACAAGTCGCTCAACTGACAGGTTAATATCTCCTGCCCAGTTTGCATGGGACCGGTCGCAAGAGCTTTCTCAGGAAAACTTTGCACACTTCCATGGTACGGCGCTCCGTCCTCACAAACAGCTAAATAGAGAAGACACCGTAGCATATGGCGACAGCTAGAAACGGGAACCTTCCCGTGCCTAAACATGCTAAGCAAGATCTACCCCACGCAGTACGAGAGCAAGTGCCCATGGTGTGGAGACAAACCAACCCTATACCATACCACATGGGCTTGCCAGAAAATAGATGGGCTAGCCATAATAAAAAACCCGAGTGCGGAACAATGGGAGAGGATGCTATCCAGCGACATCCTCAAAGTCCAACAAGGACTAGTAAGGCGTGCACGCAGGGCAGCTACCCTCAGCGGAGCCCTGGACTAGGGTAACCGACCCTGGAGAGAAGATGGAAGACTCCATCTGAAGCCGCAAAAATCACTGCAAAATAGAGCAAATAAACGTTTTTCATCATCATCATCCGCTCCGCAAGTCAGCTCACGGCATTGCAAAAGGTGCTGAAGAAAAAATTCTATACACCACCGCTCCTTTATCATCAAAGTGACGCCAATTTCACCAGTTGAATGGCCAACATATATATCTTTGCAGCGTTGAACGGCAAGGAAGCTTGAAAAGATTTCTGGATCTTACATGGTCATATCCTTTGCTTGAGCAAGCCTTCCAAATTACACACTCCCTTAGAATGACGTTACCACATTTAGGCTTCTTCATGGAGATACTGCGGACTTGGTTCCTAATGAACTCGGCAGTCTTGTCGCCTTGTGCAACACCATCGAGTACCTTCGTAAAATAGGCAATGTCCTTGTTCTTTTCAAAAAATTGTGCGCGCTCCTCAGCTCCATCGACCTTCTCTTGAAGTGCCTGTAGCGCTCCTTTAAGACGCGCGGCCTTCGCTTGTACGCGGCGCGTTCAAGCTTAGCGAAGGCCGTTTTTTCAAACTCGAGAAAAGTTTGGCATGATGCATCTGCAAATGATGCAATTTCAGCACAGGTTTCAACCACTGGCTCGGTGTTATTAGACATTACGGTTTCATTGCTGCCAGGCAGTGAGCCGGCCGTCTTGACTAACAACAGGCTCGTCATGTGAAGCAACAGTGCCCGCGCATTTTGCCCGTGACTGCGGATCACCCTATCTTCTTTCCAAGCGCGGCCGCTTCTTCCTTGGAGCTGACGTGGTCCTCGTGCTCATGTAGCTGTGATAACTGGGGAACACTGTCGGCACCGCAGTTGACAAAAGCACCATCAACTTGGCGGTCGCCTTGTAGTGGCGCTCTGTAAAATGCAGAGCACACACCAATGACCTGTCATTTGGCTGCTATATTGTTCCTTTCCCGCCAGGTCCCTCCCGGGAAATGTTTCGCAGCCATGCCCTGCGTTCTGAGTCGCTAGGGGAACTCGTGGTAGCGGATTTGGGTGTTCTTCGAAGCATTCGTCGTACACAGCGACACGCAACAGTTGCGCGGCATTGTGCCGCAAGCATAAAAGATCACCCAGGCGTGAACTATCTTGAGTGACACTAAACAGTAACGATGCACGCGAATAAAAAAAAAATTAAAACCACTGAGCTGCGCGCCCTTTTTAATGCTCGCTCCTTCCCGCCAGTTCCTCGCGCGGGCTCTCCCCGACAACTAGCGCCCTCCTCGCGAAACGCGGCGACAACTGTAAACTCTGCTTCCACGCTCTCGCCCATAGACGGTGGTGCGACGCGGCAGGCCGCACCTGTGCGCTTTCATCGAGCGGCCGTGGCCCATTTGTCACCTGTGCGTCGCTGCCGAAGCATCATCACACAAATCTAAGGCGAACACGAGCATTAGTGGGGACGGATAGAGCCTAGCAGTGCAGGCAGACGACTCGATAGATCCGAAGCGGGCTGCTCTCACTTCGACTGGCGCCGCCATCTTGCCGTACGCAAGGCTCCCCTTGCGTGCGTTAGCGTTCAACGCTAAATCCTGAAAATAGCGTACGTACGTAAGAGCTCCAGCAGCGTTTACGTATAGCGCATGCGCAGTGTGGTGCACGCAACGCTAACGCTAACTCTTTGCGTTTGCTGCTTTACGCTATACTAAAACTGTCTACTGTCAGGGGCAGAGTACCGATTTCATCGGGTTCTGCGGGAGCTGAGCTGATATTCTTTACTAAACGTTGTGCGGCGCCAAACTCTGAGCCTTCATTAGCGATAATGGAGTTCCACAAACTTCTTTTAACAGCATGCTTCGTTTGTTCTTTCGAAAGGGTGGGGTACTGAGCGCGTACACGTATATTTCTTCACTGTGTGTGCTACCGTAATAAGCAGCGACAAGACACACCAAGATGTGCGTGCAACGTGCTCAGTCTTTGTTTGACTCGAAAGGAAAACAAAGCACTCAACAATAATTACTATGGGGGTCGAACACGATGAAACAAACGGGTACGATTAAAGGAATGTTTTAGGTTGAGACAATGAGCTGGAAGTGATCTTTCTCGACAATCAATCACTACACCAGACAGACCCTGCCCGCCGGCGGGGAATTGGACACGTCACGCTCGGAACTTCGGTTAGTATCTCGTCATGTCCCCAGCGGCAGCGATGACAGCGCTCATCCTGAAGGCAGTGAAGTGTAGAATGACTTGATCAGGGATGTGTTCATCCGCAGCACGTCTCAGTCGCTGATGACGGTGGATCGAAGCCTATCTTCGTGCGACTGATAGAGGGGATGGTGCGGCAGCGATACTTTCAACGAGCCCCAGACATCTTAAATGATGTTGGCGCCCGGGGATTGAGGCGACCACTCCAAGAGAGTGACTGGGCGCTCTTCCAGCAGTTCTTGCACAACGCGAGCAGTGTGGATCGGCGACCTATCGCGTTAGAATATATAGTCGCCTTCCAGAAACGGGCCGTCAAGAATGTATGGAATCAGAACGTCGTCTATGACTGCCCTGCAACGATGAACTTACCTTCGAGGCGTATCAGTGGGCGTCGCACAACGCTTAGTAAAGAATACCGGCTCATTTCAAGCAGTAACGATGAGATGGGCGCCCTGCAACTGACAGTAGATGGTTTCCCGACAGTGCGGCCAGCGCGCGCCGCCGTAGCAGACGACGCCGTTCAAGATCCCGCCCCTCGAGCACCTGCGCGAGCTGCTGCCGCCGCCTGACTCAAGCGCTCGCCGCATCGCGATGCAATGCGCTCCGAGTTTCCCCCTAAATGTGAACAGACTTTACATCGCCCTTCGAATGAAATGTCCACGAGCACACCCGTAGGCACACACCACGCGCGGCACGAAACGTGCCCAAACACGCGCAGTGCAGGAGGCAATCAAGGCGGTGCGAACGAGAGATGGGAGAGGGGTACCACCCGCTAAAGAATTTTGCTTCGCATGCGGCGCTCTCAACGCCGGCGCAGCAGCGCCGCTCTCGGTGCCGTTCTTGTCTATAAGCGAGCGCACGAATTGAGCCTCCGCTTTTGCAGCTGTTATGACGTCATATGGTAGCTACGCGGCCGCGCGCGGCGCAGCAAGGAAGAGCGTGGTTGTGCGGCTAGTATGCTTCGCATAATAAAGACGTTCGACCTTGAAGAAATATGCAACTGAGACCACCCTCCTAAGTTTAGAGCACCCTCCCTGCTGCCTCGACGACACATAGCCGGACGTGCAGCCAGGGGCGAAGCAGTGACGCTGCCTCGCGTTTTTTTGCGTTGGAATTCATCTGTTCGGCGAAGTCCGGCACTGACATTAACATGTCAGCAGCGAAACACATATTGCCATAAACGAGAGAAAACTTTGGCAGCCGCGAAGAAACAGGAACGCTGTCGCGCCGGCCAGACACCGCGGGAAGCTGCACACGCGCGCAACCGCGTGACTGCATCGCCAAGCTGACCGCAGCGCCACCGCGGCCTTTGCGGCAGCGCATGAACGAGAGGATCGCGCTTTCTCGGCGGATATGCCGGCGCTGGCGTCACCTCCCCCTTCTAGCCACCATAGCGCTACGTTTGCCACGCAGCAACCAAACTGGCGGGAGCACGATCGAGGCGCAGCAGCCACAAACCCAGTAAAGCCACAGAACAGCTGGTAAAGCGGCAATACTGTTTCCGTTTCCTGTTGTACAGCGCCGTCTGTGGTCGCACACTTTAGTTCACGACGCCATCACTACGCTTATTTTCGTTGCACTGTGGAAGGTACAGGTTGCCTTCTCTAAGTTTGTATAGGTGTTCTGTGACCATGGGTATAGCGAACTAGATCTAGTATACTGTACCATGGGTGCTATTCTCGACACGCATGGCGGCTGCACGGCCGCCATTATCCGCCATGTTTACTCTCTGATTGGCTGTCGAGAGGTCACGTGTTTTAAAATTTGTGCCGGGAAGCGGAAGTATTGCAAAATGCAATTTTGCGTTTTCATCAAGATGTCGAAACGTGACGTGGAGCTGCAAGTTTTATGGACTAATACATCTTTTGGGTCCTTGGCACCTATATTGCGATGTTAGCGCTTCAAAAAGAATGTGAGCGGTAGCATGCACAACCAGTGCAATGCATGTGCAATTGCGCGAATATGTGGTGACGATCCAAGATATGCGCCATGCCAGCTTGTTGATTGGCTGAAGGAATATCTCGTGAGGAGCGTCACAGGAAGGACTGTTTCGTAAACGTCATTTTGACGATGCGTGACGTTGCGCTGGGCCGCCATTGCTGAGATTTTCCGCCATAATTTTTGCTGCGACGAGCCGCGCGAATTATGCTAATGAGCAGCCATATACAATGACAGCCGAGAGGAATGCGTATCGCCACATTTTCCCCGCCGTTTGGCGCCACGAAAATATTTTGTTCATAACGCGTGCTCATAGTATTTGCATCGCTCTCGGGTAGTGTTGGCATTTGTGTTTGGGGCCATCATTTTTTAAAAGAACGCGTCTATACGAAATAATATTGGTTGAACATAGCAAACTTTCGGCAATGTTGTCCACTTTTCACTGCTGCGTTTGTATTGTAATCAAGATTAATGCCTTTTCGCACAATCAAAAGTTATGACAACGGCCTCTTTCTAATTTATAAAAGGAAGTGTACTCAAGGCCGCGCCTTGAAGTTTCCTCCCGCGGTGCGAGTAACCAGCGAAATGAACAAGAGATGGCAGCGCCGGCGCTTGCGTCGCGCTAGTGGATATCTCTGGCGCGCGCAACGCTATCGGTGATACTCGGCCGTTTCTCAGCCAGCCGAGTCGGGCTGAGTCACTTGCGTTTCACGATATAGCGATAACGTGGCCTAGAACGTGCGCGCATCACCACTGGTAGGTCGCGTATGTTGTCTCAAGCAAGAAAACAAGCGCGTTGGCGCCAACATGCGATGACTCATTCCATTTTCCGGCGACACGCATCCTAACTATTGAAGCAGACGACGGCTTGTGCGCATCAGACGACGAAAGCGAGAAGGCTTTTCGACGGAATAATCATATGCTTTGAGATAGCGGCTTTATTTTTACTGCGGAGGAAAACTGTTTTGCTTTACTGATAACGCTACATTCAGTGCCTTCATTTCAGTTTCTTAGGCAAAACGTCAAGTTGGTGTCGCATTACGTAAGCAAAACTTGGCCACTAGAGCCATTTTGTTTGCGTCGCGCTACGCCACGCACCGAAGAAAATGGCGGAATGTCCAGAATAGCGCCAGCGTCTATTTGTCGTACAAAAATCCCTCACGTGACCTGATCCTAGGTGCCTAGGGACAGCATCGTTTAGGGATCTTTGAGAAGGCGCGATGCTGGCGCCGAGCGACGCCGTGGCGTGATCGTTCTCTGGACCGCGCGTTGTTCAACATTGCTCATGTAATCGTGCGTGCGTTGCTTGTGTGTTGGTTGTAGGTTGTGTTACTTGGCGGAAAGCCGTGAGTAGTGGCGGTGCGACAATGCGGCGTTGGCCTCGATGAGCTCTGGCACTACAGAATCTGCGTTGTGTGACCCGTGCTTTCTTGAGAACCCGGCGGTGGTGACAATTGAAATATCGAAGTGGCCTAACGCCTCGGCAGCGAAGTTCTGCGAACCGCGATGTGGCGTCGCCGTGTCTGGCTTTGCTTAACGGACATCGAGGGATGTGCTGCTCGCTGCAAGTCATGTAAATGCAACTGCGTCGACCGCCCACTGTTCAGCGCTGAATCTGTGTTTGGTGTGCTGTGCTTGAAACGAGTGGCGCAGCCGTGCAGCGGGGGTGGCTGAGGAGCAGAGTGGCTTAGGGTTTGCGCGTTCACAGACATGTGCTCCCGTCTTGGTCTCATTAGCGGCTGTCGCGGGATTGTGGTGTGCTAGCTCCTTGCCTAGTATGAAGTTTACGACGCTAACACACAGCATGTTCACGTTTTTCGGCGCTATATGTCATTTGCATGACGGCCGAGCTGAAAACTAGACATATAGTGTTGTTTGCGTTGGTGTGTTGTAATTTACGTTCTATTGTGGAAGTTCTGGGAGTCTTATTACGCAAGGAGTGCGAACGTAAACAAACACATATGTGTGTCTGAAATTTTGATTTACCTATAATACCCCTTACGACTGATAAGTGGGCTACACGGCCTGTGTGAATCGGCTACCGTATGTTGCGACGCTCTTTCGTGCGGTAGAATGATGCATGGTGCGCGTTTATTTCTGTACTTTTGTAAAAACCATTTCTTTATTCACTCAATACAAACGTACGGCTTCCTCGCAGCAGTACAGCTTAGTTACGCGGTGAAGCATACTAGAAGTGGGAGGGGGCCACTATCAGCCAGCATAGTATGTCCACTTAGGTGACCTGAGAGGCGGCGGGTGCGCGAGTGTATAATTTAAGAACTCTTATTATGTCCAGTGACAGTGGAGATCATTAACTGTAGCACCAAAGTAGTGGACCACTACCAGAACAAAGGCATGTAGTATGCCCATCTCTATTGTGCTTATGCCAGTCTTATTTTTTTACAGCAATAGCTGCTACGGGCTGACTCCCCTGGTTGTTCTGATGTCTACTGGTGTTGTCACTGCAATTCTCGAATTTCTTGCTAGAATATTGCAAATAAAGTTCTCATTGTGCTGCGAGGATTCAAACATACGATCAAAAGAGTGGCAGTCCACAATTCTACATTTCAGCCACTCTGCTGAAATACAGTCGTGGTGAATACTGATCCCGGAGAGCGTGATCTAGCCAACAGGTGCCTAGATTGGCTAACACCTGCTCAATGTCTGCATAC
This sequence comes from Dermacentor andersoni, assembly GCF_023375885.2. NCBI lineage: Eukaryota > Metazoa > Arthropoda > Arachnida > Ixodida > Ixodidae > Dermacentor > Dermacentor andersoni. The sequence goes on from NC_092817.1 coordinate 213,827,752, forward strand.
TGTATATAGAGTGGCATCCACACCTTCAAGTTCTTACACATCACCTTCCTACTTGTGAAGGCAGTCCTATGTTAAGTTTTCTTCTTGCATGTGATGACAATGATTGGGTGCATCTGCTTCATTAATCTTCTTCTAGTGCTTGGCTTCTCAGATTTACTGGATGGAGCTGTTGGTGTCTTGTTTTCCTCAAGCAAAGCACAATACATAGCAATGCGTAGCCCAAATATAGATCTGAGAAAACCAAAACGAATTCGGCAGTAAGAAGCTAAAGGGTTGTTTTGGTGTAGATCAGTGGCTAAGTCCGGATATGAAAGAGGAGGAAGAAAAGCCGAGTCTTTCCACTTCAACACTGAGGCACAACTCCCACAAATAAATAGGAGTCTTACTTATTTTACTTTTTTAAGGAGATTACCAACTTGCATTGGCAAGTGTTCACTTCAGCAAACACTGCATGAAGTAAGTTTCCTGTGCATATTTCACCAACTACTGCATCATTTTTTCACATTATGAATGAAACTGCAATTTTCTTTATGCCACAACTTGCCCAATTTTGTGTTTTGCAGTGGGATGTTAGCAGTGCTAATAAGGCACCTAAATACTCATGCATAGTAATACAGAGGAAAAAAAGTAAGAAAGCAGCTGCTTTTTGTGCGTAGACTATGCATACACCTGGTGCTCTTATGGTCATTTTTTCCCTATCCGCTCAGCCATTCTAAACAAGAAAAGTTTATACACAGACCACAACTAAACCACAGGTATCGTTGGTAAGCAAAGTATATTTATTCGGTGACATTTTCTGCAGCCCTGCTATTGAGCTTTCCTTCCTTCCTTTTCAGCTGTGCAGGTTCATTAAGAAGCGATGATAGTTTGACAATTTTAATCATTGAAAGACTTAGTGAAACCTTTTTCAGGTTGTTTTTTCTTGGTTTCAGACTCTGCACATTGCATTTTAAGGTGCGTTTTCTGTGTTTGTTGCTTTTTCTTTATGGGTAGGGCATGTCAACATTTTTTACACCATTTCAAGTATGTGGTGCCATAGACTGTTCTTAGATGAAGTCTTGCCCTTTCATTCTGTACAATATGATGTCGTTTTTTTGTGTCCGAGGCCGTTTTACAGCGTGATTGTAGCATTTTGCTAAGTTTTGCCTCTGTCACCCATGCTTGAAAGATTGCTACCCACTGGTGGTGGCATGACACATGTCACGTTTATTTTTCAATAAAAGGAAGTCTGTCACTTATCCTGTGCACTGGTCGCCTTTTGTCTCTTTGAATTGCAATTTGTTGCCTATATTTGCTCTTTTGTTGCATTTCAGATTAGGAATGGCTATCATAATTGACATTTAACCATATTCCACACAATGTGGATGATATGTAATTGCAATATATGGCCACCATAAATATAATAGAAGTTAATAATCCAAGAATAGTGCCTTTGCATGGTGGTGCAGCCATGAATTGTGGCTATAAGGTACCAGCGCTGCAGATAGCACTGCTTGTGCAGAATATAGTGCAGCTCTACTACTTTCAAACATCATTGTTTTTATCTGCATTTATATAGCTCAAGTTTCTGTGAACAACACACATCTGGTGGAAGGGTGGCTTGCACCTGCAGTTGGGTCCAATGAATAGCCAAATTTCTGCCCGTTTTCATGTTATTAGCATATTAGTAAAGGCAGTCGTTTTTATAGTAGCCTGTTTGCCCAGTGTAGAAGCCGCTGCAGGGTGTCAGGACCTCATACACATCTTCAGCTTTGCAGGGGACACAGCATCTGGCACATAGTTTGTCACAGGCCATGTATTCGGGGCAAGTTGAGTTCACTCACTAGCAAAGGGAGAACCAAGCTAGTCGGATATGAAGTAAACCGCCTGTATACTCAGTGGCCTTCATTTCGTGTTACATATGTGGTTATAGCGACCCTTGTTTTAAGCACTTCTTGTCCAGCAGCGGTTTGCTTTTGAAACACTCAGGATAGCTTTCAGCGAGCTGGACAGGAATAACACTGAAAAACCAGCAGATGTTAATTGTCGCACTTATCATGCGAAGCTTCATACAGTATGATGAGGGCGTAAATAAATGAGGGTGTTCCTCAAGGCCTTGTAGCACATGTTACGAGTTTGGAGCAACATGAGGTATAGCACTTTTTTGATCGCATGCTATAGGTTTAGCAGGTGTGGCCATGGTTGAAGTGCAGTGCAAGGTCAAGAAAACAGAGATCTATGAGCAGCACCCTGGTAAGGAGCCTGGGAAAACTAGTGGGAAGCCTGTTGAACATCTGGTTGACCCACTTGCTGGCTCCACCAGGCAAAGTATGATAAAGAGAACGAAGTCATCAACACATCAGAAGGTTTTTACATATAAACACTGTGCTAAGGTCATAACATGCCAACAAGTCTTAGTGCGCAGGTTATGCACGACCAACTACATATGCCTTCTGTTCGGACATTGCTCATTGTAACTAACAAGGACAGAGTGGAGAAAAAAAGAACAGCAGCTCCATTAATTTAGTTTCACTGGTATCGACAGTGTTTTGTAAGCGTACATTGCCATACTCCCCAATGCCTTTTTGGGTGACATCAGCAAAGACCAGCTTGAGGCAAGGGGTAATAGACGTCTTTACAAGCTAAATATGCATGAATTAGAAAAGGTGCCTGGAAGAAAAAAAAAAGCTGTGCTGCAACCATCTTGGCAACATATTGTCCCCTTAATAAAAATTGTGCTTTCATATCAACTTGAGCCCTCCAGTTTAGAGTAAAGTACCAGTGCACTTATGAACAATGAATCAATTCTCAAAGAGCATGTGCAGTCCAGCCAAAATCAGGGGCAAGAATCCGCATTGTGCTCCTGCATTGAAGGTGAATAACACGTACCATAATGGCGAATGTGCTTTAGTAAGCTTCATTGCAATATTAATTTGTAATGTACAAAGAATTGTCAATGAAGCTTACCACGAGCACAGATGCACTTGCAAATTATGTCCCAATTGAAAGTAATGAGCACAGTGTAAACCTATGTGCCCTTTCCACTCTTAGTATGCTTTACTGCACGATATTTATTTACACCCCTGTATTGCGGTGTAGCAAGCTACAAAAGAAACGTTGCATAATTTGGCTTTTTACGATTATCTTTCTCGCAATACACTATTATTTCGCGGTGAAGCCTAAGCAATGTACTGCGGTGAAGCATACTAAAAGTGAAAAGGGGCCACTGTCACTGGACATAATAAGAGTTCTTAAATTATACACTCGCGCACCCGCCGCCTCTCAGGTTACCTAAGTGGACATACTATGCTGGCTGATAGTGGCCCCCTCCCACTTCTAGTATGTTTCACCGCGTAACTAAGCTGTACTGCGGCGAAGAAGCCGTACATTTGCATTGAGTGAATAAAGAAATGGTTTTTACAACAGTACAGAAATAAACGCGCACCATGCATCATTCTACCACACGAGCGTCGCAACATACGGTAGCCGATTCACACAGGCCGTGTAGCCCACTTATCAGTCGTAAAGGGTATTATGGGTAAATCAAAATTTCAGACACACATATGTGTTTGTTTACGTTCGCACTCCTCGCGTAATAAGACTCCCAGAACTTCCACAATAGAAAGTAAATTACAACACACAAACGCAAAGAACACTATAGGTCTAGTTTTCAGCTCGGCCGTCATGCAAATGACATATAGCGCCGAAAAACGTGAACATGCTGAGTGTTAGCGTCGTAAACTTCATACTAGGCAAGGAGCTAGCACACCACAATCCCGCGACAGCCGCTAATGAGACCAAGACGGGAGCCCATGTCTGTGAACGCGCAAACCCTAAGCCACTCTGCTCCTCCGCCACCCCCGCTGCACGGCTGCACCACTCGTTTCAAGCACAGCACACCAAACACACATTCAGCGCTGAACAGTGGGCGGTCGACGCAGTTGCATTTACATGACTTGCAGCGAGCAGCACATCCCTCGATGTCCGTTAAGCAAAGCTCGACACGGCGACGCCACATCGCGGTTCGCAGAACTTCGCTGCCGAGGCGCTAGGCCACTTCGATATTTCAATTGTTACCACCGCCGGGTTCTCAAGAAAGCACGGGTCACACAACGCAGATTCTGTAGTGCCAGAGCTCATCGAGGCCAAAGCCGCATTGCCGCACCGCCACTACTCACGGCTTTCCGCCAAAACCAACACACAAGCAACGCACGCACGATTACATGAGCAATGTTGAACAACGCGCGGTCCAGAGAACGATCACGCCACGGCGTCGCTCGGCGCCAGCATCGCGCCTTCTGAAAGATCCCTAAACGATGCTGTCCCTAGGCACCTAGGATCAGGTCACGTGGGGGATTTTTGTACGATAAATAGACGCACGCCAGAATAGCGCCCCTGTGGTGCTGCCAGCTCGGCTAGGGACAAACAGAGCCAACAAGTTTCTTCTCCGTAGTACCTAGGCGAAGAGAAATCTCAAGGACTGAAAGTCCCCACATTTCTCTCTCGCGACCACTGCTGTTCGCGCATGCGCAGAAAGAGCGGAGAAATCCAATTATGGTGCTTGTTTCCCATGCATACCACAGCGCAGCAGCGCCAGATTTTCTTCTAGTGAGAAACTCTATGTTCTGTAGGGCCCTGTAGATTGAGGCACCGCTTATCTTATAGATCCTTTTAAAAAGCTTTGGCCGTGTCTGCTGTGCCCGGGGCACAGCAGACGAAAGGTGCCCGAAATGTCTACGTTCACCCATGACGTCACGTCCGCTATAACTCATGATGTCACATCCGCTCATTTCCATGGCGGCCGTTCTACGGAGCCGGCTGCGCTGCGAAACGGTCCGTATTCCGTGCCCACTTAGAGCGTGAGTAATTCATCTTTCCACGCTATATGCGTGTAATAAAGGATTGGGGCTGTGAGCAGTTTGATGCGTTACCATTAGGTACCTTGTGCGCATATTTTGCCTCCTGGCCGCGTCAAATTGCAGCCGGCATGTGGAATGGGCCGTGGCATCTTATATGGAGCTGCTCATGTGAGTGGTATTGCCTCCGTCAGGATCGTCAGTGCGTGCACAGAACCATTCAGTAGTCTGGTTCAGGGGAGGATGCGCGAAAGAACGAGGACGTAAGAAAACACTGGCATGACGAGCTGTTCCGTAAGATCGCGTTACATCGCGCTTTTTTTCTAAGACCATCTCGCTCGAGCTAGAGGATCTTAGAACAGCATTACTACTGCGTTTTTACAGCTTTGCTGCGGCTCATTTAATCATCACATGCATTCTTTTAATAATACAAATGACATCGCTGCGCGGAAGAGCGTCTCTTGAAGTTTCCAAACAAGAGCCAATGCCGCCGTGCCTGCTGCATGCACGCTTGCCTTTCCTAACGCAGTTAAGACGCGGCACTAGCTCTGCTACTGCGTGATACAGGGTCACTGTGATAAGAAAATTAAAAAGAACAAACGAAATTAAGGCAGAAAATGTCAAACGTTGCCAAGCGTGATAAACGGACCTGCCTCGCTGGATGAGTTGAAGAAATCGGCGTCCTGAAGTCAGCTTCGCCGCAGTAGACTAGTGTTACGCGGTAAAGCATGTCAGAACTGAAGAGTGACCGCTTTCACCGACATAAATAATATGTGTTCCTTAATGATGCACGCGTGCACCTGCCGTCTCCTGTTACATTACGCGCGCCGAGGCGCCTAAGTGTACTGGCCGGCCTTCAGCGCTATTTCGGACGTGGCTGTGATGCTTTGAAACGTTGGTTTGTCGACCTCGTAATTAAGTCAGTTAATGTTTACACGGCCATTTTTTTTCTGAGCTGTTGATTTCTTCCATAATAGCTACGTAATTTCGTAGTTTCCTGTTCAACTGCTTTGGTCATATGCGAGTCAAGGTGTTCTCTTTAGCCGAGCGCAGTTTTCGAAAGCGAAACGACGCTTTTGCATCAGCATATAGTGCCGTCGCCCATTTACAACACAGTCAATCAATGTAATTTTGTATGTCACTGGGAAACCGCCGGACGCAGGGAACTCACTCGCATGCGGGGAACTGCATAACTAGCCACGGGATTACCGTGCCTCTTGGGAAGCTGCTTTGCATCAAAGGCCAGGTACCCTTGCTATGATTCACCGCAACATATTTTGTATGTCTAACCGCATAACATATTTGTATTGGAGTGAAGCTAACCTTACGGAACCGAATTTCGCAACGCTTTTTAGACTCCTGCATCTCTACCAGCCACTACCAAACGCTTGTCGGTACGTCTCTTGGCAAAGGTCCAGGTAAATCTCCCCTGTTGGGAGTTGGGGGGACTCACATATATGAAAACTGCCAAGGAAAGCAGTTGCCCTGATGAAGGCACGCTCCCCTGTCGAAACATTTGCACCAGCCTGTTCGACCACCGTTATCACCGCAACATATTTGTGTGTTGCGGTGAAGCATGCCGATATTGGGAAAGATTTACGTGAATCTGGAATGTATGGTTTCTGTCAGCGACTAACCTAATGTTCTACTCTCATCAAAGCAGATTTTCGTGGCAGGATGCATGATGTCTTGAGAACTTTTGTTGGCTAAAGCCATGCATGCAAGGTTAGCTCTTGTCACAATAATACGCTTTACCGCAATACACAAGAGGCCCTGCTGCAGGACACGCCCGCCGTAGTTAGCCAAAACCTTATGTGATGGTTCACTGCAAAACACCTCCTGTATTGCGGTGAATCATAATAAAGCGCATTTGTCAGTTTAGAATGTAAAGACCCTTGCCCTTCGCTTTTGTAATAATATGACTCAGTTTAATGAGAACATGTATTCACTGCTAAAAACATCCACATTGAAATGGAGATATGAACACTGATGGCAGCCTGTGTGATGTTTTATCCCTTTACTTTTTTGTGTACCTGTCACGCTGCCATTATTAAATTTTCCTGTACTTTGTTAGGTGCTGACGTACATAACATTACATCACAAAGAGCCACTGTGTAATTAGTGTTCAAGGACCAGCGTGATGGCTTTACTCAAGAAAGATTTGGGTTATGTTGTTGTGAAGGTTTTTTTTAGAGGTAGCTTTCTGAGAAGAAATCAGATGTCAGGAAATAGATCTCAATGGCACAGTAATCTTGGCTGCCTTTTGCTCAAACGTGCCCTAGACATAACTGAGTGATTTGCACTTGCAACTGGACAGCAGCCGTAGCTTGGGAGACCCAGTGATATGGCATATTTTATCAAACTAGGTGACACATAGCATTACCCGTCCGAATAGAGACCTGTTTAAATGTTTGTCACCTTTAAGACCTAGATTTTCGACCATGAATTCAGAAAAATCTGTAGCACATTTAGAACCTAGATTTTAAATGCTGTATAAGTTGGCTTGTTCACTGCAGCTGTGCTCGGCTTCTGTCCAAACGGGAGTGCACTTCTGCACAGCTTATTAGGGAATATTCTTATTTGCATACCATCTTTTTATTTATCTCGCCTACAATCACAATCAAATGTTTATGGCACATGAATGTGCTGTGCATGAATCTAACTTACAATGCCATGTTCAACAGCACAGTGCATGTAGCTTGTGTTGGTTCATTCAAGCTAAGCATTGCTACAGCCTTTAACTGTAGGTATCATGGTATGAGAGCAGAGAAATGGATATGCAAAGACAGTTGGGCACATTGAGACAACATCTTTGTTGTGTGTGGAAAGGTGACAGATATACCATATGGGGAGAATGCATGCACTTTCATATTTTCTCGCGCACAAAAAAAAGCCGGAGGAATAAGGTTTCTTCACTGTGCCATAGAAACTATATGTTTGCTCTCAAAGGTAATTCTGATTCATTGGATATGTTCCTGTGCTGTGTTTATTTTCTGGAGTGTGCTTTAGTTTTTGCACGTTAATGTTTCAAACTCGTTTTTATTTTCACAGACTGAACATCCCACGTCTTGGTTTGACTTCCTGGTACAGGATACTTGCACTTAGCATGGAGTGATGAAGCAGAGCAGTGTACTTTTATTAAAGTGCAGATTTTAGCAGTATAACAGCAGTTCACTAAAAAACATATGTGCTGAAAATAAAGTGTTCTTACCCACATTCCTCGTTGTCTATTTATTTATTTATTTATTAATACTGTCAACCCTCATAGAGGGTCATAACAGAGAGGACAATACAATTACATAAATCAAATATGGACAATGTCAATGTACGTAAAGTTGCTTAACACTTGTCAATTCACAGTTAATAAGATGTTCACTTGAATGCTGTTCAGCACACTTCTGACATTTATCAAAATACGTACAATGAATATCAAGTCGCACATATCACTTGGCACTTCAAAACAATCGAAAACTCCGAAAACTCCCATAAATATGCCTCAGCAGCATTTTCAAAGTCGGTGACATCTTTTAGGCTAACAATAGCGTTTGGCAATTGGTTTCACATTTCTATCGCATCCAGGAAAAATGAGTATCAATATGTATCACTGTTGGTATGGTCCGGCTTTATGACGTAGTCGTGGTTAGTTCGCGGGTATCTTTTGCCTGGAGCATGTAGATATTTGAGCTTATCAATCTTAAGTTGATCCTGCATTATTTGATAAAGCACCTTCAGCCTATATTTTTTCCTACGTACCTCAAGAAGATCAAAGTTGCAACGCTGTAACATAAGCGTGACCGATTCCTTCCTTTGGTATGTCGAACAAATGAAACGCGCCGCCAGACTCTGTATCCTTTCCAACTTCCTCTTAAGCGTCACTTGATGGGGACTCCAAACAACGCTGAATATTCTAGTATCATCCTAATGAAGGCGGTGTATGCAATAAGTTTTACATTACGCGATGCACGTTCCAGTTTTTTTTTCTAAGAAAATATAACTTTTGATAGGCAGTCATGCAGACGTTATCTATATGTTGGTTCCATGTCAATCTTGCTCATATTCCTGTATTCTCTTCAGCAAAACCACTTATATGGGGAACTGATCTTATGGGGAACTGATATGGGGAACTGAACCACTTATGGGGAACTGATAAGTGCTCATGAGCATTTTAAAGAACAGCCTTGAACCCTACTCATGCACTGGTAAAATGTATAGATGCAGTGAAATTGAAACAGAAGGCAAAATAGCAAACATGATGCAGTATTTGTCAGACAATTATGTCAGCAATTTTTGCATAAAACGATTTACTTAGAGCATACTAGCACTACAAAGTACCCATCTTTCTTGTTAGGCATACATTACTACAAGGTCTTTAATGGTGGCCACAAGAGAGATGCTGGCTTTAATGAGGAACTATAGAGGTTAAAGGCAGCCATGAAAATGTATTAAGAAATTATGCAATGCATAGCATTTACTCAGTTCATAGAGCTTCCAAAGTTGTCATAAGGCATTGATAGCTGTGGATGAGGGAACAGTTGTAGCCCTATTTGGTGCATGAGAAATGAACATTAAGATCGAAACATAAGTAACAACTCGTAATGCAATTAAAAAATCTTGCTATACTTTTAAAAAGACAGTGAAATGAAATCAGTGACACAATTTCCTTGTCTTTTTACTTTATTGAGGTTCAATATACTTATTTTAGTAACACAAAAAAGCAGAGTGGTGAAGCACATAAGAAAAATGCTAGTCTGTTTTTATATTCTGCTTTCTCTAAATTCAAAGTTCAGTAAAGTTAACTTAGAAAGCTACGGTGAAGCCATTGCTTCAGCCTGTATGGTGCATAACAGCAGCAATCGCCAGCCTAACTGCTTGGGTTTACAGTGCCTTATCTGTATTGTACACCTTTTAAGTGCTGAGCTACTGGAAGATTGATTAAGGTGACCAACATGCTGAACCAGTAGTTTACTGAGTAGAATACATGGAGAAGGGTGGAAAGATAGGACAGAGAACAGAGGATGTATTCTGTGTCCATCTAGTGGAAATGTCCATTTCATCCGCTCCTGAAGTTCTGATTGGCTGGGCTGGCATATGCATGAGAAGGAGACATGCTCCCCCAGCTAATTTGCACTTCAGCAGAAGAGGATATGGACATGTCCACTAGATGAATACTTACAAAGCTATTTAATAAAGTACTTCTGTAACCAACATGCCTGCTATGCCATCCTTGCTTTCAATGTCTGTCTTAGTAAAAGTGTGAAAGAACCAGGTTTGGTGCATGAAAAGTTTTCCTGAGGGTGTGTGCCTTGAAGCCCGTAGTGGTAATCACAGGAAACGGGGGTGGATCCAGAGTAGCACCAAAGGGCAAGCCTTCATCGAAACAAATATGGAGGGAAGTGACTGCATGCTCAAACTTGTCAGCTCACAAGTTTGCCAAGACCAAGTGATATCAGAAGTTGATGAAGCCTACATGGTTAATGTATAACCGCTTAGGCCAAAATTATTTAGGTACTTTTTATGAGGACTACATATTTACTGGAAATCTCAAAATAATTATGTTAGTGCAGAATACCTTCCACTAGTTGTGACGTCCTTGAAGGAATGAAAATGTTTGAGTTGTACTTGTGTGGTGCATGAAGTTAATTTAAAAAAAAAACTCAGCAATGGAAACAAAATGCAAAGAGTAGTATTCGAAATAAATTGCCACCTCTTTAGGGCTAGATGAAATCAAATAATAATAATAAGCAAATGAAGATCGGGCATACAAGATAGATGTTCCGGCTCCCACTTGAAAGCCTTGTTCACAAAGATTGTGAACAAAGCTCCAGTTGAACCAGTTCTTATTTTTCATTTTTATGGTTGGCATCTAATTTTAAACTACTTACCGTGCCTCTTTTTACCAAACCAGACAGGCTGCCGTCAAACTCTTCACTACTTCAATTCAAATAATTGGAGGTTGGCAAATACATTTTTCTAATAGGAATAGTAGGTAACGAATAGTCAAACACTGATGCATACAGTTACAGCAGGCATATTTATCTTGGAATTAAACACCATGCTTATATTGTCTAGTAAAAAAAGGACAGCTATCAAGGAAGATTAGGATTATTTTAAGCAAAAGTAATTATAACTCATATACTTGAAGCAGATGTAGTGCTTCTGAAGAATCACGTCCAAACTGCACACAATAAAACATTAAGCTGGGATATTCAAAAAGACAAGTACATGTTTTGCTCGCCAAGTGACTTTTAGTGTGCTCAATTATGTAAAGTGTGCTATTTTATGATTAATGTAATTTGCTAATGTAAAGAAAGAACAAGCCAGGATCTCTTGCTTCATATATATGCGCTGAATCAAGAAGGTAATTAAGGAAGAAGAACACCAGAAATAAACAAGAATATTTGTGTGCTTTCTGGCATAAAATAATTCTCATGTAAGCCACATAACATGCTTTCCAAATCATCCCCTATCTTAACTTACAGCTGCATCACGTGAAGGCACTTTCTAAGAACACACATGCTTCATGATCATTCACTGTGTTAGTGACTCCCACTGAAGTAGACTGAGAACATATCTGGGCATTGCATTCAATAGCTGATGTAAAGTGAAAAGACTGCTGCTTGTAGGTATGAATGAACCAAGTGAATAAGAAATATAGGTTCTCAAACTTCTAGTAGTAAGTGTGGCAGCACTTAAGAAAAACATATTGCAACTAAAAATTGCAACACATGATGAAATAACTGAAATAGCTAGGGAGAGTTTAATAGACCAATAAACAGGAAACTGCAAATTCCCAACATTTCTGAATGCTTTTCTTCACATGTACTCACCTCATAAGTATGACTTCCCTTAATGCTCGAACCTCTGCCCTAATTTCATAATTCCCCATTCTCACTGCTTCGCTCATGCTGATTGACATCTAGCACAAAGGTTGGCGAAAGTAGCTCAGCATGTGCATGTGTTGTGAGGCAAGCTGCCCACATCTGGTAGCCGCATGCCAATTTCTCAGAGTAGATGAAAGGGAAGCCTTGAGGGTAAACCATAGAGAAGACGGATACCTTGGTTCAATGATAACTGAAAACGCCAACATGGAAAATTTGGACAGCCCACAGAATCAGCAGAATTGACATAGTTTGGAAAAACTGAAAAGATGCGTTATGATATTTATGTTACATAGGTTCCAGTCAAGTTGAAGATTTTCACTGTCTAATAAACTTATAAGACAATACATGACCAGCAATACTGTATGGAACCTAAACAAGTTTAATAAAGTCACCTAGAAGTCAGGATGGAGAAGTGACTGAATTGAGGATGCTAAAATGGATGAGGTGGAGGCAGATTGTGAAGACAGGTTTTAAAAAATTAACATTCAACACACACTTAAGTTGGCAAAGATTGGACTCAATGTTCAAGAAGAAATTGACTAAGATAATTTATTGGTATACGTACATGAGAGAGCAGCAACAATACAGCAGAGATAACTGTCATGCAAGAGGAAAGGACGTCAGTCTAAAAATTAACATTTGATCAGAAGAATGGTTATGCATGGGCTCAGGCTCATGTACAATTCTGTATGGTACGCATGATGTCAGAGCTGCATAGCATAAGGAACTGTGGCCTTACATGCCTCGATTATGAAATGATGTGGGCCAAGAGTGGAACAAGGATAGCATCAAGAGTGGGCCTCCTCCAAAAGGAGAACCGCAAGGAAATGGGGTGAGAGAGGTTTCCTACGCAACAGATACAGAGTCATATGAGTCATAGTCATAGAAACCATGACCCAAGGAGCTGCACAACAAGCTATATAAATTCAAATCTCTATACAGTTAAACCTCAGTATAACGAAATTCTCGATATAACGAAGAATTTAACTTTTCATAACCTCTTCTCCATAGAACACCATGCATTTAGAGCCTCAATATAAAGAAGTGTGTTTGTGTGCAATTTCAATATAACGAAATTTCGCTTCTGCCGCAGAGGAGTGCCAATTGAGACAATCAATGGTAACTTCCGCGGACGCAGATAGTCAAATGACTGAATTACAAGCGGCTCCTTGCAAACGCACCTCTCAAACTGCGTGCAGCGCGACAAGAACAACAGCTTGGAGCCGAATCATGTTCCGTATAAATTCAATCCAAGTGCGATCAGATCCTATCGCGCCCCGCGCACTTGTGCTTTAGGTGCGAGTGAAAGTGTGCGAGGGTGAGACAAGAAAGGTGGTGGCTTCATAAGTGCGGCCTTCCCACGCGAGCAATAGCAAAGTTGGGAAGGAAAGCGAGCTCGCGGTAACGCGATCAAGCGTGCGCGAGGGGGCGGAGTTGGGGGGGGGGGGGAGGTGACGCGGCTGAGCGCATACGCAGCCGCGCACCCTGCTCTAGAGGTAATCTGCTGCGTGTGGAAAGAGCGGGCATGCCAAGACGGCGTGGCATCATGTAAGCTGTTTTCCCGCACGTTTAGTATTGAAGGTTGCGCAATCTCGAGTTTTGATGACCCGTTGGAACGAGAAGCAGACGAAGCATTCGCTCCCAGCTGCCGGCGCTTTTCATGATAGCGTCGTCGCAGTGCGACCGGGCGACGCTTTGGGTGCGGAGTGCACGCGAAAGCATGGCGTCACTCAATTCGTACCGCTGATGTAAAAATATCAACGTGGCATGAAACCGTATCATTCATCGCTGACTCCTATATTCGTCAAAATAAAATGTTTTCTCATCCAAACTTGCTTTCTTTTATTGCCCAATAATTCGGAAAATTGCATGGCCCCTTTCCGTGCAACAAAAACGATCGGCGACTGTACTCATTTGCATAACAGATCGAATTTCAATACAAGGAAATTTCTATATAACGAAGCGAATTGCCGATTTTACCTACTTTGTTATATCAAGGTTTAAGTGTATAGAGAAATTTCCTGTTCTCTACACGGGGGTGGCAATGTGGGCTTGTTCGTTGATCATCATGGAACGGCATGTAGTGTAGCGCAGCGAAAACAAGAACACAAGAAGAAATGAAACACAGACACAAGCGCCTAATTATGTCTGTGTTTTCCTTTTTCTTGTGTCCTTGTTTTCGTTGCATTACACTACATGACATTCAATACTTTCACTGTCACATTCATGAGCACTGAAAACCTAGAATCAACTAATATCTTGCCTGATTTGCCATAATTAAAAAGAAAAATGTGGGTATAGTAGGTCTGATTGAGTTCTGGGGATTTTAGTATCACTGACATATAGCTTTTAAGAATGTTTAATCATTTCTTCCGTTAAGGCAGAGTACATGCTCAACTGCTACAATAAGTGTGAACGTAGGCAAAAATGACATTTTTGGCTCTTGCATCAATTTTATGGCATGTTGCGTGATCTAATCAAGTGGTTTCAATTTGACGAAGTTCTCGATTTAACAAAATAAAACCTCACATCCCAATAAAATTTATTAACTAGACTTACTGTACTTTATAACCAAAGTACTGTATAACTATAAGCAGCTACAGCCGCCATGAGTGGCAAGCAGAATTGAAATTGCTTTAGTCAAAACACGCCGAGCGCTGCTGCTAAAGTATGCGCCACATGCATTGGGCGACTGCGGGAACTGCGGTACCACACGCAGTTATTCAAAGCAGCACATAAAAGTGCCGTGGACTCAAATTGGTTAGTAAATGCATTCGGAACCAGTCTTTCGATTACTCAATTAATATATCAGCCACACACTCCCATAGCATGGCCACGTGGCAAACGCGGCCATGCGGACGCTTCACTATGCGCGGATCGGCTGGTTGCAATATTGGGGCACTCTATGGGTGCATGTTTAAAGCACAGCGTTTTTTGCCTATCGCATCATCGTTGCGGGTGCTCCATGGCTGAGTGTATTGCATGGTACAGAATTGGCCCCAGTACGAAAAGTACACAGGTAGGGCGGTCCGTGCAGATGAAGCGTGAACGCGAGCTCAACATAACCACGTCGTCATTATTCTGTAGCGATTATTTATGCGAAAGCGTCAAATGGCCCATTGAGCAAAAAAGCCGGCGTCTGTCGTCTCAGCGAAACAGCGTCTCAAATCCCATTGGCTGCGACCACGTCACGAGCGCGCCTCGACGAAACAGAGCGGGTGAAAGGGTACACTTGCTGTCGCTATATAGTGCACCAGGTGTTGCGTGAGGGGAGAGAGCATCGCCGCAATGCCACGTCATCCTTGCTCTCGCAAGCCGCCGCCCGGTCCGTATCTCCCCCTTCCACTGGGCTTAGTTGCTGCGCGTGCCTGCCGGCCTTGGTGGCCACTGCTGTTTCCTGGTATCTGGTCACGCAGCATGTCGGTGGCATGCGGTGTTGGCACCGCAGGCTGCTGCTGCTTGCTATCTCGGGCCCAATGTAGCTCTAGGGTGCATCACTTGCAGCGTAAAACTCGAAGGACTGCTCTGTGGCGTTCAATTGGGCATTAATGCTTTCGCAATCACAACTCAGATAAGACATGCTTAGCTGTCCTCATATGTTTTTCTTTAGTTGCCAAGTGGACGCATCATTGTTCACCATTCACAGTCTTCAATCTGTCATCATCATTGCATTGTCATTTCAAATCAGTTGTAATATCACGCCGTCGGATGCTGCCGCCTTCACACTGTGTAGTAGATACGCAGTCATTGCCATGCATGCACTCATCATCCCAAAGTCGTTATGCCTCAATCGATCATGCCATCGTTGTCACCGCATCAGCATCATACTGTTGTCGGCATTCGAAAGATGCATTACACAGATTAGCATTACCTTTTCAGCTTCTAGAACAGAATGCACGTGGTGATCTGCCGCAGTAATATTATGAGAGACACTTGGGCGGAACAATTGCTGGCCTCAATCGCCAAGCCTCCCTAACGTCATTTATTTCAATCTCTATAATAATCCTAAATTGTGTCACAAAACTTCTACAACAAATGTCAACATGGTTGCCATAAGACCTTGTCTCTCATGAAAAACATAACTATATTGTCATGTTCACTAACTTGATCTCCTCCATTGAACTTAGTTCTTGTGTTGAATGGATGCTTCTAGCGTTTTAAATTCTGCTACTTTGTGCCACTGTCTCCTTCTCCTGAATAAGCTAACTTAATATTGATCCACATGCAATTACTAAAATTCACTGAATGCTTTCTTCATGACTAAACACAATTTGTATGTTAACAACTCCAATTCACAAATCTGTCTTTTGTCACTTCTGGCATGCCACAATGCTGAGTGTTTAGGCCCTTGATTTTTCTCATTTTAGATCTCGCAAAGAACTTAACGTAGAAAACTAAACTTTCTGTTGATGTCTGTGTGTTTTGTCGTGAAACAACCAAACTCTGGCAGGTCCGTTTCTGTTCAAACAGGCTAAACAAATGGCCCACTGAGTAAAAAAGCCAGCGTCTGTCGTCTCAGCTAAATGGAACCTCAAATCCCATTGGTTGTGACCACATTGCGAGCGTGCCTCTACGGAGCAGAGCGGGTGAAAGGGTACATCTGCCATCACTCTAGCGCGCCAGGTGTTGCGTGAGGGGAGAGGGCGCCGCCGCAATGCCACGTCATCCTTGCTCTCACAAGCCGGCGCCCAGTCCATATCACCCCCCCCCCACTGGGCTTAGCTGCTGCACGTGCCCAGTGGGGCAATGTCTCCACTAATGTCTCTTCGGAGTGCCATCACTAGTTTAAAACCTAATATCAGTACCCTAGCAAAAAAAAACTGATAGAAATTTCTACAAGTCTCTTAGGAATATGTATAGGTTGTACGGGTCCTTCTAAGAGCAATATATATTCCTACCTGACCCATAGAACTCTTTACCAGACTGGCAGGCAGCAGATAGATCTCACTGTGCTGCCTACAAGACCAAATAGCTTGATGTATCAGTCTTTTAAACCCAGATAGAGATCATCATATGACATACAGGAATCTGATTGAGGCACTGATAAAGCATGTTAGAAATAGCACACATGCCGGTGCCCACACGCCTGAAGAGACGTTTTAAAAATGAACTGAATACACAACCCTGAATGCATTGCCTGCCACGTGAACAGATTAACAAACACAGTTGGGATATTAGAGTATCAAATAAAAATGACGTGTGTAAACTGTGCAATTATCATAACTATTTACAGCTTGTATGCAGATATATTATCCTAAACATGTTTCAACATAAATTAAAGCACACGTTTTCAAAGCACAGCAGTGTTACTTAGCCTGTGAAACTACATTGGGGAAGTTGCATGAGAAAAGTATCAGTCCATCTTTGTAGCAGGTGTGCTCCAGTTCTTTTAATACAAAATTACATTTACAAATTTTGCGAGACGGATGTGCAACATTTAATGCATATCCAAAACAGGATTACTGTCATCATCATCATCATCATTATATTTATGTCCACTGCAGGACGAAAGCCTCTACCTTCTATCTATAATTACCTTTGTCCTGCGCCAACTGATTCCAACTAGCACCCGCAAATTTCCTAATTTTGGCGCACCACCTAGACTTCTGCCATCCTCTACTGCACTTCCCTTCTGTTGGTACCCATTCTGTCACCCTAATGGTCCAACTGTTACCTAATCTGCGTATTACATGACCTGCCCAGCGCCATGTTTTTCTCTTAAAATTTATTAGAATATCATCTATCCCTGTTTGCTCTCTTGTCTATATTGTTCTCTTTCTGTCTCCTAAAGTTATACTTAGCATTCTTCGTTCCATCACTCTTTGCACGGTCCTTAACTTGTTCTCAAGCTTCTTTGTCAGTCTCCAAATCTCTGCACCATATGTCAGCACCCGTAAAATGCACTGATTGTATACTTTCCTTTTCAATGATAATGGTAAGCTCCCAGTCAGGAGCTCACAATGTCTGCCGTATGCGATCCAGCCCATTTTTATTCTTCTGTGAATTTCGTTCTCATGGTCAGGGTTTCCTGTAATTAGTTGACCTGGGTAGACGTACATCTTCACAGACTCTAGAGGCTGACTAGCGATCTTGAACTCTTGTTCCTTTGCCGGGTTATTTATCATTATCTTTGTCTTCTGCATATTAATCTTCAGCCCCACTCTTACACTCTCCCTGTTTAGGTCCTCAATCATTTGTTGTAACCCGTCCGCAGTGTTGCTGAATAGAACAATGTCATCGGCAAATCGAATGTTGCTGAGGTGTTCGCCGTCGATCCCTACTCCTAAACCTTCCCAGTTTAATAGCTTGAATACTTCATCCAAGCACGCAGTGAATAGCATTGCAGAGATTGTGTCTACTTGTCTGGCTCCTTTCTTCATAGGTATCTTCCTACTGTTGTAATAAAGTTTATTTACAAAAGCAAAACAAACACTTTCAAGACTGTGGATACTAACTGTAGCTCTAACATGTCAGGCTGAGTTTGTGAATGCCATAAATTAGACACTACCAACGTGATTTCATTAAAGCTACTTTCTGGGCTAGTTGGTGCATACTTGATTTGAAAATTATAACAACGCTAATGCATCCATCCACAAAGGAACAAGGACAAGACACAAGCAACATGACTACAAACATGACTAGGGTTTATTTTACACTCCATTATCTAAAGAATAAGCAAGCAACTTTAGCCACATTTAAACAAGCACATAAGAGGAAGAACACAGACTGAAGTACCAACTTCACCATGCCCATTTGTGCTCACAGATGCTGTATAGAACACCAGGTCTAATTGGCACATGCTTTTATA
The DNA here is from genome assembly GCF_023375885.2 of Dermacentor andersoni. NCBI lineage: Eukaryota > Metazoa > Arthropoda > Arachnida > Ixodida > Ixodidae > Dermacentor > Dermacentor andersoni. The sequence goes on from NC_092817.1 coordinate 213,846,276, forward strand.
ATATTACAACTTCATATGAAGCTATTTTCTCTAGACTATGCACTTTTGCATTCATCCCAAAAGTGTTGTGATATGTGACAGAACACAAGTGAGCTTGAGCAAAGAGAACAAACTGGCATGGCACACTGACAGGAAGCAAGGAAACAGGACAAGCATCGCTATTGGTACAAGATCTACAGCAATATATCAGAACATGACAATACAGCAATATTATTTAAGCAAAAGTGAGTACAGATCTGAGAATTTATTCAAGTAAGAACATGAATTTACCATTTTTAAAACCGCACATTCATGAACAAAAACAGCTAAACATCAGTGAACATATTGCAATATCAGAAGACACAATTCTTCACTGGGTGCTAGTTCAACCACCGCACGTTGAAATGTGTAAAAGTAGTTTATCCTGTGTAGCCTTCAGCACGCGGCAGCAAAGAAGACTATCCGAACAGGCTTCATATATAGTGTTTGGAGTCATTGATTCAAACCGTAATACACTGTTAAAATAAAATTTCAGAGTTTGCTTGTTTCATTCAGAAAAAAGATAGTGTCTTAGTCATGCCGCCACAGTTAACGGATAAACTTGCACCAGCTACATTGAGTCAAAGGAGAAAATAAAGTGAGGAAGACAGATGCATGGTGTGAAAATGATGCTGTTGTATCGAGTAGCATAACTGCTCACGTAACATTCAGCTGCTTTCCATGCCTCTACATACAGACTGAGAAGCTTTACCTCTTCACCATCTGCTAGTGAAGCACTGTTTGTTCACTGTGATCACCCACTCAAGGCAGTCACGTGGTTAAGTAGGGCCCTTCGCTACATGTAAGGACACCGACCTGAAACTGTGCATAAGTCCTGTAAAATATTGTCATGTTTTGGCTACTGCAACTGTTCATCAGCAGCTGCGTCACTACTGCCAACATGCAGACCATGCAATTCCCCAAGCACTTAATTAACAAGAGTACAATAATGAAGAGTGGCAAATTGGGCTAGCTGGTTCATTAGGAAAACAAGAAGCTATCGCAAGAAAAAATAAACACTCTAGAATTTTGATGGCTCTGGCTTGTTTAGTATATTCAAACATCAAAAAGCTGATTATTACAGAACGCCATAAAGCGTGGTGCACTGTTACCAACTGTTGTTTTATCAAGCTATAACCTGTTATAACCAGACATTCATGTACCATGGCTGAAGACATACTGTTCATCGTTGCCATGTCTTGAGCACGGGCATTAGTCTCTTTCATAAAGGTTTCGTATTGACCATTCAAAAATATTGTTGTCTATTTCTATAAACACATAAAGGCGCATAACTTCGCTGGGTGTTACGTAAACTAGTGGCTCCCCTCTCCTGACGCAGACTGAAAGGTGCTTTGCATGGAGAATTTCAACAGGAAATAGTTTCTTGCATTTCAGAATTATACAAGAATTCGCTCCAGTAAGAATTCTACAAATGAGAGAAAACGCACCTGAGAAGCTGACAAATGCACTGTTTTTAGTCTATATAGTTCAAGTGTAGTGGAGAGAGTGGAATGTTTGTTGGTTGACGACCATTCGGTAATATTCAGTGACACTTGTTGAGTCACAGCCACGGTTGTGGACTACAGCCTGTTTTTCACTTTGATCCAAGTTCAGGCACAGTTTTCCAGTGCCTAACGAAACTGTCTGCTGATCAGCTCCCCTCTCCTGTGCACCAAAAAAACTCACTGCTTCTGGTGAAAGATTTAAACTAGCTTTAGCTGCCTGTAACTTACAAGCAAGTACATAACATTCCAATATTTGTAAAGGAACATCATTAGCTCCACTGACCAATTTCACAAGAAGTTCATTTCCGCCTTCAAATACAAATGAACAATGCGACCAATGAGGTCCTAGTTTAGCCGCACTTTTAGGAAGATGCAGGATTTGGTGTACATTGTATGCCATTGCACCCAATTCATTCAAAGACTGTGCTCTCACAACAAACTCCGAGAGAAGATCAGATGATCTCATTATGGTCATCTGAAGTGAGGGTGTCTAGTAGAAGTATATAGACACCCTCCACAAGCAAACTGGAATGTCTGACGTACTTATCTGGCAAAAAGCTATGAAGGCATGGTAATGAATAATGAAGAACCCACCACTTCCATTCACTAGCTTTCCAGATTGTGAAGTCTGATAATCTTCGTGGTGTACGTGTGAACCAATTCGGTGGCTTGATTGCCAATAACCTCCTGTTTAAAGAGGCTAAACTTTGTTGTGAACCAATGTAAACATCTTTTCTCTTTTAAATGTGATCACATTTTTTATTCTTTTTAAGCTGTTGTATGGTGTATATTTGTTCCAACAATCTTTCCTTTCTGAATCCTGGGCTTCATATTTGATTTATATGTATTGTCTTTCGTGATAATATAAATGCATTATTTCTGACTCATTTTTTGGGCAAATGAGGAAGCTTGCTTCTCCTTGAGGCACATTACACCTATACAACACACATAGATACTGATAGACTATAGATCTGGCAAACTAATATGAATACACTATTACACTAATAAAAAGAATACACTAGTAGACTTGTACAAGCAGAATAGCACAGCTACGTCCAGAATAGAACTAAAAGTAATTTTATCAGTGTATCAGTTGTATCGTTTCATAATGCAATAGAAAAAAAAACTGATATAATTTTTATTAGGTTGCCCTATCAGATTTTCTGCTAGTGATCTTTCAGTGTAAATGCATATCAACTTTTTGACTAATGCTAATAACTGAACACATGGCTTTTTGTGCTGCAAGTTTTCTTGGACTCCTGCTTCCCTTAAACTTATACTGTATAATATGCTTGTAAGATCAAAACTGGAGTATGCTTCATCAATCCGGGATATACCTACAAAAAACACAACTCTCATATTTAGTTGAAGCCATACAAAACCAACCTGTACATTTTATTGTAGCTGCTTATTCCCATACCGCAAGCATATCAACAATTAAAGCTTGCCTTGATTGGCCAGGCTTGTCAACAAAAAAACTTACCCATTTAATTCACAAATTCTCAATTGAAACATCTGTTATTACCTCCTTGTATCTCATTGAGAATGAACTACAACCTCAAGGTACAGGTGCCAACTTGCCAAACCAATCTTTACTATTCCTGTAAAAGGCAGCCTCAGAACACACACACGCACACACATATATATCAATGAGCTACAAGGAGGTAATAAAAACATGTTTCAATTGAGAATTTGTGAAATAAACAGGTAAGCTTTCTTGTTGCCTAGCCAATCAAGGCAACCTTTAATTGTTGATATGCTTGCGGTATGGGAATAAGCAGCTACAATAAAATGTACAGGTTGGTTTTGTATGGCTTCAACTAAATATGAGAGTTGTGTTTTTTGTAGGTATATCCCGGATTGATGAAGCATACTCCAGTTTTGATCTTACAAGCATATTATACAGTATAAGTTTAAGGGAAGCAGGAGTCCAAGAAAACTTGCAGCACAAAAAGCCATGTGTTCAGTTATTAGCATTACTCAAAAAATTGATATGTATTTGCATTGAAAGATTATTAGTAATATGAATACCTATGTACAAGGTGCTTAATAAGAACAGAGTGTTTAATTTTGTAGGTAAATGTGTTAAAAAGACTAGTCATGATGTGAAAATCTTTTCATTTTACTTTTACCACCCCACCTTACCACCATTCTACCTTTACACACACACGCACACACACACACACACACACACACACACACACACACACACACACACACACACACACACACACATAACATGGCACCCATTCCATAACTCTAATGCTCCATATTATAGAAAACACGATAGAAAATTGGGCAAGTTGTTGAAGCTTCATGGCAGCTACTGCATGACAGATGCCGACAAAAGTAATAGAACAGGACAGGATACAGCACTATCAAATGAAGTTTATTGAAAGAAAACAACCAATATATAACACACATCACGTGACCAACACCCGGCCCCCTAGCATATGCAGATACATACCAAAACAACCTTCACATCACCGAATGCACATGTTTTGACGGCAACACACATGTCACGGCTGATTAATCAATGTAAAAAAACAATTACTAAGGCACAATGCAACTCAGTGGCTTTACTTAAGATCTAACACGGCAACCTCGCTATCTTGCAGCGAAATGGATGGCTGGCTAACACTTAGTGAGCTTTTCTTTCTAATGTGATAAGCCTCCATTAATTCATGTGAGAGCTTTTCACGCATGTGTGAACAGCAGAATAGTACTTTCAAAAACTGGATGACGCCCAATGCTGCAGCAATGCACAGAAAGGTGTGGATGCGCAAAAACCCTTAAAGAAACTATGGTACTTCCTTAGTCGAATGTTTAAGCACCTTCCAGTCTGACTGATATATATTTTGTAGGCTTCAAGAAAAAGGAATCGAATAAACAACATTTCGTGCGCAAGAGACAAACTGTATGCTATATTTCACTTTGCAGTCCTCCCTGCTCAGACACCCGTTGTGAAGAATGTGCTTGTTTATTGCTTCACATATTCCCTTCAGCTTATATTTAAATGAAAACCCAATCCTCTCCTGGAACTTACAAGCCACCTTTTTCTGCCTGTGCGACAATTAATAGAGGGGATAATGGCAACTTTGTTCCGCTCTTGCTCCTTAAGCTTCTTCCACCCTGGTTGCACCTTGAGTTCCTTAATTAACGTGTTTCAAGATAAAAAAGCCACTGAAACTGAATAACCTGCCTCATTAAGCCTTGTCACCAGATTCCTTACACTTTCAAGGATAAGGTGAGGATAGCTCTTGGTTGGGGCATCTCTAATTGCGTGAGTGGCAATACTGTACTTAATAAGTTTTGAATGGCTAGACCTATAATCAAGAAGAGGCTTAGAAGTTCTCGACTGATATCCCCAGCATACGTGATCCCACATAAAAGTAAGCCTGATATAAGAAGTTGCAGCACATATTTTTTCTGGAACTTCTAAAGTGAAGTTGAAACCTTGCTATTGTTCTCTAAATAGCTTCAGTACTTCGATGACAGCTCTGCGAAAGTTATCATTTGCTCATGAAAAACAAATAATCATCCACGTATCTGAAAATTTTAAGAGCAAGCCCACTCAGGTTTTGATTATTTTCTGGTCAACATAACTTAAAATATTACTGAGCACTGGTGCAACACCAGAACCTATGCAGATGCCAGCATTCTGGACACATATTTTACCTTCCCACTAGACCAAAATTGACCTTAAATAGAAATCAAGAAGCTCCAGAAAGTTTGCAATAAGAATTTTGCACCTTTCAGCAAATTCCCTAACCTGTTTGATTGTGTATGCAGTCCTTAACAAAGTGCAAGGGACGCACCTGCGGCAAAGAATTGTATAGATCTTCTGCATCTATACTAAAGCCTGCCCATTTTCCCAGATTATGCTCCTGCAGGAAGTGTACAACAGTCTGAGAGCTGGCAGCAAGGAATTGGTTGTTGATTCCCAGCCTGTCAAGGTGTGTCTGCAGAAATTCTGAAACATGAAGCCATGATTTATATTCCGACACAATGGTTCTGAAATGGATTCCCTAAGCTTGTGTGTTTTGCACTGGAGAAAGCGCATAAAAGAAGACCTTTTTCCACCTTAACATCATTTGAGACTGTTGTCAAACTAAACTGATTCAACTTCGTGACAGCTCAACATTTTATGTCAGCTATATTGGTATAAATTTCATTAAAATTTATGTCAGTGGCTGACACACCCTCCTCCGGAAAAGTGCTTTCCAACATGACAACACAATGTCCTTTTTTGTCTCCAAGAAACCTCCAAGTTTCTGCCCCATACGTTAGCACAGGTAGAAGGCAATGATTCTATGCTTGATTGTACACAATTATATATATATATATATATATATACTTTGTATTCACCATCCAGGGCCAGGGAACAAGAGAAGCCAGACACCACTGACCAATTTCTGACTAAGAGAATTAATTTTTGACCTTATACATCTTGTTTTTACTGTACATGTCCCTCACCTCCATCCAGGTTCCCAACATCTATATCTAAAAAGGGTCTGTCCTGAAAGTAATGTCAGTAAGTTTATTGTGATGTGACTGTATGTCAGAGCGGTCTAACTGGTTGAAACTAGTAGTGACGGAATCCAGCTAAGCGGCGGTCCGTCACTCAGTGTGCTCCGAACATCGGAGAGTGTTGGACGGGCCTGTCCGTGAGAGCTGTTTTTTATTCTTGTGCAAGTGAAAATGCAGCGCTCATTAGAACAAAGATTTGCGATCAAGTTTTGTGTGAAACTTGGCAATACCGCTGCGGAAACTGTTACTATGCTCAAGACTGCTTATAAAGAACATGCCCTGTCAGATTGGCAAGTGTTTCGGTGGCACAAGGCCTTTTGGAAGGCCGGGAAGAGGGCGACGACAAGGACTGCGCTGGATGGCCATCCACGACCACTACGACTCACAATGTGACACGAGCGAGGGAACTGTTGAACTCAGACCAACGATTAAGTGTTCGTTTAATGGCCGACATGTTAAACGTTCCGAAAACTCAAGTTCATGAAATTGTTACAAACGATATCGGCATGCGGAAGGCGTGCACAAAAATGGTTCCAAAAGTGCTCACTGACAACGAAAAGTCACGCCGCAGGGAAGCGTGCCAAGTAAATCTCAACATGTGCAAACGTGAGCGAAAATTTTTGGACAACGTCATTACAGAACACGAGACTTGGGTATTTGAATATGACCTGGAGACCAAAAGGCAATCATCTGAGTGGCACACACACTCGTCCCCTCCCCAGAAGAAAGCCAGGATTAACAAATCAAAGATCGAGATCATGCTCATCGTTTCTTTTTTTTTTTTTTACATCCACGGACTGGTTCATCATGAGTTTGAAGAACCTGGAACCACTGTGAACTCCAAATTTTATGTGGACGTCCTCGAAAGACTGAAACGCAGGGTTCAACATATCCGGCCGGACATTTCACACAACTGGAAGTTGCACCACGATAATGTGCTGGCCCACAGTGCCTTCATCGTCACCGACCACCTGGTTAAAGCAGGGGTGCCAACGATCCCCCAGCCGCCGTACAGCCCAGGCTTGGCTCCCCCCCCCCCCCCCGACTTGTTTATGTTTCCATGCCTCAAAACACCCCTGAAAGGCCATCATTTTGGGACAGTGGACGTGATCAAAGCAGCTAGCACCACAGCATTAAAGGCCATTCCGGAGGAGTACTACCGCAACGCATTTGAGAGCTGGAAGTCTCACTGGAGCCGATGTATTGACGCAAAAGGAGAGAATTTTGAAGATTTTTAAACTTTTAGTAACAACAAATTCAATAAATGATTTTTAATCGCCTTACTGACATTACTCTCAGGACAGACCCTGTACATGCACCTTGAAGGTATGTATGTGGAAAGCATTTCAACCTCTGCTTGCTTTTCTGGCATGGAATAAAATGGCCTTTTGTCTCTAAACCACTTACTTTTAAACTATTCCATTTGGTTCATTTTTCTAACTTCTCCAGATTTGCATTCACAACTTTCATAGTTAACCGGCTCCGTTTTCATTCTTGCTTCCTAAATTATGCCCTCCTGTCATGCATAATTTGGAAGGCCTTCTGTTAGCAATGGGTATTGTATTTCAAGACTATCAGTGCAATGTGCATGAAGAAGCCTATTCTTGGAGTGAATTATTGTTCAGCTTGATATCATGATACTGCTGCATGGTTGTTATTTAACTCTGCAAGAGAATGGTCCTGCCATCCTACCAAGAGTGCATTTCATGGGTATTACTCTCTTTCTTTGACATTAGTTTATGAGGCTCACAGATATGTATCTGTGTCAACAATAACACTTGACATCTAATTTTGTGCAACATGCACCACATTTAATCAGATAAAAGTTGCATGTTTTGTCTCTTGGACCAGTCTGCTCAATGGTAGGAGGTCAAGACCACAAATGAGAATGGCTGGCCAAGATCTGTGGTGTATGTCCCGTGTTATGCATCTGACAAGATTTCATGGTGGCAAGAAGACATATCAGACATGATGTGATCTTTCTAATTATTGTGCACAGAGTTATCAGCATGATAATATCCTTAATGCTATAAAGAGTACCTCCAGCAAGCAGTCTATATGCTTATGCCTTTTTGCTGCTTATGGCAACAAAATCCAACATCCTTTGAAACATGCTCACTTGCTGTCTGATGCACAAAATGAAGAACGCTGCCTTCTCTAAATTTATTAGCAACAAGAAAGCCACTCTGGAAGCAATCATATACATACACAGCAACACACACTAAAACCTACAAATGGGAGAAAAAACACAAACTAGGCTAACAATAAAAGAAACCTGACACCAAACAAGTGTTACACGCTACTCAAGTATGCACATTCAACCTGAGTTAGAGAGATAGATGGTCGACTCCCGCACTCCTGTGCATGCATGTGGATATGTTAAACCTCAGCTACTCTTTCTATATCATAACTATCCCCATGTTTGCGAATTTTGATGTACAACCGCAAGAACAATGATGGCTTGACAGGTGGTTCACCTTTCACTGAGTTCTATAAGTAGGATGCATCAACTCTTCCAGCCAATGTACACATTACCACATGAAAGCAGCAGCTTATAAACAGCACAACACCATACAGCACAAATTATATATTTGCCACGTGTTATTAAACTTACATCATTAAAGTACATTAGAATTGGTGCTAAGGCTGGTGGACAATATATGCACATACTTTAAGCAATCATAAATAACGCAGGAGCTTGGAATATGATTGACTATTCTCGGAACTGCTTTGATAATACAAAAGTCAAGGCTTTGTTTTTGGCATCACCCACTCCAATTCGTTTTCTTTTTCAATTGAAGCATTGGCAAGGTTTGTGCCACGCGCATCGACCGTGATTTTTCGTTGTTCGTGCACGGCCATGACCATAATACACAAAAAAGCACCCCAGTAACGCAGTGGTTCCTGCCTACTTTTTCATATACTTTACCGCAATACATTACGTATGCTTCACCGCATATCATGACTGTATTGGGGCAAAGCTGATTATATGGAACTGACATTATGTAACGGACCTTTTGTCCTTCTGCTGCTCGCATGAGCATAAGCTCGCAAAACCACAAAATACAGACTTGGCTTGCTGCTGGTTGATTTTCTAGCTAACATGTCGAGACGTCACGTTGTTTACACAAAAATCGGTGAAGTTTCTCGCGCTCGTACGCGCTTCAAAAGGCAGCGTGACCACCTATAATTAAGGCAGTCATAAGTGGCAACGAAATCCACACAAGGTACATCAACTTCCACAAAGCTACGGGGCAACGCCATCAATAACTGGCACAGGGGCCACCCAGGAGCTGGCAAACGCTGCGATGACATCCACACAAACCACGTCACTTTCCACAAAGCTATTGGGCAACACGATCAGTCACAGGTGAAGTCCGCAAAACACTACATGGGTAGAACTACTACGGCCATACTCAATCACTTCGCCACAAGCTCTCACATTTAACGACATCAAACAGCTACAATCACTTCTCCACAGTCACGGGCACAGGCGAAGACTGCACGGGCAGAACGGAAGCACCGATTCAAGGTTCTCATCGCGTACATCGCTTTAGCGCCACCTATTTAAAAATAATATACGGAGCCAAGCCAAACCATTATTTAGCGTCTATTTGGGTGAACCTAACGCTTTCGGGCCCTAAGCGTTCGAACGACCAGGGCACTATAACGCTTACCCCCCCTTTCCACTCCGTCGACCGGGTCGCAGGAACGGCGGCCAAAAGCTTTATAAACGGTGGGTTGAGGCAACGCTCAGGAGATCCCCCGTAGACACTAGCGCCACATTTCCCTCTAAGGAAACTCTATGGTTGTACGTATATATAGCCCCACTCGCTCTCGGCATCTTTTGCCGATGACAGGCGTCACTCCAAGCCTTCAGATGTTGTGCACTGGACAAGGTGAATTTCAAGCTCACCATTGTAGAAAAAAAAAAGAAGAAAGAGAGAGAGAAAAAAAGCTATGTGCTTTAGCTTTAACCAATTCTTTAACTTACCTCCTTTGACGGCCGTTATGTAGATCGCAATGGCAACAATGGTTTCGCGCGCTGCTTGTAGACTTTAAGCACATGGGCATGTTGTAGGTGCTTGTGTGCT